>NC_058083.1:352353298-352662750 GCF_014858855.1 Bufo gargarizans | reverse complement strand
TAGGGGGGCATCTTGCAACAGGGCTAACAATTGACGGAGGACCATGACCGGCCACCAATCGTTCGAGGTTTAAAACCTGACCTCCGAGGGAGGCCCATGCTGATTGGCCTTCGTGAAAGGGAGCCAGAGGACAAAAATGGTCATGGGCCCAGGACAACTGCCGCACCTGCAACCCCTGACGTTTAGGGGAGGTGCTGGTAAACTCACCTGGCCTGAGGAACCCGTAAAACCCGAGATACATGGCTGCCTTAATAATTAAACTAGGAGAGTGCCCAAAAGAATGTCTATCCAGCGCGGACGACAGTCTCCCAAACATCTCGCCGGAGACAGGCTTTCTACGGGCGGTAGGGGCATCCCCGCACCTCTGGATCCCCCTAAGGGCTGCCTTGACTGCCTGCACTGAAGAAATGGAACCTCCATTTGGATTATGAAGCATGGCGCAGTGCTTTATCCCCGCTAGGTACAGCCCGATGGTGTTAAATGACAGCCTGAGATTTGCGGTGACAGTGGGCTATGAACGCCAGGGTGTAGGAGACATCGTTCAAGCCACCTGCGGGTGGGACCTTGAAAAACTTTGGAAACCTTGACGCCGGCTTGGGAGTTTCCTGATGGTACGGGAAAACCTCTGAGCGTTTCAGGCAAATATATTGGATCCTGACCGATTCAGGCAAATGCGAACAACCTGTGGGAAATAAGACCTGAGCGATTTCAGGGAAATACGTGACCTGAGTAAATCAGGAAAATACATAGTAACATAGTACATAAGGCCGAAAAAGACATTTGTCCATCCAGTTCGGCCTGTCATCCTGCAAGTTGATCCAGAGGAAGGCAAAAAAACCCTGTGAGGTAGAAGCCAATTTTCCTCACTTTAGGGGAATAAAAATTCCTTCCCGACTCCAATCAGGCAATCAGAATAACTCCCTGGATCAATGATCTCTCTCTAGTAGCTATAGCCTGTAATATTAATACATACACCCTGGAAATACCGTCAACCTGAAAGAGACAGGAAAATACAAACCTGAGCGATTCAGGGAAATACATGACCTGAGTGATTTCAGGGAAAATACATAAAACCTGAGTGACACGGGTAAATACATAAAACCTGGGTGATTCAGGTAAATACATGAAACCTGAGCGATTCAGGGGAATACATGAAACCTGAGCGATTCAGGGAAATGAGACCTGGGGTGCGTCAGAACCCCCCCCCCCCCGGAAAACCCCCCCAAAAATATATATATATATTTCCCTTTTTTTTTTTTTTAAGCGGTGGCCGAGTGACCGGGCGAGAGCGTAAAGGAAACAGGAATGACCATGGTATAAAAAGGATCGCAACCTACCGGAATCCATGGACAGCGCTGCCAACTCTCCGGCGACACTGAAGACCTAGGAATGGAGGCTTGTGATGAATGAAAGAAGGCTCTGACCTGCGGAGGTGCGTAAAGCCGCCACCCGGCTGGACCTTACCTGAAACCTGGCACTGTGGAATGACCGGACACGGAGACGCCCTGCGACACAATTGAGGATGGATCGAAATTCCGGTGGCCTGAGGCCCTGCTTACCTGAAATAAACTAGTGTTGGTACGAGACCCGGAGAGAGGCGTGATCTGGTGGCACTGGAATGAAGCGACGGAGAACCAGGATGCAGCCTGGGCGTCATGGCCAACTGCTGGATGACCCTGAACTGCCAGAATCAGGGCCCAAAGTCGCGCTGCATGCAACAAGACCAGCGGGAAACAGAAATCCAGACATGCCGGACACGAACCAGGTAACCAGGAACCAGCCGGACCCTGCTGAGAAACCCCCGAGCGTTCCAGGCAGGCGCATGGAACCTGAGCGATTCAGGCAAATACATTGAATCCTGAGCGAATCAGGCGCTTACCTACACCTTTCGTGAAGATGACGGACCCTGGGTGCGTCGGGCATTACCCTGAACCTGGGTGGACCTGGCCACCACCTACCCACTGAGAGACCCGGGAAAATACAGACGCCTGAGCGATTCAGGGGAATACATAACTTGACTGTTCCTGGAAAAATATGCAATAATTATATGTGACCGGAACGTAGTACGACTGCGAGAAGGCTTGTGTCGGTCTGAGTAACGTACCTGGGATTAGAGGCTACTACCTGTACTGATGTCTTGGGTTACCTGACCTTGGTCCAAATGTCGTACAAGTTAACGGTCAGAACACGTTCCTGAGAGGACAAATCCATAAAGTTCGGAAGGGAAAGAGAACATAACTGGGGAGGATGACAGGCCTGGGTGAACCAGGAGACAGGTAGGTGTGAGCCTGGGCGAACCAGGAGACAGAGGTAGTTGCGTGCCTGGGCGATCCAGGAGGCAGAGGTAGTTGCGTGCCTGGGCGATCCAGGAGTCAGAGGTAGTTGCGTTCCTGGGCGATCCAGGAGGCAGAGGTAGTTGCGTGCCTGGGCGATCCAGGAGGCAGAGGTAGGTATGAGCCTGGACGAACCAGGAGACAGAAGTAGGTGTGAGCCTGGGTGATCCAGGAGACAGAAGTAGGTATGAGCCTGGCGAACCAGTAGATGAGACAGCAGCACATAACGTGAAGTACATACATATAAGACATGGCACTGTCGCCCCCATAGAATAGATGACTGCAGTGAGCGTTTAGTGACCGCTGAATGGGTATGGCGTGCAATGATGGCCTGGCCTACTCGTGGTGAGACCCCCGGTTTTTTTGAACACCGTGCTGACCTAGGTCCCTTCCAGCCCAGCAGGGACCCCGGGGCCCTCCCCCTAAATGAGGAACCGAGGACGACTTGCCTTCCTCTCGCGACTTGCCTTGCTCCCGCTGCCACACGGCGGGAGTGCATATGAAATGGCTGGTGATTGGAACCTAACGATTACCGTATTTTTCGCCCTATAAGACGCACTTTTCCCCCCCCCCAAAATGGGGGGGGAAAGTTAGTGCGTCTTATAGGGTGAATATAGGTGAAACCTGGGGTAAAAAAAAACATATCCGGTGCTTATATTTTACTGTGCGGACTGTACCTGTAGCGCTTGCAGCCCTGGCAGCGCTCACATGTCCGGCGGGCAGCGGGCGGCGGGCGGTGAGTGGCAGGCGGCGGTGCGGGAGTCCGATGCTGCGATCCGCAGCAGATGGTGGCATAGAGGGCCTGGTATGGGCCGGCCGGCCGGCCGGCCTCAGTAACTGCTGGGCTGTAGGGACCGGCCGGCCAAACAGCTTGTTATGACGGAAGAAATGGAGCGCAGCAGGAGCGGGAAGACAAGGGGCGGAGCTGGCATGTGTGACAGGGAAGTCTGCTCCGCCCTTTGTCTCAGTCTTCACTGCGCTCAGTCGTCAGAGGATCGCTGGAGGATCGGTATGAATTGTTAATGCCTGCAGTGTTTTGCCAACTTCCTTCCCCCCACTTTACATTTAAATGCTGAAAGACATCCCTAAGGAATCCCAGTGTTAATAAAGTGCCACCCATAATAATAAAGTGGTGTGCCCTGCCAGAAAGACATCCCTAAGGACCCCACTGTTAATAAAGTGCCCACCTCCTAATAAAGTGGGCACTTTATTAACAGTGGGGTCCTTAGGGATGTCTTTCTGGCAGGGCACACCACTTTATTATTATGGGTGGCACTTTATTAACACTGGGATTCCTTAGGGATTTCTTTCAGCATTTTAAATGTGAAGTGGGGGGAAGGAAATGTGCATAACACCAAACTTGACAGCCCCCCTCCTAATAAAGTGCCCCCCTCCTAATAAAGTGCCCCCCTCCTAATAAAGTGCACCCCTCCTAATAAAGTGCCCCCCTCCTAATAAAGTGCCCCCCCTCCTAATAAAGTGAGCTCACTCCTAATAAAGTGAGCTCACTCCTAATAAAGTGAGCTCACTCCTAATAAAGTGACCCCCTTATTAAGGCATCATGCAGACATCCGTGGAGCACTGTCCATAATATCCCAGCCTGCCGTCCTGCTGAGTGCACGAAGCGCATGGCGTCATTGGTTGCTATGACGCCCTGCCCTTCGTGCACTCAGCAGGACGGGATTTCACGGACCATGCTCCATGGATGTCTGCATGACGCCTTAAAGTGTCATTGGATCCCCCCCCCTTTCCCAATAAGTACGGTACCGTATGTCAGCAGCATATCTCCCTCATAACATTGTGTTAGTGGCAGATCCCCCCCCCTTAACATTGTCATCCACTGATGTTCTTAGCTACAGTACCCCCATGATTGTAGTGCTAACAGTTCTTCCATTACTGTATTCTATTGCAGAAAATTACGATAGTCTCCTGCTGCATATTGTACCGTACATTTCTGAGCGATGTCAAAGCAGAAAAGGCTTTCTTATAAAATTCCTTTTAAACTAGAGGTGATAAAGTATGCCAAAGAGCATGGAAACAGGGCAGCAGAGAGACATTTTGGGCCACCTCCAACTGAAAAGATGATTCGTGCATGGAGGAAACAAGAGGATCGGTTGGAGAAAGCGGAGAAAAGTAAACGCACTCTTCGTGGATGTGCTGCAAAGTGGCCACAGCTAGACGTGGACATGAAAGAGTGGATCACATGTCACAGGAACAACGGCTTCTCAGTATCCACAAAAATGATCATCTATGAAGCCAAACGTCTTGCTGCAGAGAAAGGCATTGACGACTTCACTGGATCGGCATCATGGTGCTATAGATTCATGAGGATATGTGGCCTTGCTATGCGCACCAAAACAAGAATTGCCCAAAAAATGCCCAAAGAATATGAGTCCAAGATTCTTTCTTTTCATAAATTTGTGCTGGACTCAAGAAAGAAACATGGCTATGAAATAGGCCAGATTGGGAATATGGATGAAGTTCCGTTAACCTTCGATGTTCCATCGAATAGGACCGTCGATGTGAGAGGCGCAAAAACCATAACTGTGAAGACCTCTGGACACGAGAAAACGCATTACACGGTTGTCTTGTCCTGCTGCGCAGATGGCACCAAACTGCCACCAATGCTGATTTTTAAAAGGAAGACCATGCCAAAAGAGGTGATCCCACGAGGAGTGATTGTCCATGTTCACGACAAAGGGTGGATGGACGAAAATGGCATGAAAGTATGGATCGAAAAGGTGTGGTCCAAACGCACTGGAGGACTTCTGAAGAAACCTGCCCTACTAGTGCTTGACCAGTTTAGGGCACATATCACCGAATCCACAAAAACAAGATTTAAGGAAGTGAACACGCATCTAGCGGTAATTCCTGGGGGGCTTACCAGCCAGCTACAACCTCTGGACGTTTCCATTAATAAGCCATTTAAAGTGTTCATGAGGGAGGAATGGAACAAGTGGATGGCAGCCGGGAACCATGACCTGACTCCCACTGGACGGATGAAGAGGCCCACCATCACCCAAGTCTGTGAGTGGGTGAAAACATCATGGCAGGCAGTTAACGAGGAAATCGTCGTCAGATCCTTTAAAAAGTGTGGCATTAGCAATGCCTTGGATGGCACTGAGGACAATATGCTGTACGACGAATCTGAAGGCAGCGATACTAGTGATACTGAGCCACAGAGTGCGATTAACCTGGACAGTAGTGATGAGGAGTTTTTGGGGTTCCCTGATGAATAGAGGAGTACTGTACCTGGACATTTAAGTCAATAATGATGGTTATTAATGCTGCTGGTTACTACTGTTAATGTTTACATTGTTAAAATATTGGTCTGTTATTTTATTAAAAGTTTTGACACACCTTTTGTCCCAATTTTTTTTTTTCCTATTTTCACCCTCTAAAACCAGGTGCGTCTTATGGGCAGGTGCGTCTTATAGGGCGAAAAATACGGCAATTTGTATCTATATACTTTTTTTAATTTTTTTTTTGTATATGTTTTTTTTTTTATATATATTTATTTATTTATTTATTTTTTTAGGGCATGGGCCGTCGTTGCCCGGGGCTAGATACCCCTGCGTGCCGCGTGTGGCCTGTATGACGGGGTGCCAGCCTGGGGGCAGTAGACCTGATGGGAACACTAAATACATTAAAATATGTTCTCCAGGATTCAGATTTCAGCAGCATGGACACAAGCTTCTGTGTCGTAGAACAAAGTGAAATCATTCTACACTGTGAATTTATATACATTAATAAACATCTGCTAATAGCCTGTGTCTATCATGAGGAAGAATCCACAGAAAAATGAGACCCAATAGGTTTGTTGCTTTATTCTCTTAAGCAATGTGTCATGGTGCATTGTGATTTAATGCTTGACAGAGTTTCTAAATGTACATTTATGGGCCCAAGCCCGACGGAAGCACTCCGGCGTGCGCTCCAAGCTGGAACGCACGCCGACCACGTGACCCGGCCCATGCCTGGCGGCGGATTTCCGGCGTGCGCTCCATGCTGGAACGCACCCGGCCTGCAGCGGAGCCTGAGGTGAGGACAAGGAGGCCGTGTGGAGAGGGGGGACCCGCGGGCCAGACCCTGCCCCCCTGCTGTCTCGGGAAGGGGGGGGGGGGAGTTGGACGGGAACACAGGAGGGAACCCAGAAAATGTGTATCGGCATGCGTTCCACGCTGGAACGCATGCCGACTCAGGGAGCCAGAGGTATGTGACCGCGGCTAATGGAGCCCTTGTGGCGCATTGTTTGCACAGAATTACCTCTCCTGAAGACGTGACGGCAGCGTATGAAAACGAAACGAACGAACCAGATGAAAGCAACTCACGACGTGCACGGATGCAGTACCAGAGCAGGCGACTCCCTATCCAGGTGTGAACAGAAGCGCCCTGAGGAGCTGGGGGCTGGAGCTTAAGAAGGTAATATGCCCCTCCCACAAATTCAGGCTGACTTTTCAGCCTTCCACTTGTTCTGGCATTTTTCGTGCTAAAAAAATCACCCTAAAAGCTGTTTATGCATATGGCATGCATTTTTAGTGCCCTTTTTTTTTCAAAGCAAATGTGTGAATAGTTTTTTTTTCAGGCATTCTCTCTTTATAAAGAAGGGGATAAAAAAAACACTATCGCTTCAGCATGCTGTATTTTTATAAAAATGACAGAGTTTATAAAAATAGCACAAAATAAAAAAAAGGGCACTAGCCAAAAAACATGTTTATCCAGCATCTCATATTTCTCTTAGACTTTCAGCTGACATCTGGTATTTTTCCACAAACAATGCACCAAAAATGCTACAAAATGCAAAGTGCCAAAAAACAGCACAAGGCTGGTTTCACACATTGGAATTTTTTTTATATTTTCTGTGTTTTTTTGTAGCATTGCTTAGCAAGTATTTGTAAAAATAAAAAAATGCAAGTAAAAAAAACATAAAGATCACCTTACTTCACCAGTAAGCGCGTTTAGTTGTGTAAAGATAAATAACTAAATAAATATATGGTGGTGACTGAACGGCAGGATAAGCATAATAAAGTGCAAGTGCAAAAAGTATTTTTAGGGAGGTACTATAAAGTGCAGATTCAAAAGTTCATAAACGTATTCAAAAGTATTTTTTTTTCTTTTTTTTCTTGTTATACAAAACACCTATAAAATATACAATATCGGACCGTCCGAAGGGTCCATTACAATAGTCATTCATATATTAACATATTACCCCAACTACCCTCCCCCCCACCCAGTTGAAGAGAGGCAGATAATTCTCTCCCTCTCCATTGGAAAGAAATAGCAAAGAGAAAGGAAGAAAAAAAAGTAAAAATAAAAAATTTCAAACACCATGGCCCTGGTTCGACCATTTTCTCCATATTTTATCAATTTTTTCATCTCTATCCCTATATCTCTCAGCCGCCAGGATACAAACAACGAGTATTACACACAGCCTAATAGTATGGCTATGAAGAGTAAAGATCAAATAACATAAATATATATATATATATATATACACAGGTCCTTCTCAAAAAGTTAGCATATTGTGATAAAGTTCATTATTTTCTGTAGTGTACTGATAAACATTAGACTTTCATATATTTTAGATTCATTACACACCAACTGAATTAGTTCAATCCTTTTATTGTTTTAATATTGATGATTTTGGCATACAGCTCATGAAAACCCAAAATTCCTATCTCAAAAAATTAGCATATTTCATCCGACCAATAAAAGAAAAGTGTTTTTAATACAAAAAAAGTCAACCTTGAAATAATTATGTTCAGTTATGCACTCAATACTTGGTTGGGAATCCTTTTGCAGAAATGACTGCTTCAATGCGGCGTGGCATGGAGGCAATCAGCCTGTGGCACTGCTGAGGTGTTATGGAGGTACAGGATGCTTCGATAGCGGCCTTAAGCTCATCCAGAGTGTTGGGTCTTGCGTCTCTCAACTTTCTCTTCCCAATATCCCACAGATTCTCTATGGGGTTCAGGTCAGGAGAGTTGGCAGGCCAATTGAGCACAGTAATACCATGGTCAGTAAACCATTTACCAGTGGTTTTGGCACTGTGAGCAGGTGCCAGGTCGTGCTGAAAAATGAAATCTTCATCTCCATAAAGCTTTTCAGCAGATGAAAGCATGAAATGCTCCAAAATCTCCTGATAGCTAGCTGCATTGACCCTGCCCTTGATAAAACACAGTGGACCAACACCAGCAGCTGACATGGCACCCCAGACCATCACTGACTGTGGGTACTTGACACTGGACTTCAGGCATTTTGGCATTTCCCTCTCCCCAGTCTTCCTCCAGACTCTGGCACCTTGATTTCCGAATGACATGCAAAATTTGCTTTCATCCGAAAAAAGTACTTTGGACCACTGAGCAACAGTCCAGTGCTGCTTCTCTGTAGCCCAGGTCAGGCGCTTCTGCCGCTGTTTCTGGTTCAAAAGTGGCTTGACCTGGGGAATGCGGCACCTGTAGCCCATTTCCTGCACACGCCTGTACACGGTGGCTCTGGATGTTTCTACTCCAGACTCAGTCCACTGCTTCCACAGGTCCCCCAAGGTCTGGAATCGGTCCTTCTCCACAATCTTCCTCAGGGTCCGGTCACCTCTTCTCGTTGTGCAGCGTTTTTCTGCTACACTTTTTCCTTCCCACAGACTTCCCACTGAGGTGCCTTGATACAGCACTCTGGGAACAGCCTATTCAGTCAGAAATTTCTTTCTGTGTCTTACCCTCTTGCCTGAGTGTGACAATGATGGCCTTCTGGACAGCAGTCAGGTCGGCAGTCTTACCCATGATTGCGGTTTTGAGTAATGAACCAGGCTGGGAGTTTTTAAAAGCCTCAGGAATCTTTTGCAGGTGTTTAGAGTTAATTAGTTGATTCAGATGATTAGGTTAATAGCTCGTTTAGAGAACCTTTTCATGATATGCTAATTTTTTGAGATAGGAATTTGGGGTTTTCATGAGCTGTATGCCAAAATCATCAATATTAAAACAATAAAAGGCTTGAACTACTTCAGTTGGTGTGTAATGAATCTAAAATATATGAAAGTCTAATGTTTATCAGTACATTACAGAAAATAATGAACTTTATCACAATATGCTAATTTTTTGAGAAGGACCTGTATATATATATATATATATATATATATATATATATATGCAATCCAATATAATGCAAAGTATATAGAAACATTTCTACATAATACCAACCAAATTATTTTGTCCCCGCCTCAGGTCAAACCACCACCACGCCTCGACAGGCGTGGTTGGTGGGAACATAGTGGATTTATATAATGCTAACAATAATGCATTAACATGTGGGCACAATCCATTGATTAGTAATATGCCAATATGCCAATGCCCTGCATGACTCAATTAAATAAGACCTCCCAAAATCAGATATATCCAGTCAAAGAGGAAGCCCCAGTTACCTGTGTGATTTAACTATGAAATTAGCCTCTGCCCACTATATGGCGCTCCATTGTTCTCGGCAAGCCGCCGGCCTCGAGACATCTCCTTGGCACCTGGAAGAGATAATTAGCTTGTTATTTATTGTTGAACCACATATACTTCTATTGTAGTTCCATTTGTGAAGTCAGATTCTTATGTTGGATGAGAAGACCTTGCTTGAAATCTCTGTTCTTATTCTTTCAAAAGGTGTTCAAAGGGGTAGAGATCAGTGCTCTGTGCAGGCAAGTCAAGTTCTTCCAAACCAAACTTACAACCATGTCTTTATGCATTGTGCTAGCTGTACAGTTTGGTGGTTCCCACCAACCACTGCCCGTTGAGAAATCTGACAGTGATGCGCATCGGGGCATTGTGATGGTCTGACCTGAGGTGTGGACACAATAATTTGGTTGGTATTATGTAGATATTTGCCTATATACTTTGTATTATACTGGATCACTTATATACAGGTGAAACTTGAAAATTTTTAATATTGTGCAAAAGTCCATTTATTTCAGTAATGCAAATTAAAAGGAATTGCATTAATGCAGCTTAAAATGTGAAAAGGTTCAATATTCTAGGCTCAAAGTGTCATACTCTAGTCAGCTAATTAATCCATATTCCCTAAAAAAAGGGTACCTTAAAATTAACTTTGGGGTTTCATAAGCTTTAAGCCGTAATCATCCAAATTGTAACAATTAAAGGCTTGAAATATCTCGCTTTGCATGTAATAAGTCTATCTCATATATTAGTTTCACCTTTTAAGTTGCATTACGGAAATAAATAAACCTTGCACAATATTCAAATTTTTGGAGATTCACCTATATATATTTTTCTTCTTTCACATGTTATTTGATCTGTACTCTTCATAGACATACTATTATACTGTGTGTATAATACTCATTTATGAACTCTTGAATCTGCACTTCAAAGTACCTCCCTAAAAATATTTTTTGCACTTGCACTTTATTATGCCTATCCTGCCGTTCAGTCACCACCACTGTGTCACCATCACTGTTTAACCTCACAAAAGCTCTTCTGGATGAATGAGCAAATGTTTGCACAAACACAATCCAAAATCCCAAAAGATTTGGACACACCTTCTCATTCAAAGAGTTTTCTTTATTTTCATGACTATGAAAATTGTAGATTCACACTGAAGGCATCAAAACTATGAATTAACACATGTGGAATTTTATACATAACAAAAAATTGTGAAACAACAGAAAATATGTCATATTCTAGGTTCTTCAAAGTAGCCACCTTTTGCTTTGATTACTGCTTTGCACACTCTTGGCATTCTCTTGATGAGCTAGTCACCTGAAATGGTCTACAATGCCACAAATTCTATGCACACATATATTTTTTATCTATTCATCACTCTTTTTGGTGTAATCACTTTTATTTCACAGGTATTCAATTAATAGACTTCTTTTCTTCCTCTTTTCATAGCATTGCTTATATAGTTATGTGTAGGAAAGAAGGAAGCAAAGAAGAGCACTCTACTTTTCTTTGGTTTATTATGACATTTATATTGACTTATTATTATAATTGTACATATATTTTTCCACAGGTATTTAACCATTTTCCCATTCACAGTATTACATATATACTTTATTTGCGCACTCTAAAACTTTATTTTGGTTTTGTTCCTTTTTTCCGTTGATAATTGATACAGTAATTCACTTACACTAAATTATTGGGTATTATCACATAGATAATTGTTATTCCAATTTGGTGTTACATGTGGTGCATATAGCGCAATTGCGTTACGCACACATATATCACATTGGTGCTTCCCCTCCAAAAATATCATCGTCCTTTAAATAGGATAGATAACATGTGACTCTTGCTCTTTTGTGTGTCTTTCTCCACTAAAATTTCTTTCTTTTATCTGTTATCCTTACTCCCCATGTCGTTGCCTGCCATTTTGTCTCTGTGTGTTTTATTCATGCTCTGTAGGTGCTGTAGCCACACATCTGGATTTGCACTCAAAACTTGCCTAATTGTGTCATTATATACAGTCATGTGAAAAAATTAGGACACCCTTTGAAAGCATGTGGTTTTTTGTAACATTTTTAATAAAAGGTTATTTCATCTCCGTTTCAACAATACAGAGAGATTAAAGTAATCCAACTAAACAAAGAAAACTGAAGAAAAGTCTTTTCAAGATCTTCTGTAAATGTCATTCTACAAAAATGCCTATTCTAACTGAGGAAAAAGATAGGACACCCTTGCCCCTAATAGCGAGTGTTACCTCCTTTGGCTGAAATAACTGCAGTGAGACGGTTCTTGTAGCCATCTACCAGTCTTCGACATCGGTCTGAGGAAATTTTACCCCACTCCTCAATGCAGAACTTTTTCAGCTGTGAGATGTTTGAGGGGTTTCTTGCACGTACAGCCCTTTTCAAGTCACCCCACAGCATCTCAATGGGATTCAAATCTGGACTTTGACTTGGCCATTCCAGGACTCTCCATTTCTTCTTTTTCAGCCAATCTTTGGTTGATTTACTAGTATGTTTTGGGTCATTGTCATGTTGCATGGTCCAGTTCCGCTTCAGCTTTAATTTTCTAACTGATGGTCTCACATGTTCTTCAAGCACCTTCTGATACACAGTAGAATTCATCGTGGATTCTATGATGGTGAGCTGACCAGGTCCTGCTGCAGCAAAGCAGCCCCAAACCATGACACTTCCACCTCCATGCTTCACAGTTGGTATGAGGTTCTTTTCTTGGAATGCTGTGTTTGGTTTACGCCAAACATGTCCTCTGCTGTTGTGTCCAAATAATTCAATTTTGGACTCATCTGTCCAAAGAACATTATTCCAGAAGTCCTGGTCTTTGTCAACTTTATCTCTGGCAAATGTCAGTCTGGCCTCGATGTTTCTCTTGGAAAGCAAAGGTTTCCTCCTTGCACACCTCCCATGCAAGTTAAACTTGTACAGTCTCTTTCTGATTGTAGAGGCATGTACTTCTACATCAACAGTAGCCAGAGCCTGCTGTAGTTCTCGAGATGACACTTTAGGGTTTTTGGAGACCTCTTTTAGCATCTTGCGGTCTGCTCTTGGGGTGAACTTGCTGGGGCGACCAGTCCTGGGCATGTTGGCAGTTGTTTTGAAAGCCCTCCACTTGTAGACTATCTTCCGGACAGTGGAATGGCTGATTTCAAAATCTTTTGAGATCTTTTTAAATCCCTTCCCAGACTCATAGGCTGCTACAATCTTTTTTCTGAAGTCCTCTGACAGCTCTTTTGCTCTCACCATGGTGCTCACTCTCACTTCAACAGTCAGGAGCACACCAAACTAAATGTCTGAGGTTTAAATAGGGTAGGCCTCATTCAACATGCAGAGTAACGATCTACTAATTATGTGCACCTGGTGTGATATACCTGTGTGAGATCTGAGCCAATTTAAGAGGGAATACATGTGAGGGTGTCCTATCTTTTTCCTCAGTTAGAATAGGCATTTTTGTAGAATGACATTTACAGAAGATCTTGAAAAGACTTTTCTTCAGTTTTCTTTGTTTAGTTGGATTACTTTAATCTCTCTGTATTGTTGAAACGGAGATGAAATAACCTTTTATTAAAAATGTTACAAAAAACCACATGCTTTCAAAGGGTGTCCTAATTTTTTCACATGACTGTATATATATGGGATGTTAATCTGTGCCTTAATTGTATTGAGTTCGGGAATTGGTAAAATAATTCCATGGTCTACAATTAGAATAGCTGCCGTTCCAGATGCCCTCACCCAATATGGCGGTTGCAGTGCGCCCGACGGTCTGCGCATACGCCGGGCCCCGCCCACCGCTCCTGGATGACGATCATCGCGCAGTAATTGCGTGACTCTCCTCCTCCGGACCGGCTGGGCGTGGCGGATGGATCAAAACGGATGGATGACTGGCCAGCCAATAATATTAGCAAGTTAATTAATGTTAACCTATCAGCAAATACGGCATAGCTGCTCCACCTATTTAAAAGACCATTCTTACCACATTAGCCAGTACCCCTCGAAAAAGCTAAACGCGAAACGTGCGTTGGGGAGTGGACCGGTGGTGTTCCTGCGTGGTATACTAAGTTGGTTGGTCAGTATTTTCTATGTGCCCATTATATCTCTAGTTTCCCTATTGCATCAGCTAGCCTTTGTGGTGTGTATTTTCACCCCCAATTTTGGTATCTGTTGTATAATATAGGCATATGGGTCTTATTATGTAGTTTGGAGCCATAGTGATTTGGTGTAATATACTTTCCTACTGATGACCAATCAGGATTATTGCACTTGCACTTTATAAATATATACCAGCAGTCCACCATAGGGCCTCTTGGTTTTTAATACTTTTATGTATTGTGACCTGTGTTAAATGTCTTCTGTGATTTGTGTCAATCATGTCTCGTTGTGACTTTCAAATAAAATGATGTTATTTTTTGATTACTTCAGTATTATAAGTGTTTTTGTACTTAATTGACCCACTCCTTCTGGTTGGTTTTCATAAAATACATCACCCCCATATTTTCTGTATTTCAGTTTCTTTAGGGTGTTTGTTGTTAACCAAATATGTGAAGCAAATCCAGGAATATAAACATATACGGTTGACTTTGACTAAAAAAAGATTATAAAGATTTTACAATTCTACTTGTACTTGATTCTTTTTATTAAAATGTACAGAATTTGGACTATTATTATATGCTTGTCATATTATCATCAAATTATTGTTGTGTCAATTAAACAGTGTTTTGCTGTTAGTGTCTGTAAGCACTGCTTATTCATTTGACTGTTTTCTCAAGTATCTGCGAACAGTATATCTTGACTTAGTCAGACCAACAGAAGGCAGAAGTTAAGAACTACAGTATGTGTCATTGAGCAGGCAAAGCAAATATGAGCTCATGTGGTCTACATGTATATGTGGGGTAGATGAAAGGGCAGGAAAGGTCTTCTCACAGTTTGGTGATATGTCCACTAATCCTTCTTATTTTCCAACCAATAAGTGAACTACTGTCAGGAACTAACAAAATTGATTTTTTTTTTATATGAGTTGAAGAAGTGCATGACCCCATCCACAATCTAGTTTTACCACAAGATCAATGGGCAAGAAACTATGTGCTACATTAAGGCATTATATGTTAAGCTAAATTTTTCCCCAAAAACAATTTAATCCAACTTCTATTCTGTAAACGGACTGGAAGCTAAAGAAAAATCTATTTTTTTGCTGTACAGATTCTTTAAACCCATTTCATTCCATCTAAAGCAAACACTATGGCAGTCAGAGCAAAAAAAAAAAAAAACTAATGGAAAGAATTCTTACCACAAGTTAGCTGGTTTACCTACTTCCATAGTTACTCAGGAAAGTTTACAGAAAGTGACAGTTTGAACTATAAATGAGAATACTTCATGGATATGTGAAAGGTATAGAGTAACAAAGTATATGTGGGTATACATTTTCATATTCATAATAGCTATGATCAAACTGTGTACTGCACACTCCACCTACATATCCAGCTTATATAAAATAACTTCATCAGACCATTCCTACTGCATGTAAAATACAAACTATGTGGGACAATATGTTTAAAAAATAAAAATACTATTAATGAAAACATGCACATAATGGACAATGAAAACTCTTATCATTTAGACATAACATATTAGATAGCATGCAAATGGTATTTTGACTCCTTTGAAATGAGGGTAACTACAGCCAAAGGCCCAGAGGCTGAGGAGACCAACTCATGTGCAGAAGAGGCAGCAACATCTCCAGTTAAATGATCAAATTCTTTCTGATTAGCTCCTTGCACACAGATTTATACAGTTAGCAGAGAAATGATCTTTATCCAGTGCTTTCTCTAAAATTGCTCACATTTTATTGGAATTAAAAATCACAAATAGTGGAAGTAAAAGAACATAAAAACAACCAATGAGGTCCAAATAACATATTTCAGAGCTATGACCCTTCTTAAGATACTGGATTCACGGTTCAACATGGGTGCACAATATATATATACAGTACAGACCAAAAGTTTGGACACGCCTTCTCATTCAAAGAGTTTTCTTTAATTTTATGACTATGAAAATTGTAGATTCACACTGAAGGCATCAAAACTATGAATTAACACATGTGGAATTATATACATAACAAAAACATTTGCTTTGATTACTGCTTTGCACACTCTTGGCATTCTCTTGATGAGCTTCAAGAGGTAGTCACCTGAAATGGTCTTCCAACAGTCTTGAAGCAGTTCCCAGAGATGCTTAGCACTTGTTGTCGATTGGGTTCAGGTCCAGTGACTGTGGAGGCCAGGTCATCTGGCGCAGCACCCCATCACTCTCCTTCATGGTCAAATAGCCCTTGCCTGGAGGTGTGTTTGGGGTCATTGTCCTGTTGAAAAATAAATGATGGTCCAACTAAACGCAAACCGGATGGAATAGCATGCCGCTGCAAGATGCTGTGGTAGCCATGCCTTCAATTTTGAATAAATCCCCAACAGTGTCACCAGCAAAGCACCCCCACACCATCACACCTCCTCCTCCATGCTTCACGGTGGGAACCAGGCATGTAGAGTCCATCCGTTCACCTTTTCTGCGTTGCACAAAGACACGGTGGTTGGAACCAAAGATCTCAAATTTGAAACTCATCAGACCAATGCACAGATTTCCACTGGTCTAATGTCCATTCCTTGTGTTCTTTAGCCCAAACAAGTCTCTTCTGCTTGTTGCCTGTCCTTAGCAGTGGTTTCCTAGCAGATATTCTACCATGAAGGCCTGATTCACACAGTCTCCTCTTAACAGTTGTTCTAGAGATGTGTCTGCTGCTAGAACTCTGTGTGGCATTGACCTGGTCTCTAATCTGAGCTGCTGTTAACCTGCGATTTCTGAGGCTGGTGACTCGGATGAACTTATCCTCCGCAGCAGAGGTGACTCTTGGTCTTCCTTTCCTGGGGCGGTCCGCATGTGAGCCAGTTTCTTTATAGCGCTTGATGGTTTTTGTGACTGCACTTGGGGACACTTTCAAAGTTTTCCCAATTTATTGGACTGACTGACCTTCATTTCTTAAAGTAATGATGGCCACTCGTTTTTCTTTACCACTGCTTTTTTCTTGCCATAATACAAATTCTAACAGTCTATTCAGTAGGACTATCAGCTGTGTATCCACCTGACTTCTCCCCAACGCAACTGATGGTCCCAACCCCATTTATAAGGCAAGAAATCCCACTTATTAAACCTGACAGGGCACACCTGTGAAGTGAAAACCATTTCAGGTGACTACCTCTTGAAGCTCATCAAGAGAATGCCAAGAGTGTGCAAAGCAGTAATCAAAGCAAAAGGTGGCTACTTTGAAGAACCTAGAATATGACATATTTTCAGTTGTTTCACACTTTTTTGTTATGTATATAATTTCATAGTTTTGATGCCTTCAGTGTGAATCTACAATTTTCATAGTTATGAAAATAAAGAAAACTCTTTGAATGAGAAGGTGTATCCAAACTTTTGGTCTATATATATATATATATATATATATATACCTAAAGCAATTCAAAAACTGTCACCAAGACCGCCCAAATAAGGAGTGGAGCCTATGGATTACTGAACAGGTAATCCACACACATAAAAATCCATTGAATAATATATAGAAACGTGATGTCCATTTGAATAATAGTTATTGTTTCTCAAGAGTAGAAATGCTGTTTTTCTGAGCACAAGGGGCGGAGGTTTCCTAGGTAACTAGACGATATTCTGGAGGCGCCTGCGCTCCCATGATTTGTCAGAGTGAAACAAATTACCTTGGAGATACAGGACGCTAGAGCACAGGCACCTGTGTGCCTAGTACTAATGGAGAGTGTGAGGATTGCGTTGTCTCTAGAGCACTGAGTGTGATGTACTGCCAGTATGGTTGTCTGCCAGTATGTTGTGTTCAAGTGGGAGGAATAGTTTTGACCTAAGGGGCACTGGTTGTTCTCAAAGGAAGCGCCCTAGGGAGTGTGATAGACAGATGGACGGACAGATAGATGGTTAGATAGATAAACTCGAAAAAGGAGGTGCAAGCCCAAGGGGATTTGACTATATCCCTATATTTAAAGCGTAAAAAGACAGCACAATCCAATGTATGAAAAATAGCAAAAAAGTATTTTATTCACCAATGTGATTGTGACATTTCAGCTTTCTCAAGCAAGTGAAGAGATAACAACAGCTTGTATATTTATATGCATAACATATCAATTCATCAAGTGTAATGAATAAGCAGCATAAAAATATAAAATACAAAACAAGTGCAGAAATATAAGAAACATGATTCAAGATAATCTGTGTACACAACAGGTTTTATTTTTGCTTTTGCTATATTTTTGGATAGAATTTTGACATTCTATGTGTTAGGGGCCAGATACTTATATACTATAGATTTTTATGTAAAATCAAGGATGTAGACTTATCTAACAATTTTTTTAATTAAACATTTTTAACATGCGATTTAGAATTTGTTATATATTTGTTTTCTTGTCTATGCAGCTTATTATATGTTGGTGAAACATTTTTGGACTTTAAAACACTCAATAATCAACACCGGTATAAAATCAGGCAGAAACGCATGGATCTGCCGTCTGTAAACATTTTGCTGTATACAAACATACTGAAAAATAGTTATTTTTTCGTATGATCAATCATGTTCCCTAATTAAGAAGAGGTAGTAATAAGATTGGTTTATAAAAAAAATAAAGAACTCCAACCAATGGGTTAAATGTTGATTTTAAAATTAGGGCACTTTTGGGTTGATATGGCTTGCCCTTCAAGCCCCCCTGGATATATTTCCTCTTTCCTCTTGAGTATATGGGGGCTGAGGTATAGCGGGGGTGGGGGGGGGGGGCATCCGGCTGCAGAAGCTGTGGGGGGTTGCACCGCCGGGCAGTTCATTTACATAGTGAAGCAGGAAGCCTCCCTCTCCCTGTGAAGGGGCCACAAGGAGGACATAAGTACTGTGAAGACGCCACAATGTGGGTTAACAACTGTGAAAGGGACAAAGGTGAGCATAACTACTGTGAAGGGGCGCAAAGGTTGGCATAAATACTGTGAGAGGCCATATTGTGGGAAAAACTGCAGTGAGGGAGCACAATGTGAGCATTTCTGCTGTAAAGGAGGCACAATGTAGTCATTAGTACTGTGATGGGCACTAAAGGTAAATGCCCCTAGACAAGGGAGGAGCGATAGTAATATGAATGCAGAGAAATACAATAATGAATGCATGAAACAATTGGCAGACTCAACAACTTATACTAAATTGAAAGGAGACCCAGGGGAACAATTCTATCAGGAGCTCCTACAATATTGTAAAAGTGGATTAGAAAGTAACATTTTATTACAAAGAGAACATGATTTTATTTCTAAAACGCAACGTAGATTGCTAGTGTTTTATTGTCTCCCTAAAGTGCACAAAGACCCCAAAAATCCACCCGGTCGCCCCATAATCTCGGGCATCGGGTCCCTGACTTCGAATTTATCGCAGTACATAGACAGAATGCTGCAACCCTCAGTAAAAAAAAGAGTGCCTCATACATAAAAGACACTACCCAAATTATCGAAATTTTGGAGAAATTGGAATGGAATCCAGATTGGATTATGGGCACACTGGATGTGAACTCCCTGTATACAATTATTAATCATGAACAGGGAGTCGCAGCAATGAAAAATCAATTAGAGAAAAATAGTGGACTATGTGCTGAACAAATACATTTTTTAGAGGAAGGGATAAATTTTATATCGTCGCATAATTATTTTTATTTTGGATCAGATTTTTATCTCCAAACAAGGGGGACGGCGATGGGCACCAGGTCTGCCCCCAGTTATGCTAATTTATGACAAATTGGGAAGATATCCATATTGGCCCAAGACTGGGGACAGACCTGGTGCTCTGGCAGCGTTTTATTGATGATGTTATTTTTATCTGGAAAAGTGGGAGAGAGAATCTTATGATGTTTTTAGATAATATTAATGTAAATTCTTATCATTTGAAATTCTCCAGTAATATAAATAATATAGAGACCGAATACTTGGATTTACTGATTAAGAAAGAAAATGGAAGAATCATATGCAGCACTTTTCAAAAGCCGACATCAAGAAATAGCTATATACTATTTAGCAGCTGCCATCTCCCTAGATGGCTGCTAAATATTCCAACAGGACAATTTGGGAGGCTTAAACGGAATTGTACAAAGGCAGAACAATTTGAAAAAGAAGCTGAAGATATGAAAATAAATTTTTTAAATAAAGATTACCCATTAGAAATAGTGGAAGAATCATTATCGAAAATAAGAGAAAAGGATAGAAATACCTTTTTCAAATCTGTGGATGAAAATAATGATAAAAATAAAAATAAAAATACAAATGATATTGGATGTGGGGATTTGAAAGATGGAACCCCACAAATCATTTTGCCCTTCAATTCAGAGTACAAAAAAGTGGAACGAATTATTAGACGCTACTGGCACCACATCCTAGAGGATAAAACTATAGGTACACTAATATTCAAAAATCCACAATTTGTGTACACAAAATCTAGGATGTAAAATAGCCCCAACGACGAAACAAACTATATATATATTTTTTTTTTATAGCTACTGAGTTATTCAGTAAAACATATCTTTATAGGGCCACTTAACTTCTTATTTCTTTGACCTGCTTACTAAGAAGGCCGCACATGCTCAGTTTCATCTTTCAACTGCCTCCTGAGCTGTGATAGGGAGAGCACAGACACACCCTTTTAGCTGCTGTGGAAGAGAAACTCCCTTTCAGCTGTCAGCTTGATATAAATCTAGCAGAGAAATGAATGGGGAGATCTCTGGATCCATGTGAGGTACAGGGCTGGTTCAAGCTTTGTTAGAAAGGTATTGGCATGGACTATATGACGTCTGATTTTAATTTTTTACATTATTCATGGGATAACCCCTTTAAGCCTGTTATCTTGCAAGAACAATTCTGTCCATCAGAATATAACTATGGAGAGCAAACATTTGTATGTACTAATAGTGCATAATGTCCATTCACACTACAGTCATGTGAAAAAATTAGGACACCCTTTGAAAGCATGTGGTTTTTTGTAACATTTTTAATAAAAGGTTATTTCATCTCCGTTTCAACAATACAGAGAGATTAAAGTAATCCAACTAAACAAAGAAAACTGAAGAAAAGTCTTTTCAAGATCTTCTGTAAATGTCATTCTACAAAAATGCCTATTCTAACTGAGGAAAAAGATAGGACACCCTTGCCCCTAATAGCGAGTGTTACCTCCTTTGGCTGAAATAACTGCAGTGAGACGGTTCTTGTAGCCATCTACCAGTCTTCGACATCGGTCTGAGGAAATTTTACCCCACTCCTCAATGCAGAACTTTTTCAGCTGTGAGATGTTTGAGGGGTTTCTTGCACGTACAGCCCTTTTCAAGTCACCCCACAGCATCTCAATGGGATTCAAATCTGGACTTTGACTTGGCCATTCCAGGACTCTCCATTTCTTCTTTTTCAGCCAATCTTTGGTTGATTTACTAGTATGTTTTGGGTCATTGTCATGTTGCATGGTCCAGTTCCGCTTCAGCTTTAATTTTCTAACTGATGGTCTCACATGTTCTTCAAGCACCTTCTGATACACAGTAGAATTCATCGTGGATTCTATGATGGTGAGCTGACCAGGTCCTGCTGCAGCAAAGCAGCCCCAAACCATGACACTTCCACCTCCATGCTTCACAGTTGGTATGAGGTTCTTTTCTTGGAATGCTGTGTTTGGTTTACGCCAAACATGTCCTCTGCTGTTGTGTCCAAATAATTCAATTTTGGACTCATCTGTCCAAAGAACATTATTCCAGAAGTCCTGGTCTTTGTCAACTTTATCTCTGGCAAATGTCAGTCTGGCCTCGATGTTTCTCTTGGAAAGCAAAGGTTTCCTCCTTGCACACCTCCCATGCAAGTTAAACTTGTACAGTCTCTTTCTGATTGTAGAGGCATGTACTTCTACATCAACAGTAGCCAGAGCCTGCTGTAGTTCTCGAGATGACACTTTAGGGTTTTTGGAGACCTCTTTTAGCATCTTGCGGTCTGCTCTTGGGGTGAACTTGCTGGGGCGAACTGTCCTGGGCATGTTGGCAGTTGTTTTGAAAGCCCTCCACTTGTAGACTATCTTCCGGACAGTGGAATGGCTGATTTCAAAATCTTTTGAGATCTTTTTAAATCCCTTCCCAGACTCATAGGCTGCTACAATCTTTTTTCTGAAGTCCTCTGACAGCTCTTTTGCTCTCACCATGGTGCTCACTCTCACTTCAACAGTCAGGAGCACACCAAACTAAATGTCTGAGGTTTAAATAGGGCAAGCCTCATTCAACATGCAGAGTAACGATCTACTAATTATGTGCACCTGGTGTGATATACCTGTGTGAGATCTGAGCCAATTTAAGAGGGAATACATGTGAGGGTGTCCTATCTTTTTCCTCAGTTAGAATAGGCATTTTTGTAGAATGACATTTACAGAAGATCTTGAAAAGACTTTTCTTCAGTTTTCTTTGTTTAGTTGGATTACTTTAATCTCTCTGTATTGTTGAAACGGAGATGAAATAACCTCTTATTAAAAATGTTACAAAAAACCACATGCTTTCAAAGGGTGTCCTAATTTTTTCACATGACTGTATGTGGCCAATCAAAAATGGTTATTATGGCCAACTAAGGAAGAATAATGAAAAAAACATGGATAACTGACAAACTTAATGAACAGAGAAAGTAGACAAAAGACAAACTGAAGGGGCTTCCCTTGGATGGTAGACACCATTAGTGGTATTTGTTTGATTGTAAGTTACCGTTCACAGAGTTTCATCATACAGCTAAGCCAATGGGATGGAAATAGTAATAGTGGGTTGGGCAGCAGTCTCCAAGGCTTCAAGGGAAAGCCAAAGTGGGGCATCTCTGATAGAGTGAGACAGGGCAAATTGAGGTATTTGATAATTCGGTACCCTTTATATTTTATTCTTTGTTACAATCTGATTTTGGTGTATTTTTCATGTTTGTGTATGTTGGGGAATGTGCAACTTTTGCTCTGTTATATGAGTAGGCTACCATTACATGGCTGTCCGCTTTAATACATTATGGATTGTGCAATACAGTACTTCCACTGAAACTGGTGGCGGGTGAGTGAGCATCTGTTAACGGTGTCTTCTGGACACTGTGTGGTTTGCTTCTTAGCATTTAGGTGGGTGTGGGGATACTCACCTTCTTGCTCCACTTCCTTAGGGTATGTATAGTGAATTTAATGGGCACGTTTGATCTACATGTCTTTTTGATATACTGTACAAAGAACTTGCCTATATTTACGTTATCCAGGAGATTCCTGTACTATTGCTTTCTTTCTTTATTCCCTCTTTTAAGATGGTGAGCGCAGCTCTTAGGAGCTTGTGCGCATGCCTGTAATGCTAATTCCCCTTTTCCATTATTGAATATGGCGGACGCATGCTCACACGCTTTATTCCAAATGTCCTACATTCGTTATGTGTTTAGTATCAGCCCACTTCTTCATTGTCTATATTTATGATCACTGACACTCCTACATATTTTTTTACTGCGCATGCTTGACATGTGCTAAGCGCACCAGCCTAGCTTCCTCCCCCTCACATATGTAGACATACATATTTCACACACAAGAATGCCATGCATTGGTGTGATTTTATAAGGGGTTGCTCTAGGGCTGAGTCATAAACTTTTCATCAATCAGCCTGCAATCTATTCACAGATGTTCATGTCATTGAATAAGGCTGAGTTAACACTTCAGTTATCTGGTCAATTATTTTGATCAGTTATCATGAGTAGTGTTGAGCGAAATAAAAAATGTCATTAGGCTGCTTTGCCAAATTTCACAAATAAATAAAGGGGAATGGTGATTGTGACACCCCCCCCCCCCCCCATCATTAAACCCCTCAGATGCCACATTCATCGCTGATCATGGCATCTGAGATTCATGGGTTAATCGGCAAAAAAAATACTCACCTTATCCATTCGAACTCGAAGAAGCCGCCATGGCCGTATTGATTGAAGATCCTGCAAGGTAAGTGATTACGTCTGTCCAGCGTGGTGACGTCATACGTTACAATGCACAAGATTTTGTGCAGGATCTTCGATTGAGATGGCTACGGTGGCCTCTTTGTACTCAAATGGATGAGATGAGTATGTATATTTTTTTTACACCATTTCCATATCAGGGAAATTTTATTTGCTACCACGAAGCACAAGGAAATTCAACTTTGCAGAGAATCAAATTTTCCCAGAATTTCCACTTCAGATACTTTTATTCGCTCAACCCTAATTGTGAGCTAAAATCAGGTGAATGTTAAAAAAACTGAACAGATACAAATATTTCCATTATATCTTATCTCTATGCTATTCCTGGTTTTGCCTCTGATGACAATAACAGATCAAATAACTGAAATGTGAACTCTGCCTAACATCTGTAAATGTATTTACAAATTTTTATGATGGTTATGTGCACATATTTTTTTATCTTGAATCATGTTTCACACTTTTTTTTTAAGCGGCTTATTAATTACACTTGATGAATTGATGTTATGCACATGTGATTTGTATATATACAGTACAGACCAAAAGTTTGGACACACTTTCTCATTCAAAGAGTTTTCTTTATTTTCATGACTATGAAAATTGTAGATTCACACTGAAGGCATCAAAACTATGAATTAACACATGTGGAATTATATACATAACAATAAAGTGTGAAACAACTGAAAATATGTAATATTCTAGATTCTTCAAAGTAGCCACCTTTTGCTTTGATTACTGCTTTGCACACTCTTGGCATTCTCTTGATGAGCTTCAAGAGGTAGTGACCTGAAATGGTTTTCACTTCACAGGTGTGCCCTGTCAGGTTTAATAAGGTGGATTTCTTGCCTTATAAATGGGGTTGGGACCATCAGTTGCGTTGTGGAGAAGTCAGGTGGATACACAGCTGATAGTCCTACTGAATAGACTGTTAGAATTTGTATTATGGCAAGAAAAAAGCAGCTAAGTAAAGAAAAACGAGTGGCCATCATTACTTTAAGAAATGAAGGTCAGTCAGTCCGAAAAATTGGAAAAACTTTGAAAGTGTCCCCAAGTGCAGTCACAAAAACCATCAAGCGCTACAAAGAAACTGGCTCACATGCGGACCGCCCCAGGAAAGGAAGACCAAGAGTCACCTCTGCTGCGGAGGATAAGTTCATCCGAGTCACCAGCCTCAGAAATCGCAGGTTAACAGCAGCTCAGATTAGAGATCAGGTCAATGCCACACAGAGTTCTAGCAGCAGACACATCTCTAGAACAACTGTTAAGAGGAGACTGTGCGAATCAGGCCTTCATGGTAGAATATCTGCTAGGAAACCACTGCTAAGGACAGGCAACAAGCAGAAGAGACTTGTTTGGGCTAAAGAGCACAAGGAATGGACATTAGACCAGTGGAAATCTGTGCTTTGGTCTGATGAGTTTCAAATTTGAGATCTTTGGTTCCAACCACCGTGTCTTTGTGCGACGCAGAAAAGGTGAACGAATGGACTCTACATGCCTGGTTCCCACCGTGAAGCATGGAGGAGGAGGTGTGATGGTGTGGGGTGCTTTGCTGGTGACACTGCTGGGGATTTATTCAAAATTGAAGGCATACTGAACCAGCATGGCTACCACAGCATCTTGCAGCGGCATGCTATTCCATCCGGTTTGCGTTTAGTTGGACCATCATTTATTTTTCAACAGGACAATGACCTAAAACACACCTGTAAGGGCTATTTGACCATGAAGTAGAATGATGGGGTGCTGTGCCAGATGACCTGGCCTCCAGTCACCGGACCTGAACCCAATCAAGATGGTTTGGGGTGAGCTGGACCGCAGAGTGAAGGCAAAAGGGCCAACAAGTGCTAAGCATCTCTGGGAACTCCTTCAAGACTGTTGGAAGACCATTTCAGGTGACTACCTCTTGAAGCTAATCAAGAGAATGCCAAGAGTGTGCAAAGCAGTAATCAAAGCAAAAGGTGGCTACTTTGAAGAACCTAGAATATGACATATTTTCAGTTGTTTCACACTTTTTTGTTATGTATATAATTCCACATGTGTTAATTCATAGTTTTGATGTTTCAGTGTGAATCTACAATTTTCATAGTCATGAAAATAAAGAAAACTCTCTGAATGAGAAGGTGTGGTGTGTCCAAACTTTTGGTCTGTACTGTATGTGTGTATATATATATATATATATATATATATATATGTTTACATACACACACACACACACACACACACACAAGAGCTGTTGTTATCCCTTCACTCGCTTGAGAAAGACAATTGTTGAGCTGAAATGTCAAAATCACATGGGTGTAAGTGTAAGTTGAAGCAATGATGGGGAGAGAAAGCAGAGGTTGTAGATAAATGATTACTGAAATAAATAAAAGATAAATACAATAAAAATTAAAGATGAGAGAGTGTCATGGACGTTCCTGTGACAGATGGCAGGAGATCAGTGAGACTGGCAACATGTGGTTTGATCTGGCAGTTTTACCTTGTGGATCAATAGGCATCTGTGCTGTTTCTGGTAATGACCACACCCCTTGCCTCAGGTGTTGCTAATGTGGTAATTTAACCTTCCATATTTACTGTTGAATAATAACATATATAATCTCCTCCTCGCTCTTCCCTATACTGAATCATTGTTTGCCTTCAGCAGATCATGACTACACACCACTATCTGCCGCCTACAAATGATCATTTTTAAACCTGTCAAAATACAGTATTTGGATTGCCCGATGAACGAACGCTCTTTAGAGATAGTCTGGCAGAAAATCTGTCTGTCTAATACAGGCTTTAGAAGTGGTGGTTTGAGCTGTCACAGTAGCACCAGGATGTAGTGAGACACAGCTGACTTGTGCAGTGGAGAGATTGTCGTGCCTGTGTTGTGCAGACTGGGTGAAGGCTGTACTAAAGGCACTCATACTCATTAGTCTAATGTGCATGAGGAGCAGAGGTGGATTGGGAATTTGAAGTAGTTCTGGAAACCTAAAGGTGGCCCCATGTTGTACGCAAGTTCAAATTGACAGCAATAGACAGGAACAACACAAGTAGGCAGGACCAGCAATACTTTAGTGTAGCACAAAATAATGGCCCATGCACAGTAGCAGATTGGCCATAGACTTTACAGGGAAATTTCCCAATGGTCTGATGCCCAGGGGGCCACCTAAGCCCTCCTCATGGCTGCTGTCCGGGTACATAGTGAGCTCTCTTTAGTAGGGATGAGCGAACTCGAACTGTATAGTTCGGGTTCGTACCGAATTTTGGGGTGTCCGTGACACGGACCCGAACCCGGACATTTTCGTAAAAGTCCGGGTTTGGGTTCGGTGTTCGTCGCTTTCTTCGCGCTTTTGTGACGCTTTCTTGGCGCTTTTTGAAAGGCTGCAAAGCAGCCAATCAACAAGCGTCATACTACTTGCCCCAAGAGGCCATCACAGCCATGCCTACTATTGGCATGGCTGTGATTGGCCAGAGCACCATGTGACCCAGCCTCTATTTAAGCTGGAGTCACATAGCGCCGCCCGTCACTCTGCTCTGATTAGCGTAGGGAGAGGTTGCGGCTGCGACAGTAGGGCGAGATTAGGCAGATTAACTCCTCCAAAGGACTTGATTAACTGATCGATCTGCAGCTGTGGATCATTGAGCTGCTGATCCTCAATTGCTCACTGTTTTTAGGCTGCACAGACCGTTTGTCAGTCTCATTTTTCTGGGGTGATCGGCGGCCATTTTGTGTCTTGTGGTGCGCCAGCACAAGCTGCGACCAAGTGCATTTAACCCTCAATGGTGTGGTTGTTTTTTGGCTAAAGCCTACATCAGGGTGAAGCTGTCACACCAAGTGCATTTAACCAGCAATAGTCTGTTCATTTTTTGGCCATATACAAAATCAGGGGCAAGCTGCGCCTGTCACCAAGTGCATTTAACCCTCAATGGTGTGGTTGTTTTTTGGCTAAAGCCTACATCAGGGTGAAGCTGTCACACCAAGTGCATTTAACCAGCAATAGTCTGTTCATTTTTTGGCCATATACAAAATCAGGGGCAAGCTGCGCCTGTCACCAAGTGCATTTAACCCTCAATGGTGTGGTTGTTTTTTGGCTAAAGCCTACATCAGGGTGAAGCTGTCACACCAAGTGCATTTAACCAGCAATAGTCTGTTCATTTTTTGGCCATATACAAAATCAGGGGCAAGCTGCGCCTGTCACCAAGTGCATTTAACCCTCAATGGTGTGGTTGTTTTTTGGCTAAAGCCTACATCAGGGTGAAGCTGTCACACCAAGTGCATTTAACCAGCAATAGTCTGTTCATTTTTTGGCCATATCCCAGTCTAATTCTGTCACTAAATCCATACCGGTCACCCAGCGCCTAAATACTAGGCCTCAAATTTATATCCAGCTAAATCTGTCCCTAGTGCTGTAGCTGGGCGAGTTATTTAGTGTCCGTTCAAGCACATTTCTTGTTCTGGGTTGAAATACAATTCCCAATTTAGCAATTTCATAATTTAGTGGTTCCTGCTATATCAGAGCTATTTGAAATCTATCCCAAAAAGGGTATATAATATTGAAGGTGCACATTGGGTCATTCAGAATAACTTCACACACACCCGCTACTGTGTATTTCCAAGTCTAATTCTGTCACTAAACCCATACCTGTCACCCAGCGCCTAAATACTAGGCCTCAAATTTAAATCCCTCTAAATCTCTCGTTACCCACCGCTGTACTGTTGTTGCTGGGCAAGATATTTAGTGTCCGTCAAAGCACATTTTTTGTTCTGGGTTGAAGTACAATTCCCAATTTAGCAATTTCATAATTTAGTGGTTTCTGCTATATCAGAGCTATTTGAAATCTATCCCTAAAAGGGTATATAATATTGAAGGTGCACATAGGGTCATTCAGAATAACTTCACACACACGCTTCTGTGCATTTCCAAGTCTAATTCTGTCACTAAATCCATACCGGTGACCCAGCGCCTAAATACTAGGCCTCAAATTTAAATCCCTCTAAATCTCTCGTTACCCACCACTGTACTGTTGTTGCTGGGCAAGATATTTAGTGTCCGTCAAAGCACATTTTTTGTTCTGGGTTGAAGTACAATTCCCAATTTAGCAATTTCATAATTTAGTGGTTTCTGCTATATCAGAGCTATTTGAAATCTATCCCTAAAAGGGTATATAATATTGAAGGTGCACATAGGGTCATTCAGAATAACTTCACACACACGCTTCTGTGCATTTCCAAGTCTAATTCTGTCACTAAATCCATACCGGTGACCCAGCGCCTAAATACTAGGCCTCAAATTTAAATCCCTCTAAATCTCTCGTTACCCACCGCTGTACTGTTGTTGCTGGGCAAGATATTTAGTGTCCGTCAAAGCACATTTTTTGTTCTGGGTTGAAGTACAATTCCCAATTTAGCAATTTCATAATTTAGTGGTTTCTGCTATATCAGAGCTATTTGAAATCTATCCCTAAAAGGGTATATAATATTGAAGGTGCACATAGGGTCATTCAGAATAACTTCACACACACGCTTCTGTGCATTTCCAAGTCTAATTCTGTCACTAAATCCATACCGGTGACCCAGCGCCTAAATACTAGGCCTCAAATTTAAATCCCTCTAAATCTCTCGTTACCCACCGCTGTACTGTTGTTGCTGGGCAAGATATTTAGTGTCCGTCAAAGCACATTTTTTGTTCTGGGTTGAAGTACAATTCCCAATTTAGCAATTTCATAATTTAGTGGTTCCTGCTATATCAGAGCTATTTGAAATCTATCCCAAAAAGGGTATATAATATTCAAGGTGCACATTGGGTCATTCAGAATAACTTCACACACACGCTTCTGTGCATTTCCAAGTCTAATTCTGTCACTAAATCCATACCGGTCACCCAGCGCCTAAATACTAGGCCTCAAATTTATATCCCGCTGAATTTGAATACAATACATTGGGCCAAATAATATATTTGTTGTTGTGGTGAACCATAACAATGAGAAAAACATCTAGTAAGGGACGCGGACGTGGACATGGTCGTGGTGGTGTTAGTGGACCCTCTGGTGCTGGGAGAGGACGTGGCCGTTCTGCCACATCCACACGTCCTAGTGTACCAACTACCTCAGGTCCCAGTAGCCGCCAGAATTTACAGCGATATATGGTGGGGCCCAATGCCGTTCTAAGGATGGTAAGGCCTGAGCAGGTACAGGCATTAGTCAATTGGGTGGCCGACAGTGGATCCAGCACGTTCACATTATCTCCCACCCAGTCTTCTGCAGAAAGCGCACAGATGGCGCCTGAAAACCAACCCCATCAGTCTGTCACATCACCCCCATGCATACCAGGGAAACTGTCTCAGCCTCAAGTTATGCAGCAGTCTCTTATGCTGTTTGAAGACTCCGCTGGCAGGGTTTCCCAAGGGCATCCACCTAGCCCTTCCCCAGCGGTGAAAGACATAGAATGCACTGACGCACAACCACTTATGTTTCCTGATGATGAGGACATGGGAATACCACCTCAGCATGTCTCTGATGATGACGAAACACAGGTGCCAACTGCTGCGTCTTTCTGCAGTGTGCAGACTGAACAGGAGGTCAGGGATCAAGACTGGGTGGAAGACGATGCAGGGGACGATGAGGTCCTAGACCCCACATGGAATGAAGGTCGTGCCACTGACTTTCACAGTTCGGAGGAAGAGGCAGTGGTGAGACCGAGCCAACAGCGTAGCAAAAGAGGGAGCAGTGGGCAAAAGCAGAACACCCGCCGCCAAGAGACTCCGCCTGCTACTGACCGCCGCCATCTGGGACCGAGCACCCCAAAGGCAGCTTCAAGGAGTTCCCTGGCATGGCACTTCTTCAAACAATGTGCTGACGACAAGACCCGAGTGGTTTGCACGCTGTGCCATCAGAGCCTGAAGCGAGGCATTAACGTTCTGAACCTGAGCACAACCTGCATGACCAGGCACCTGCATGCAAAGCATGAACTGCAGTGGAGTAAACACCTTAAAACCAAGGAAGTCACTCAGGCTCCCCCTGCTACCTCTTCTGCTGCTGCCGCCTCGGCCTATTCTGCTGCTGCCGCCTCGGCCTCTTCCTCCGCCTCTGGAGGAACGTTGGCACCTGCCGCCCAGCAAACAGGGGATGTACCACCAACACCACCACCACCACCTCCGTCACCAAGCGTCTCAACCATGTCACACGCCAGCGTTCAGCTCTCCATCTCACAAACATTTGATAGAAAGCGTAAATTCCCACCTAGCCACCCTCGATCCCTGGCCCTGAATGCCAGCATTTCTAAACTACTGGCCTATGAAATGCTGTCATTTAGGCTGGTGGACACAGACAGCTTCAAACAGCTCATGTCGCTTGCTGTCCCACAGTATGTTGTTCCCAGCCGGCACTACTTCTCCAAGAGAGCCGTGCCTTCCCTGCACAACCAAGTATCCGATAAAATCAAGTGTGCACTGCGCAACGCCATCTGTAGCAAGGTCCACCTAACCACAGATACGTGGACCAGTAAGCACGGCCAGGGACGCTATATCTCCCTAACTGCACACTGGGTAAATGTAGTGGCAGCTGGGCCCCAGGCGGAGAGCTGTTTGGCGCACGTCCTGCCGCCGCCAAGGATCGCAGGGCAACATTCTTTGCTTCCTGTTGCCACCTCCTCCTTCTCGGCTTCCTCCTCCTCTTCTTCCACCTGCTCATCCAGTCAGCCACACACCTTCACCACCAACTTCAGCACAGCCCGGGGTAAACGTCAGCAGGCCATTCTGAAACTCATATGTTTGGGGGACAGGCCCCACACCGCACAGGAGTTGTGGCGGGGTATTGAACAACAGACCGACGAGTGGTTGCTGCCGGTGAGCCTCAAGCCCGGCCTGGTGGTGTGTGATAATGGGCGAAATCTCGTTGCAGCTCTGGGACTAGCCAATTTGACGCACATCCCTTGCTTGGCGCATGTGCTGAATTTGGTGGTGCAGAAGTTCATTCACAACTACCCCGACATGTCAGAGCTGCTGCATAAAGTGCGGGCCGTCTGTTCGCGCTTCCGGCGTTCACATCCTGCCGCTGCTCGCCTGTCTGCGCTACAGCGTAACTTCGGCCTTCCCGCTCACCGCCTCATATGCGACGTGCCCACCAGGTGGAACTCCACCTTGCACATGCTGGACAGACTGTGCGAGCAGCAGCAGGCCATAGTGGAGTTTCAGCTGCAGCACGCACGGGTCAGTCGCACTACAGAACAGCACCACTTCACCACCAATGACTGGGCCTCCATGCGAGACCTGTGTGCCCTGTTGCGCTGTTTCGAGTACTCCACCAACATGGCCAGTGGCGATGACACCGTTATCAGCGTTACAATACCACTTCTATGTCTCCTTGAGAAAACACTTAGGGCGATGATGGAACAGGAGGTGGCCCAGGAGGAGGAGGAGGAGGATGAGGAAGAGGGGTCATTTTTAGCACTTTCAGGCCAGTCTCTTCGAAGTGACTCAGAGGGAGGTTTTTTGCAACAGCAGAGGCCAGGTACAAATGTGGCCAGCCAGGGCCCACTACTGGAGGACGAGGAGGACGAGGATGAGGAGGAGGTGGAGGAGGATGAGGATGAAGCATGGTCACAGCGGGGTGGCACCCAACGCAGCTCGGGTCCATCACTGGTGCGTGGCTGGGGGGAAAGGCAGGACGATGACGATACGCCTCCCACAGAGGACAGCTTGTCCTTACCCCTGGGCAGCCTGGCACACATGAGCGACTACATGCTGCAGTGCCTGCGCAACGACAGCAGAGTTGCCCACATTTTAACCTGTGCGGACTACTGGGTTGCCACCCTGCTGGATCCACGCTACAAAGACAATGTGCCCACCTTACTTCCTGCACTGGAGCGTGATAGGAAGATGCGCGAGTACAAGCGCACGTTGGTAGACGCGCTACTGAGAGCATTCCCAAATGTCACAGGGGAACAAGTGGAAGCCCAAGGCCAAGGCAGAGGAGGAGCAAGAGGTCGCCAAGGCAGCTGTGTCACGGCCAGCTCCTCTGAGGGCAGGGTTAGCATGGCAGAGATGTGGAAAACTTTTGTCAACACGCCACAGCTAACTGCACCACCACCTGATACGCAACGTGTTAGCAGGAGGCAACATTTCACTAACATGGTGGAACAGTACGTGTGCACACCCCTCCACGTACTGACTGATGGTTCGGCCCCATTCAACTTCTGGGTCTCTAAATTGTCCACGTGGCCAGAGCTAGCCTTTTATGCCTTGGAGGTGCTGGCCTGCCCGGCAGCCAGCGTTTTGTCTGAACGTGTATTCAGCACGGCAGGGGGCGTCATTACAGACAAACGCAGCCGCCTGTCTACAGCCAATGTGGACAAGCTGACGTTCATAAAAATGAACCAGGCATGGATCCCACAGGACCTGTCCGTCCCTTGTCCAGATTAGACATTAACTACCTCCCCATAACCATATATTATTGGACTCCAGGGCACTTCCTCATTCAATCCTATTTTTATTTTCATTTTACCATTATATTGCGATGCTACCCAAAGTTGAATGAACCTCTCCTCTGCCTGTGTGCTAGGCCTAAATATATGCCAATGGACTGTTGCAGTGGTGGCTGACATGAAGCCTGATTCTCTGCTATGACATGCAGACTAATTCTCTGCTGACATGAAGCCAGATTGTCTGTTACGGGACCTCTCTCCTCTGCCTGGGTGCTGGGCCTAAATTTATGACAATGGACTATTGCAGTGGTGGCTGACGTGAAGCCTGATTCTCTGCTATGACATGCAGACTGATTCTCTGCTGACATGAAGCCAGATCGTCTGTTACGGGACCTCTCTGCTCTGCCTGTGTGCTAGGCCTAAATATATGCCAATGGACTGTTGCAGTGGTGGGTGACGTGAAGCCTCATTCTCTGCTATGACATGCAGACTGATTCTCTGCTGACATGAAGCCAGATTGTCTGTTACGGGACCTCTCTGCTCTGCCTGTGTGCTAGGCCTAAATATATGCCAATGGACTGTTGCAGTGGTGGGTGACGTGAAGCCTCATTCTCTGCTATGACATGCAGACTGATTCTCTGCTGTCATGAAGCCAGATTGTCTGTTACGGGACCTCTCTGCTCTGCCTGTGTGCTAGGCCTAAATATATGCCAATGGACTGTTGCAGTGGTGGGTGACGTGAAGCCTCATTCTCTGCTATGACATGCAGACTGATTCTCTGCTGACATGAAGCCAGATTGTCTGTTACGGGACCTCTCTGCTCTGCCTGTGTGCTAGGCCTAAATATATGCCAATGGACTGTTGCAGTGGTGGGTGACGTGAAGCCTCATTCTCTGCTATGACATGCAGACTGATTCTCTGCTGTCATGAAGCCAGATTGTCTGTTACGGGACCTCTCTGCTCTGCCTGTGTGCTAGGCCTAAATATATGCCAATGGACTGTTGCAGTGGTGGGTGACGTGAAGCCTCATTCTCTGCTATGACATGCAGACTAATTCTCTGCTGACATGAAGACAGATTCTCTGTTACGGGACCTCTCTCCTCTGCCTGTGTGTGTGCTGGGCCTAAATATATGCCAATGGACTGTTGCAGTGGTGGCTGACGTGAAGCCTCATTCTCTGCTATGACATGCAGACTGATTCTCTGCTGACATGAAGCCAGATTCTCTGTTACGGGACCTCTCTCCTCTGCCTGTGTGTGTGCTGGGCCTAAATATATGCCAATGGACTGTTGCAGTGGTGGCTGACGTGAAGCCTCATTCTCTGCTATGACATGCAGACTGATTCTCTGCTGACATGAAGCCAGATTCTCTGTTACGGGACCTCTCTCCTCTGCCTGTGTGTGTGCTGGGCCTAAATATATGCCAATGGACTGTTGCAGTGGTGGCTGACGTGAAGCCTCATTCTCTGCTATGACATGCAGACTGATTCTCTGCTGACATGAAGCCAGATTCTCTGTTACGGGACCTCTCTCCTCTGCCTGTGTGTGTGCTGGGCCTAAATATATGCCAATGGACTGTTGCAGTGGTGGCTGACGTGAAGCCTCATTCTCTGCTATGACATGCAGACTGATTCTCTGCTGACATGAAGCCAGATTCTCTGTTACGGGACCTCTCTCCTCTGCCTGTGTGCTAGGCCTAAATATATGCCAATGGACTGTTGCAGTGGTGGCTGACGTGAAGCCTCATTCTCTGCTATGACATGCAGACTAATTCTCTGCTGACATGAAGACAGATTCTCTGTTACGGGACCTCTCTCCTCTGCCTGGGTGCCGGGGCCTAAATATCTGAGAATGGACTGTTCCAGTGGTGGGTGACGGGAAGCCAGATTCTCTGCTATGGAACCTCTCTCCAATTGATTTTGGTTAATTTTTATTTATTTAATTTTTATTTTAATTAATTTCCCTATCCACATTTGTTTGCAGGGGATTTACCTACATGTTGCTGCCTTTTGCAGCCCTCTAGCCCTTTCCTGGGCTGTTTTACAGCCGTTTTAGTGCCGAAAAGTTCGGGTCCCCATTGACTTCAATGGGGTTCGGGTTCGGGACGAAGTTCGGATCGGGTTCGGATCCCGAACCCGAACATTTCCGGGATGTTCGGCCGAACTTCTCGAACCCGAACATCCAGGTGTTCGCTCAACTCTACTCTTTAGCATTCTGTGAATCAGGTACTCATGTACCTGGCCGGCAACCGCATATGCCCTCCTGAATTTAACTGCCATGGCCATATCTCACCTCCTCAGAACCTGCTCCACGAATTAGAGACAACTGGAAGAGGAGGATTGAAAATGGCATCTACTGATGGATATCACAGAGGGACAGCTTTTGGGGCAATATATTGTGCTGCACTGTGGTATATGGTTGTGATGGGCCAGTATTTTTCACTATGGTATTGCTGACTCTTATGTTGCCCCCTTTAAAACATGGGGCCACTTTATTTTATATTTTTCCATGGCCACTTTAAGTTCCCACCAATCTCGCTACAATATTCAAGTGTATTACTGTCCTGAGGACAGCGATACAGTTGAATTCAAGAGGGCTGCTGGCCAGGTGCATTAGAATAGTGTTGAGCGTGAATATTCGAATATCGGCACTTCGCTAATTCGCGAATATTTTGAATATAGTGATATAAATTTGATATTTCAAATATTCTTTTTTTTTTCATTGTTATATTTTTTTCTTTCCCACTTCCCTAAAGTTGTTCTTACCTGTCCTTTGGATTCCTGGCTTCCTGGCTGCTCCAGTCAGTGCCCGTTGCCGCTTCTGCCGACTTCCGTGCTCATGGAGCGTCCCCATGACCATGAGAACATCTCCATATACTAGAATGTACTGTCGGATTTGAGAATTACGTTAAAATCGCAATTCGATTATTTCAAGTTATAATAAACGAATTTTGATTTTAACTTAGCACTGCTATATTTCATATTCGTTAATTCTAGCCTAATATGGAATATAGCAGTGCTAAGTTAAAGTCGAAATTCGATTATTATAACTTGAATTAATCGAATTGCGATTTCAACTTGGACCTGGTTTACTATGGTTGGCTTGGTAGAATTAGCGAATATGACGAATGTATTCGTCATATTCCACAAAACGAAGATAACGAATGTATTCGTCATATTCCACAAAACGAAGATAACAAAGTATTCTGCATCTTCGTTTTAGCTACCTATTCGCCAACTTCGCTAATTCTAGCAATCATATAGGAAAGTTTACTATAGAGACAGCTAAGTTTAATTCGCTATGCGATTATATTACTTTGCTTTTTTTTATAAATAGAATAATTATAATAATTATCAGGTATTATAATTATTCTATTTATTTTTTTAAAAAGCAGTCATATAATCACATAGCGAATTAAACTTAGCTGTCTCTATAGTAAACTTTCCTATATGATTGCTAGAATTAGCGAAGTTGGCGAATAGGTAGCTAAAACGAAGATGCAGAATACTTTGTTATCTTCTTTTTGTGGAATATAACGAATATATTCGTCATATTCGCTAATTCTACCAAGCCAACCATAGTAAACCAGGTCCAAGTTGAAATCGCAATGCGATTAATATAACTCGAAGTAATCGCATGGCGATTTCAACATCCGTCTCCCATTGACTTTGAGTCCCCTATTAATATACCATCAGATCAGAGTTTTCTCCAATCCGATGGTTTATTTTAACTTGAAGCGTCCCCGTCACCATGGGAATGCCTCTATGTTGGAATATACCATCGGATTTGAGTTACATCGTGAAACTCAGATCTGACAGTATATTCTAACACAGAGGCGTTCCCATGGTGATGGGGACGCTTCAAGTTAGAATATACTGAGAACTGTGTACATGACTGCCCCCTGCTGCCTGGCAGGTGCTGCCAGGCAGCAGGGGGCAGACCCCTCCTCCCCCCTGTATTTAACTCATTGGTGGCCAGTGCGGCCCCCCCCCCCTCCCTCCCCAGTATTAAATGTGACCAGTGCAGCCTCCCTCTATATTCATTGGTGGCCATTGCGGATTCCCAGTATTAAATTAGACCAGTGCGGCCCCCCCCCTCCCTCCCTCCCCAGTATTAAATGTGACCAGTGCAGCCCCCCTCCCTCTATATTCATTGGTGGCCAGTGCGGATTCCCAGTATTAAATTAGACCAGTGCGGCCCCCCCTCCCTCCCCAGTATTAAATGTGACCAGTGCGGCCCCCCTCCCTCTATATTCATTGGTGGCCAGTGCGGATTCCCAGTATTAAATTAGACCAGTGCGGCCTCCCCTCTTCCCCCCCCCCAATTAAAATCACCCCCCCATCATTGGAGGCAGCGGAGTTCCGATCGGAGTCACAGTTTAATCGCTGGGGCTCGATCGGTTACCATGGCAGCCAAGACGCTATGGCAGTCTTGGCTGCCATGGTTACTTAGCAATAAATAGAAGCATTATACTTACCTGCGAGCTGTGATGTCTGACCGGCCGGGAGCTCCTCCTACTGGTAAGTGACAGATCATTAAGCAATGCTCCGCACAGACCTGTCACTTACCAGTAGGAGGAGCTCCCGGCCGGTCACAGGCATCGCAGCTCGCCGGTAAGTATAATGCTTCTATTTATTGCTAAGTAACCATGGCAGCCAAGACTGCAATAGCGCCTTGGCTGCCATGGTAACCGATCGGAGCCCCAGCGATTAAACTGGGACTCCGATCGGAACTCCGCTGCCACCAATGATGGGGGGGTGATTTTAATTAGATGGAGGGGGGGAAGAGGGGAGGCCGCACTGGTCTAATTTAATACTGAGAATCCACACTGGCCACCAATGAATATAGAGGGAGGGAGGCTGCACTGGTCACATTTAATACTGGGGAGGGAGGGGGAAGCCGCACTGGTCTAGTTTAATACTGGGAATCCGCAATGGCCACCAATGAATATAGAGCAGTGTTTCCCAACCAGTGTGCCTCCAGCTGTTGTAAAACTACAACTCCCAGCATGCCCGGACAGCATTTGGCTGTGCGGGCATGCTGGGAGTTGTAGTTTTGTAACAGCTGGAGGCACACTGGTTGGGAAACACTGATATAGAGGGAGGCTGCACTGGTCACATTTAATACTGGGGAGGGAGGGAGGGGGGGGCCGCACCCGCCACCAATGAGTTAAATACAGGGGGGGAGGGGGGGTCTGCCCCCTGCTGCCTGGCTGCACCTGCCAGGCAGCAGGGGCCAGTCATGTACACAGTTCTCAGTATATTCTAACTTGAAGCGTCCCCATCACCATGGGAACGCCTCTGTGTTAGAATATACTGTCGGATCTGAGTTTCACGATGTAACTCAAATCCGATGGTGGTATATTCTAACATAGCGGCATTCCCATGGTGATGTGGACGCTTCAAGTTAAAATATACCATCAGATTGGAGATAACTCCGATCTGATGGTATATTAATAGGGGACTGAAAGTCAATGGGAGACGGATGTTGAAATCGCCATGCGATTACTTCGAGTTATATTAATCGCATTGCGATTTCAACTTGGACCTGGTTTACTATGGTTGACTTGGTAGAATGAGCGAATATGACGAATATATTCGTTATATTCCACAAAACAAAGATAACGAAGTATTCTGCATCTTCGTTTTAGCTACCTATTCGTCAACTTCGCTAATTCTAGCAATCATATAGGAAAGTTTACTATAGAGACAGCTAAGTTTAATTCGTTATGCGATTATATGACTGCTTTTTTTTTTTTTATAAATAGAATAATTATAATACCTGATAATTATTATAATTATTCTATTTATAAAAAAAAGCAAAGTAATATAATCGCATAGCGAATTAAACTTAGCTGTCTCTATAGTAAACTTTCCTATATGATTGCTAGAATTAACGAAGTTGATGAATAGGTAGCTAAAACGAAGATGCAGAATACTTCGTTATCTTCGTTTTGTGGAATATGACGAATACATTCGTCATATTCGCTAATTCTACCAAGCCAACCATAATAAACCAGGTCCAAGTTGAAATCGCAATTCGATTAATTCAAGTTATAATAATCGAATTTCGATTTTAACTTAGCACTGCTATATTCCATATTAGGCTAGAATTAACGAATATGGAATACAGCAGTGCTAAGTTAAAATCGAAATTCGATTATTATAACTTGAATTAATCGCATTGCTATTTCAATAGGAGAGTAGCCTTTAAGTTAAAATCGCAATACGCGATTATTTTAAACGTATATTAATCGCAATAACAAATAATAATGACGAATATTCAATTTCGACGAATATAAAACGAATATTCTATCGAATATCCGCAAATTTCGTCGAAATCGAATATGGCACCTGCCGCTCATCACTACATTAGAACCTGATGCTCCCACATTAATTAATATTAAGAGCATCAGATCATTATGTACCTGGCTGGCGGCTGTGAGAAGGACTCAGGAGCCCCCCTGGGAGAGATAGCTGTCAACCACTCAATCGTCCAGGTGACAGCTATTGAATGCGTATGTGTAGTAACCCAGGGGGGTATCTGCATGTTTGAAAAGTATTGTAATGTTATGTATTTTTATTGTTTTGGCAAAGTGTACCAGGAAGAGTAAGATATGGTTGGCAAAGGTTGGCAGAAACAGGGCTAACCACCCTGTTCCTCCTCTCTTGGTAGAAGTAGGATGGTCCTGCTTCCTGCCAGGATGGAGAGTTCCAATCCAGCTAGACAAAGGTGAGGAGAGAGGGCTTCTGTTCACATAGTAAAGGAGTAAGGAAGCACATGCAGAGCTCCTACTCCCAGGAACCATTGTGAGACCAACACTCCAGAAGGATACTCAGGAACAAGATATTATTCTCCTATGAGACCAATACTTCAGAGAGATCAGAAAAATTCAAGAGCACAGTTTCAAAAAAGGATCAGTGCGACCAGACAGCAGAGCGATGAGCAAAATACAGCTTTACAGACACTGCAGCAAGGTGAGGGACAATAGCTCAGACACCAGATAGGGAGCACCAGTCACAAAGACCAGGATCGTTGAACGTTGTGTTGTCTTCCTGGTGATCGAGTTTGACATATTGTGACTGGGAGGGGCTGGCGAAGATCCAGCGGTCATGGTCCGCATTAGAACCAATGAAAAAGTTTGAGATAGGTGGATCGGCCTTAAAAATTTGTTTAGGGATTTAGGTCATAAGATTAGGGCAAAGACCTCAAAGGTAGTGTTTTCTGAAATACAACTTATACCATGAGCCACACCAGAAAGGCATCCTGGAGAACTGGGCCTTCTCAGTCGGCCACAGGCTCTGTAGTAGGTATGGGTGTCTTGGGGGAGAAGATGGCTAGAAGGTTGGAGGAGTGCTTAAACTAGGGACTGGGGAGGGTAATTACATTATAGGAGGGGAAGATAATGCAGATAGAGACCTGAGGCGAGGTAATGAAACTGGAGGAGGAGTGGAAAGCGAGACTAGAACAGTTCATGGTGTAGGGTAAAAAATAAATAAAAAAATACACAAAAAAACTCTTAATTGTACTGAGCAAAAATATAAACGCAACGCTTTCGGTTTTGCTCCCATTTTGCATGAGCTGAACTCAAAGATCTGAAACATTTTCTACATACACAAAAGACCTATTACTCTCAAATATCATATCAAGGTGCTGATTAGACAGCATGAATAATTAGACAGCGCGAGCAATGTGTTCACAGCGGGCCCCATAGAATTGAATGGCAGGAGAACCTGAAAAACTTTCAGGTCATATTTGCAGCCACCAAATAATTACTAGAAGTGCACAAATAGTGACATACCAGATGTATTATTCGAATTTACGATCTCCAATCATTCTTTTTTTCAATGCGAAATATTGGCTATGTAATTTTAGGGAGTATTGGTATATCACACCCCTGCTTCAGCAAATGGTGCACTACCTAAATGCACTATAAAGAAAGTATATTATTGGTATATAACACCCCTGCCTCAATATTTTTTTTTTTTTGGGGGGGGGGGGACTGGTAAATCACACCAGTAGAAATGATTTGTTCCAATAGAGTTTGTCCCTCTATCTAGCTGCAGTATCACAGCAGAACTGCACACAACTGCTGCAAAATACAATTGCACTATAATATACTTTCTATGATAGAAAGAATATTATATTACACCCCTCAGTAAGTCACACCCATCGATAGCACACCTATACCAGTCCTTAAAAGGACTTTTGGGGCCCTTTTATCTAGCGTTTTGTGTCCCTAACAGCCCGTCCCTGCTCCGCACAGCAACCTTTCCCTACACTGGCAAAAGACTGAATGTAAAATGTCTGCCAGCTCAGGTTTCTTTTAGAGGATGGGGGTGTATCTGTGCTGAAACATCTCAATTGGCTGTCCTGTACCACCTGATGGATGTGTCATGGGTCAAAGTTCAGAAAATTCAGGGGTTGGCAGCACTACTCATCCCACTCATTTGGGTACTGACCAGGAAATGGCTTACAAGCCAAATGGTGCACGCAGATAGGGATCCTGGCTGGGGGTCCCAACTCATCCAGACAATTCAATAATCCGCAGCACTCGCCGGTAAATGATGAAAATAGTGGTGATTTATTCACTCAAGCAGCCAGTATACAGCGACGTTTCGACCTCAGTTGGTCTTTATCAAGCAGTGGTAATAGATAAAGACCAACTGAGGTCGAAACGTCGCTGTATACTGGCTGCTTGAGTGAATAAATCACCACTATTTTCATCATTTGCCGGCGAGTGCTGCGGATTATTGAATTGTCTGGATGGGTCAAAGTTCTTCACAATGTAGAGGAAAATGGCGGGCCGAATATTGCCATATGTTTACCCGTTTGGTGAATCACGAACGAGCAAAGTTTGGCGCAAAACGACCGCTGAGCGAACCGCAAGGCCATCTCTAAGCATGAATATTGCGCAGGTGTGCCTTAGACTGCCCACAATAAAAGGCCTCAGGATCTCATCACGGTATCTCTGTGCAATCAAAATGCCATCAATAAAATGCACCTGTGATCGTTGTCCATAATATACGCCTGCCCATACCATAACCCCACCGCCACCATGAGCCACTCATGAGCCACTCAATCCACAATGTTGACGTCAGCAAACTGCTCACCCACACGACGCCACACACGCTGTCTGCCATCTGCCCTGAACAGTGAAAACCGGGATTTATCCGTGAACAGAACACCTCTCCAACATGCCAGATGCAATCGAATGTGAGCATTTGCCCACTCAAGAAGACAAACTGCAGTCAGGTCCAGACCCTGATGAGGATGACGAGCATGCAAATGAGCTTCCCTGAGACTGTTTCTGACATTTTGTGCAGAAATTATTTGGTTATGCAAAGCTGCTGCTGCGGTCCTGGTGGCCGGTCTCAGACAATCATGGAGGAGAACATGCTGGATGTGCAGGTCCTGGGTTGGTGTGGTTACACGTCGTCTGCGGTTGTGAGGCCCTTTGGATGTACTGCCAAATTCTCTGAAATGCCTTTGGAGACAGTTTATGGTAGAGAAATGAACATTCATTGCACGGGCAACAGCTCTGGTAGACATTCCTGCAGTCAGTATGCCAATTACACGCTTGAGACGGTCACGTACACTACACACAGGGGGGAGGATAGTGACCACTGTGCTCCACCCTCACCCCTGGCCCTGCCTACTTGCCTCGCAAGTCCTAATGACAGGGGACAGCTAGACGGCAGTCCCTAACTTAGGATACGTGCTGGGAAGACAGATAAGACAAATAACGGAACATGAACAGACCGGGTCAATACCTAGAGAGCTACGCAGTACTAAGGAATGAGCAGAGAATAGTTAGGAAAAGCCGAGGTCAAATACCAGGATAGAAACGAAGTACAACAGGAGTTCGCAAAGAATCGTCAGGTGGAAGCCGGGGTCAGGATACCAGGAGAGACGCGCAGTACAGGAGGAGCAGGGAAAGGATCGTCAGGGAACAGGGTCAGGTAGTATTCAGTAGTCCAACAAAATGCCAGGAACCTAGAATTAACAGGCAACCTGTGGCCAGCAGGCTGCCTGTATTTATAGTGGGGAGTGAGGGTCATGTGACGTGGCCAGCATCACATGACCGACAGACCGACCAGTCGAGCACCGAGTGATCAGCTCGGTGCTCAAGGCAGACCTAGGAGCAGTGAGCCTCCCAGCTAGCAAAGCCACCCTGGGAACGAGGTAAAACACAGATCCTCGCTCCCGAAGCTAAGTAGCTGGTCTGCGGCTGATGGGAGACCGAGTGTGCCTTCGGCACCCTGTTACACCGCTCCCTCAAACGTTGCAACATCTGTGGCATTGTGCTGTGTGATCAAACTGCACATTTCAGAGTGGTCTTTTATTGTAGGCAGTCTAAGGCACAACTGTGCAATATTCATGCTATCTAATCAGCACCTTGATATGCCACACCTTGTGAACAATATTTAAGAGTATTAGGTCTTTTGTTTATGTAGAAAATGTTTCAGATCTTTGCATTTATATTTTTGCTCAGTGTATGTACACTACGTGCAGAATTATTAGGCAAATGAGTATTTTGACCACATCATCCTCTTTATGCATGTTGTCATACTCCAAGCTGTATAGGCTCAAAAGCCTACTACCAATTAAGCATATTAGGTGATGTGCATCTCTGTAATGAGAAGGGGTGTGGTCTAATGACATCAACACCCTATGTCAGGTGTCCATAATTATTAGGCAACTTCCTTTCCTTTGGCAAAATGGGTCAAAAGAAGGACTTGACAGGCTCAGAAAAGTCAAAAATAGTGAGATATCTTGCAGAGGGATGCAGCACTCTTAAAATTGCAAAGCTTCTGAAGCGTGATCATCGAACAATCAAGCGTTTCATTCAAAATAGTCAACAGGGTCACAAGAAGCGTGTGGAAAAACCAAGGCGCAAAATAACTGCCCATGAACTGAGAAAAGTCAAGCGTGCAGCTGCCAAGATGCCACTTGCCACCAGTTTGGCCATATTTCAGAGCTGCAACATCACTGGAGTGCCCAAAAGCACAAGGTGTGCAATACTCAGAGACATGGCCAAGGTAAGAAAGGCTGAAAGACGACCAGCACTGAACAAGACACACAAGCTGAAACGTCAAGACTGGGCCAAGAAATATCTCAAGACTGATTTTTCTAAGGTTTTATGGACTGATGAAATGAGAGTGAGTCTTGATGGGCCAGATGGCTGGATTGGTAAAGGGCAGAGAGCTCCAGTCCGACTCAGACCCCAGCAAGGTGGAGGTGGAGTACTGGTTTGGGCTGGTATCATCAAAGATGAGCTTGTGGGGCCTTTTTGGGTTGAGGATGGAGTCAAGCTCAACTCCCAGTCCTACTGCCAGTTTCTGGAAGACACCTTCTTCAAGCAGTGGTACAGGAAGGAGTCTGCAAGGTAAGAAAAACATGATTTTCATGCAGGACAATGCTCCATCACACGCGTCCAAGTACTCCATAACGTGGCTGGCAAGAAAGGGTATAAAAGAAGAAAATCTAATGACATGGCCTCCTTGTTCACCTGATCTGAACCCCATTGAGAACCTGTGGTCCATCATCAAATGTGAGATTTACAAGGAGGGAAAACAGTACACCTCTCTGAACAGTGTCTGGGAGGCTGTGGTTGCTGCTGCACACAATGTTGATGGTGAACAGATCAAAACACTGACAGAATCCATGGATGGCAGGCTTTTGAGTGTCCTTGCAAAGAAAGGTGGCTATATTGGTCACTGATTTGTTTTTGTTTTGTTTTTGAATGTCAGAAATGTATATTTGTGAATGTTGAGATGTTATATTGGTTTCACTGGTAAAAATAAATAATTGAAATGGGTATATATTTGTTTTTTGTTAAGTTGCCTAATAATTATGTACAGTAATAGTCACCTGCACACACAGATATCCCCCTAAAATAGCTAAAACTAAAAACAAACTAAAAACTACTTCCAAAAATATTCAGCTTTGATATTAATGAGTTTTTTGGGTTCATTGAGAACATGGTTGTTGTTCAATAATAAAATTAATCCTCAAAAATACAACTTGCCTAATAATTCTGCACTCCCTGTATACTAATGCTAGAAGCATGACTAATAAAACTGGTGAACTGGAATAGTGGGAATAACTGAGACATGGTTGGATGATAGCTATGGCTGGGCAGTTAATGTACAGGATTACAGTTTAGAAAGAATCGTCAAAATTGGTGAGGGGAAGGGTTTGCCTTTATGTAAAGTCCTGTCTAAAGCCTACACTCCGGGAAGATATAACTGAGGGAAAAGGACATGTGAAGTCACTGTTGGTGGAACTACATGGCGGGAAAACCAATAATAAAATACTGATATGAGTTTGTTATAAGCCACCTCATATACCACAGTCCACAGAACATCTACTACTAAATGAGACAGACAAGGTGGCAAATCATAATGAGGTCATTATTATGGGAGACTTAAACTTCCAAGATTTAGACTGGGAAACTGAAAGGTGTAAATCTCATAATGGAAACAGGTTCTTGGCAATAACCAAAGACAATTACCTTTCCCAACTGGTTCAGGACTCGACTAGGGGATGGCCATACTGGACTTAGTACTAACCAACAGACCTGACAGAACAACAGATGTGCAGGTTGAGCGACACCTGGGAAATAGTGACCATAAAATACTGCATTAAAAATAAGTTTTACAATGAACCGACTTCAGATCTTGGATCCGAAGCTTGATTCGCTCACTCCTAATGAACACCAATAAAAAAATAAAATAAAAAACTATGCCAGAATTGCTACGTTTTCTTGTTAGCCAGAAAAATGAAATACAAAAGTGATCAAATATGGTTGATACCAATGAAAATTCCAAGTGGTCCTGCAAAAATCAATCCCTCACACACCTATGCAAAAATAAAAATTAAAACAGCTATGGGTCTTAGGAGGTGGCAATGCAAATTAATTTTCTTTTTTTATTTATTTTTTTATTAAGTTTTATTTGTGAGGAAAAAAATAAATGATTATATATATATATATATATATATACATATATACACAGTACAGACCAAAAGTTTGGATACACCTTCTCATTCAAAGAGTTTTCTTTATTTTCATGACTATGAAAATTGTAGATTCACAAAGAAGGCATCAAAACTATGAATTAACACGTGGAATTATATACATAACAAAAAAGTGTGAAACAACTGAAAATATGTCATATTCTAGGTCATATTCTAGGTTCTTCAAAGTGGCCACCCTTTGCTTTCATTACTGCTTTGCACACTCTTGGCATTCTCTTGATGAGATTCAAGAGGTAGTCACCTGAAATGGTCTTCCAACAGTCTTGAAGGAGTTCCCAGAGATGCTTAGCACTTGTTGGCCCTTTTGCCTTCACTCTGCGGTCCAGCTCACCCCAAACCATCTCGATTGGGTTCAGGTCCTTCATGGTCATGGTCATGGTCACCCCATCAGTCTCCTTCATGGTCAAATAGCCCTTACACAGCCTGGAGGTGTGTTTGGGGTCATTGTCCTGTTGAAAAATAAATGATGGTCCAACTAAACGCAAACCGGATGGAATAGCATGCCGCTGCAAGATGCTGTGGTAGCCATGCTGGTTCAGTATGCCTTCAATTTTGAATAAATCCCCAACAGTGTCACCCCCACACCATCACACCTCCTCCTCCATGCTTCACGGTGGGAACCAGGCATGTAGAGTCCATCCGTTCACCTTTTCTGCGTCGCACAAAGACACGGTGGTTGGAACCAAAGATCTCAAATTTGGACTCATCAGACCAAAGCACAGATTTCCACTGGTCTAATGTCCATTCCTTGTGTTCTTTAGCCCAAACAAGCCTCTTCTGCTTGTTGCCTGTCCTTAGCAGTGGTTTCCTAGCAGATATTCTACCATGAAGACCTGATTCACACAGTCTCCTCTTAACAGTTGTTCTAGAGATGTGTCTACTACTAAAACTCTGTGTGGCATTGACCTGGTCTCTAATCTGAGCTGCTGTTAACCTGCAATTTCTGAGGCTGGTGACTCGGATGAACTTATCCTCCGCAGCAGGGGTGACTCTTGGTCTTCCTTTCCTGGGGCGGTCCGCATGTGAGCCAGTTTCTTTGTAGCGCTTGATGGTTTTTGTGACTGCATTTGGGGACACTTTCAAAGTTTTCCCAATTTTTCGGACTGATTGACCTTCATTTCTTAAAGTAATGATGGCCACTCATTTTTCTTTACTTGCTGCTTTTTCTTGCCATAATACAAATTCTAACAGTCTATTCAGTAGGACTATCAGCTGTGTATCCACCTGACTTTTACACAATGCAACTGATGGTCCCAACCCCATTTATAAGGCAATAAATCCCATTTATTAAACCTGACAGGGCACACCTGTGAAGTGAAAACCATTTCAGGTGACTACCTCTTGAAGCTCATCAAGAGAATGCCAAGAGTGTGCAAAGCAGTAATCAAAGCAAAAGGTGGCTACTTTGAAGAACCTAGAATATGACATATTTTCAGTTGTTTCACACTTTATTGTTATGTATATAATTCCACATGTGTTAATTCATAGTTTTGATGCCTTCAGTGTGAATCTACAATTTTCATAGTCATGAAAATAAAGAACACTCTTTGAATGAGGTGTGTCCAAACTTTTGGTCTGTACTGTACACACACATATATATTTGTTATCACTGTAATGATAGTGAAACAGCAAGTAAATTACATTTTTATGCCGAAAATGAACAAAACTTATGGGACATTCATACAGCATTTTTTTAATGTTGCTGTCACAGCTTTAAGGTTACTTTCACAGTAGCATTTTTACTGGATCTGGCAGGGTTCAGCAAAAACACTTCCATTACTGATAATACAACCATCTGCATCCATTATGAACAGATCCAGTTGTATTATCTTTAACATTGTCAAGACGGATCTGTCATGAACTTCATTGAAAGTCAATGGAGGATGGATCCGTTTTCTATTGTGGCAGATTGTGACAGAGAAAACAAATCCATCCCCATTGACTTGCATTGGGGGGGGTCATGCCGTCTTGCTCCACATCCCAGAACGGAAAACAAACTACAACATGTTGTGGTTTGCTCTCTAGTATGGGAACACAACTAAACGGAACGGAATGCATTTTGGAGCATTTCGTTCTGTTCAGTTTAGTTTTGTCCCTATTGACCATGAATGGGGACAAGACGGGAGCATTTATTTCCGGTATCGAGTCCCTATAACGGATCTTAATACCGGAAAACCAAACAGCTAGTGTGAAAGTAGCCTTAACCACTGCTCCACTAGAAACTCACCTCCTCTATGTCTCCCATCTTCTGCTCTTCAATGGGAAGATGGAAAAATAGGTAGTGGAGATATTACTAGATACTGTATATCATGTTCCAAGTCTGAATTACACTCTACATTTTTCTACATCACATGAGACTCAAAAGGATGTGGGAAGGGTCAAACAGAACATAATACAGTCTACCATGAAAATGAAATCTACATTAACAAGGGAGCTGGAGTCGATTTCCAATTTATGTGTCAGGTTGCGGAGGTCAAGCCCATGGCCCGTCCACTTTTTGTAAAAGGGAGGCGAACAGTGGAGAAAAGGAAAGTGTTACAAATTTTGGTGCAAGATGGGAATTGTGACAAATTGGTGACTTTCGTACGCCAGAAAACTGATGTACAAGCTTGATACATTTCCCCAGGTTTTGGAAAAAATAGTGGGTGATGATTGTAATTGTGTAGCCCAAAGGAGACGTACTTTGGAGGACTTGGCCTGCCTCAGTATGTTTCAAAATCACACTCTAAATGAAACCTGGATGTCACAGAAAGGATTTCACAAATGCGGAGGACAAAGATGTAATGTATTGGTGTTTAAAACTATTGTTTGTCCAGGGTGGCAACATCAGGAGCACAGTATAAAGCTACATTCACATGATCGTGTGTGTTTTGCAGTCCGCAAAACACAGATCCGCAAAAAATATGGATGATGTCCGTTTGGCATCAGTATTGCATCCTTTTTTTTGCGGATTCATTGTAACAATGCCTATCCTTGTCCGCAAAATGGACAATAATAGGACATGTTCTATTTTTTTACGGGGCTACGGAACGGACATAAGGATGTGCATTTTTTGCAGATCCATCAAAAAGAACGGGGCCACATCCTGCCAGCAAAAAAACGGAAGGGACATGGAAACAAAATACATTTGTGTGCATGAGACTTAAAAGCATTAATCAGTTGTGATTCCCTTCATGTCATATATGCACTTTTCTGCAGTATATGCCAATTATACTATATTAGATGTACCTGTCAAGCTTTGGTGTGGGAGGGAAACACGAGAGCACAAGAGGGAAGGGGAGAACAGGCAATCAGGCCTGAGAACTAGGGAAGGAAAATGGACACCTCCTAGTAAAACCCTAACCAACATCCTGACTGACTGTCAGTATGAACAGACCCCAGAGGTAGGCGTGTTCATACATAGGAATACTGAAAGTCCTATCTATCCCTATAGGACCCTGGTACTAATGGCAGGGACAAGACTACCTGTTCCTCCCAAAGGAAGGACAAAGTGTGAAAGAGGCAATTGTGAGTGTGGATGGTGAGGATATGGAAACCTTATGGGTGGAAGTTCAAAGGAATATAAACACAGAAAAAATAATCCTTGGTGTAATCTATAGACCCCCTAACATCACAGAAGAGATAGAAACGCAACTGTATGACCAAATAGAGCGGGCGGCACAGACTGGTACAGTGGTCATAATGGGAGATTTTAACTTCCCAGATATTAACTGGGTCATGGTTCTGCCTCAACCGAAAAGGGGAGAAAATTCCTCAGCTTTCTGCAGGACCACTTTATGGGCCAGTTTGTAGAATCTGCCACTAGGGGCAATGCTCTGTTGGATCTGGTATTTTCTAATGATGCAGAGCTTGTTGGTAATGTTACTGTTTGAGAAACACTAGGTAATAGTGACCACAATATAATTATATTCCCTCTAAACTATAAAAAGCAAACTCTGAAAGGCTTGAGGGCAGCATTTCAGGGCATAGACTGGGAGAAGCTACTGTCGCATAATACAGAGGATAAATGGGAGAGCTTTAAATCCACATTGAGTTATTGCACTAAAAAAAGTATCCCTTTAGGTAACAAGTATAAACAGCTAAAATTAAACCCCCATGGCTTACAACTACTGTAAAAAGGGCAATAAAAGACAAAAAGAGGGCATTTAAAAAATACAAATCTGAGGGGTCAGCTGTAGCGTTTGAAGATTACAAAGGGCTTAATAAAATCTGCAAAAAGGAGATAAAATTAGCAAAGATACAAAACAAACAGCAGGCAGCAAAAGAAATCCCGAAAAGTTTTTTAAATATATAAATGCTAAAAGACCTAGGTTTCAGCAGGTAGGGCCCCTAAATAATGGTAAAAGAGGTGGTGGTGGGGGGTAGTCACTGAACATAGGGAAAAGGCAGAGTTCCTAAATAGTTTTTTTTAGCTCTGTATATACAAAAGAAGAGAAAGAAGCTGATATATCTGTGGTGCCTGGGCGGTTGGTACATCCAGTGATATACTCAATTGGCTAACTGTAGATATGGTCCAAGAGAAGTTAAATAGGGTAAATGAGAACAAAGCTCCGAGTCCAGATGGATTACACCCAAGAGTGCTTAAAGAGCTCAGTTCAGTCATTGTTGTGCCCCTGTTTATAATTTTTTAAGATTCTCTAGGTACTGGTACAGTGCCAAGTGATTGGCGCAAAGCAAACGTGGTGCCCATATTCAAAAAAGGATCAAGGTCCTCCACAGGTAATTCTAGTTAGTTCTGTTGTGGGAAAAATGTTTGAAGGACTCTTAAGGGACTATTGTCAGGAGTATGTGACTATAAATAATACAAACCGGATTCCCAAAAAGTTGGGACACTAAACAAATTGTGAATAAAAACTGAATGCAATGATGTGGAGATGGCAAATGTCAATATTTTATTTGTAATAGAACGTAGATGACAGATCAAACGTTTAGTCTGAGTGAATGTATCATTTTAAAGGAAAAATACGTTGATTCAAATTTTCTACTTGTCCCAAAAAAGTTGGGACAAGTAGCAATAAGAGGCTGGAAAAAGTAAATTTGAGCATAACGAGGAGCTGGAAGACCAATTAACACTAATGAGGTCAATTGGCAACATGATTGGGTATAAAAAGAGCTTCTCAGAGTGGCAGTGTCTCTCAGAAGCCAAGATGGGTAGAGCAGTGTTTCCCAACCAGTGTGCCTCCAGCTGTTGCAAAACTACAACTCCCAGCATGCCCGCACAGCCAAAGGCTGTCCAGGCATGCTGGGAGTTGTAGTTTTGCAACAGCTGGAGGCACACTGGTTGGGAAACACTGGGGTAGAGGATCACCAATTCCCACAATGTTGCGCAGAAAGATAGTGGAGCAATATCAGAAAAGTGTTACCCAGCGAAAAATTGCAAAGACTTTGCATCTATCATCATCAACTGTGCATAACATCATCCGAAGATTCAGAGAATCTGGAACAATCTCTGTCCGTAATGGTCAAGGCCGTAAAACCATACTGGATGCCCGTGATCTCCAGGCCCTTAAACGACACTGCACCACAAACAGGAATGCTACTGTAAAGGAAATCACAGAATGGGCTCAGGAATACTTCCAGAAACCATTGTCAGTGAACACAATCCCCCGTGCCATCCGCCGTTGCCGGCTGAAACTCTACAGTGCAAAGAAGCCATTTCTAAGCAAGATCCACAAGCTCAGGCGTTTTCACTGGGCCAGGGATCATTTAAAATGGAGTGTGGCAAAATGGAAGACTGTTCTGTGGTCAGACGAGTCACAATTTGAAGTTTTTTGGAAATCTGGGATGCCATGTCATCAGGACCAAAGAGGACAAGGACAACCCAAGTTGTTATCAACGCTCAGTTCAGAAGCCTGCATCTCTGATGGTATGGGGTTGCATGAGTGCGTCTGGCATGGGCAGCTTGCATGTCTGGAAAGGCACCATCAATGCAGAAAAATATATTCAGGTTCTAGAACAACATATGCTCCCATCCAGACGTCATCTCTTTCAGGGAAGACCCTGCATTTTTCAACAAGATAATGCCAGACCACATTCTGCATCAATCACAACATCATGGCTGCGTAAGAGAAGGATCCGGGTACTGAAATGGCCAGTCTGCAGTCCAGATCTTTCACCTATAGAGAACATTTGGCGCATCATAAATAGGAAGGTGCAACAAAGAAGGCCCAAGACGATTGAACAGTTAGAGGCCTGTATTAGACAAGAATGGGAGAGCATTCCTATTTCTAAACTTGAGAAACTGGTCTCCTCGGTCCCCAGACGTCTGTTGAGTGTTGTAAGAAGAAGGGGAGAGATGCCACACAGTGGTGAAAATGGCCTTGTCCCAACTTTTGGGGGATTTGCAGACACCATGAAATTCTGATTCAACATATTTTTCCCTTAAAATGGTACATTTTCTCAGTTTAAACTTTTGTTCCGTGATTTATGTTCTATTCTGAATAAAATATTAGAAGTTGGCACCTCCACATCATTGCATTCAGTTTTTATTCACGATTTGTATAGTGTGCCAACTTTTTTGGAATCCGGTTTGTATTATAAGTGATAACCAGCATGAGTTTACCAAGAACAGAAGTTGTCAGACTAACCTGATTTATCTTTATGAGGAGGTGAGTAGTAGCCTGGACAGAGGGACGGCTGTTGATGTAGGTTTTAGTTTTTTTGAATTTTGCAAAGGCTTTTGATACTGTCCATCATAGACGCTTAATAGGTAAAGTAAGGTCCATAGGCTTGGAAAGTATAGTTTTTAATTGGATTGAAAACTGGCTGAAGGACCGTGTCCAGAGAGTTGTGGTCAATGATTCCTATTCAGAATGGTCCCAGGTTATAAGTGGTGTACCCCAAGGTTCAGTGCTGGGCCCTTTATTATTTAATTTATTTATTAATGATATTGAGAAGGGGATTAATAGCACCATATCTATTTTTGCAGATTACACTAAGCTGTGTAGCACTGTGCAGTCTATGGAAGATGTCCATAAACTACAAGCTGACTTGAACACTCTGAGAGATTGGGCATCAACTTGGCAAATGAGGTTCAATGTGGAAAAATGTAAAGTTATGCATCTTGGTAGTAAAAATCTCTGTGCTTCATATGTTCTAGGTGATGTAACACTGGGAGAGTCACTTATAGAGAAGGATTTGGGTGTCCTTGTGGATGGTAGATTAGATTACAGCATACAATGTCAATCAGCTGCTTCTAAGGCCACCAGGATATTGTCATGCATTAAATGAGGCATGGACTCGCGGCAGTGGCGTAGCTATAGGGGTCGCAGCGGTCGCAATTGCGACCGGGCCCCTAAGCCCATAGGGCCCCCCAGGAGAGATGGAGTAAAGCGGGCCCCGCAAGTGGTTTTGTATTACGTGCGGCGGGCCCTCCTTATATTTTGAGTCGCTGCGCTGCGCTTACTTGTCAGCGCGAGACCCGTGACCTCCGCGGCGGGTCTCGCGGGATCACACAGACAGGAATGACTAGTCTGCCGGCCGCCCCAGCCCTCAAGTGAGGAGAGCGGCAGCGGAACAAACAAGAGTAGGTAGACTTTTTTTTTAAATGTAAAAAATGGCACACACCTGCGTCCAGCTTCATACGGGGGGGGAGGGTAATTATATTTTTTTTTATGTATGGCTTCATACAGAGGGGGGGGGAGGGTATGGCTAGGGACAGAGGCTGGCGGGGGGGGGGAGGTCTGGTAGCAAAGGGGGCCCTAATTCAAAGTTTGCCCTGGGGCCCATAGAACTGTAATTACGCCCCTGACTCGCGGGGCAGGGATGTAATGTTACCACTTTACAAAGCGTTGGTGCGGCCAGTGGTGTATCTTGCTTTTGTGCTGCCCTAGGCGAGACTAAACTCGGGCACCCCCCTAATATAAATTTGACCCACCCCTTTCTGTCAAGCCAAAACCCCTTCCCCTCTAAACTCCACCCTTTCCTATGTGCCATCCACAGATCCTCCCTAAACAGTGCCATCCATAGATCCCCCCTAAACAGTGCCATCCACAGATCCCCCTCCCCTAAACACCATGGGAACGCCTGGGGGTTAAAATATACCATCAGATCTGAGTATAACGGCGTATAAGACGGATGGGACAAGGGGTAAACAAGGCATTTTGCCGGCCCATTGGCAAGTGCCGCCCTAGGAAAATGCCTTGTTTGCATCGTGATAGATACGCCACTGGGTGCAGCCTCATCTGGAATATGCAGTTCAGTTCTGGGCACCAATCATTGAAAGGACGCACTGCAGCTGGAAAAAGTATAGAGGAGAGCGACTAAAATGATAAGGGGAATAGAGGGTCTTAGTTACGAATTTAATTTATTTAGTCTTGAGAAAAGACTTAGGGGGGACATGATTAACCTATACAAATATATAAATGGGCCATACAAAAAAATACGGTGAAAAGCTGCTCCATGTAAAATGCGCTCAAAAGACAAGGGGGCACTGCCTCCGATTGGAGAGGAAAAAGTTCAGTCTCCGGGAGCGTCAAAGCTTCTTTACTGTATGAACTGTGAAGCTGTGGAATAGACTTCCTCAGGACGTGGGCGCAGCAGGAATAGTAGATAGACAGTTTCAAAAAGGGTTTAGACGAATTCTTAAAAGTTAAAAACATTAATGCTTATGAAAACGTGTTCAAATCTGAGTCTCAATTCCTTTTGGGATTAGCATCCCCACCTATCCCTTGGTTGAACTTGATGGATGTATGTCTTTTTTCAACCGTATTAACTATGTAACAGGAGTCTCCTTCAGGCCTAATACAAACAACAGGGAAATGCAACACACAGAACTCAAACAAAATACAAAAAGGGAAAGGAAAGACTTAACTTCAAAGAAGCAATGGAAGCACCAGGAACTCCGCAGAGATCCACACACCAGCAATCCACAACTGAAACTGAAGCTATAAACCGCACAGGATTGTGGGAGAAGCAACAATAAATAAGGAAGGCAAAATGACCACATTAGTAACACCTGAGGCAAGGGGTGTTGTCATTACCAGAAACAACACAGATGCCTATTGATCCACAAGGAAAACCTGTCAGATCAAACCACGTGTTGCCAGTCTCAGCGATCTCCTGCCACTTGTCGCAGGAACATCCGTGAAAGTACTGTCTGTACATTAAAAATCAGGACAGCGGAACATAAAAGATTTATAGAAAATAAATGAAATCAGGTGCAGCAAAGAAATTTAATTTCCGAACAGATATACACCACTTTTGCGGTGTGCATCTGACTCAGATTCTGTTGCATGCCAAGTTGCAGCAAAATCTGCAAATCTGGTGTGGTCGGAGAAGCCAGCTCATCCCATTCGTCATTTTCTACACCTGGTTAAAGCATAGAAAATGGACTAAATATAAGACAGCCAGGAAGCTGTGTTACATTTAGAAATTGAAATTATGTAGAGGCTAGTGCCTCTACATAAATTCGGTGATCCACCGCCAGTGCAGGGGCTTATTAAGACTGACGTCTAACGACAACATCTGAGCTTAGGTGTATCAAATCTGGATAATTAGGAAAACATGTTACATTGAAGGTGGAGCTATATGTTCAGTAGTACACTAGTAGGCATCAGTAAGGACACGTCGGAATATTGTTATGTTCTAGAATTTTGTGACCTTTAATGGATTGAATAAAGTAACTGTGAATTTATGTAATAGTTTGGAGATAACTTTTGACTGATATATTTGTGGAACATTGGGGGAGTTTTGTTAATACTTTAAAGAGGGCCTGTCACCTCTGCTGACATGTCTGTTTTAGTTAATAGTTCTCCACATGAAATTATAGGAACATTTATTTTCATATATAATGACTATGTTTTGCCATTCTTATTCTATTCTTGCCAGAACTTTATGAATAAAGGTCCAAATGAGTGTTACCAGTGGGGGAGGGAGCCCCTGCCCCTGTTCAATCAGTCCTGTCAGTTGCAGACTGTGCAGGGACACATGCTCAACTGGTACTGCCAATCTGTACCTTTATCCATAAACTTTTAGAAGGAATAAAATAACGCCACAAGATGAATTTATAAGAAATTATTAATGCAATTGTAATTGCACAAGCAATGCAAGTAACTATCAAAACAGACAAATCAAGACAGGCGATAGGTTCTATTTAACGCCTCTATTGTGGTATATAAACAATGGCAGGTCTTAGTGGGAAGAGCGTCTATGTGAGCTTGATCATCAGGTGACTCTGTCGTTCATGCAGGCACCACCAATCATCATTCCTGGGCAGCAGATTGTGCTGTCTAAACAGCCACCTTCTGCCCAGAAACAATGATTCTGTATGAGGACGAGGGGTCTCCTTAACTGAGAGAGCAGCCTTGAATCATTCATCCTCATACACATCAGATATAAAGCCATTCCTGGTGAAATCTGCTCGTTCGAACAACATTCATCTCCTGTGCATGGCCACCTTTACTAGCAAAAGGGTAAATGTACTTGTCAGTAGCTGGGACACAAAGCCTGTAACAAATGAAGGTAAACATTCAGCCACAGGAAGCCATTACCAACAGTGGATCCCAATTAGGCCCCAGCAGGAGTTCCTTGGCCTGCCTGCTGCTTTCCTCCTCCTCAAACACTTTGAAGACACAAACAGGTTATGTTTAGGAAACAAGGGCCCATAACTTATTCGCTGGCTTTCTGTCTCCTTACCCTGCTGACAATGTGTAAGCATGTTTTATTTCTCTCTAGTACTTTGCATTTGCTGCTCTATACCAGACAGTATTATACCATTATACAGGAGATTAGAAGAATGTTGATATCACTGTCATAAATGCTGCATTTCTCAACAATAGAGGTTGTGGCGTAACAACAATGTGTCAGTTATCAGATGTGTCAATTATTATGCAACTCAGAAATAATTTAGATTTTGGTAATTATGTATTAAATATCATAAGCGTGACTCATGGTGGCACAAGCCACATTCAAATTAAATATAATAACCAATTAACCCAATAATATATAAAAGACATGACACCAATAGCTCTTTTTGAAATTAATTTGCAGCGATAAACATCAATAAATATTAATTAACACCATAAATTAATACATTTTCACCAGAATTAAAACCAACATATAGTAAATGAACCAGTCCACCCAGCATTAGCTGGGCGACAAACTCCCTCTAAGAAAAAACATTGCGACAGCTCATAAGAAATTAATAAGGGACGGGGTAACGTGTGCAGGTCTTCATTTCTTCGGTAAAAAGGGATATATGCGATGGATGAGGAGGCTCCCATGATGGACCGCCAAAAGGACAAGTGCCTGGACCAATCTATATGTTGTTTATATATCAGAGAAGACACTAGTAGCTTGTGATGAGGCAGAACTTGGTTTAGTTGTGTGGATTAAGTTCCAAACAACAAGGCATTTCAGCAAACTGTAACAGCAGTCGTCTTGGTATAAAGAGAGAAAGAGAGAGAAACCAATGAGTTTTTACAGATATACACAACTGGTAACCTTAACATACAGTTTACTGGTCAAGTGATAATAATACACAATACTGTATATGGTACATGCTGTTGCATCCCCAACACCCTTTCTTAACGGGGTTCGGTGGCCTTTGCTTTGATGCAACATGTGCACTTGCTGAGTGTGTGGCAAGGAAATATTTTCATGTCTTCAGATAGACCTCTCTTTGCAAAGTCCTCTTTAGCTTCTGGGTTTCGATGCCCCAATCTTCTATGCCACAGGTGGATGCACTAACACATGTGGGTTATGAGTTGCCACTTTAGCCTTCTCACTTTCAGTGAAGAGTTTGTACATATGTTCATTTTAACCTTCCTCTTGCTAGAATTGTCTTTCCATTTTGAATTGTGCATTCATTACCTCTGAACTGGACAGTGAGTCCATTGCTTACAAGGGTTTTAACTGATAGGAGGCTTCCTTCTAGACTTGGAACATACAAAACATTTTTTACAAGGATGCTCTGCTTGCCCCCTGATGGCGTTTTGCAGTTCAGAAACCTCTGACCGTTACCTTCCGCTGTAATACTTTTCCCATTTGCTAGGAAGACTTTGTCTTTTACACTAAAATCAATTTCTGTGAAGAACGTCTCCTCACTTGTCATGTGATTTGTTGCCCCTGAATCAATGTACCATCCGTGTGAGGTACTATTCTGAGTCACTTTAAAAGTACCAGTCCATGATGCACTTTCATTTTCTTTCATGACTGCTTTAGCTCTTTCTCTTGTGGGTAGCTCCCGCTTTCACTGCTCAGCTTTCCAGATTGAACAGTTCTTTTTCAGATGACCGGCTTTTTTGCAGAGAAAACATACCCTGATTTATTTGCTTTGTCTTATGCCTTCATGCACCCTCAAAGCTGTCTTTGATCTCTCGTTCTCTTCACTATGCAGATTTTCCTTTCTCCTGCTGTATTCATCAATTAATTTTCCCTTAACATATTCTAGCGTCAGTTCAGTTTCCGGTCTAGTTTCTACATTTATAAGGGCACTGTATGATTTTGGAAGGCTGCATAGCAGTAATGCTACTACATGATTGTCTTTTATTTCTTCACCTATTGCACCCAGCAGGTCCACAATCTCTAGCATATCCTTTACATGTTCACTAGTGTTGGGCGAGTATGCTCGGCCAAACAATAATTTTACTCGAGCATTGAGATGCTCGGCACATAGCGGTGTTCGGCCGAATACCGGGTGTGCTCGAGCGCGATGCTCAAGTCTCCTCCCAGTACTTTTTTTGCCTGCTACGCAGCCAATAAACATGCAGGTGCGTACTGCCATTCACTGTAATGCCGTAGCCATGTTGGCTACTGGCATTACAGTGATTAGCTGTCCGGAACACGTCATTGGGTGCTATATACCACCCGATGACACGTGTTCGGCTCAGTCTTAGTCAGGGATAGCTGGAGAGCACAGGGAAGAGATAGTGTAAGGAGTGAAATAGGATTTTTTTTTAGCTTTTATACTTGTTATAGACCCAAAAGTCCTTTTAAAGACTATTGTTGTGTGTGGCAGCAATATATATTTTTTTGCGCAACCTGCGCTAAATTGCTAAAACGTGTTAGAGACCCAAAAGTCTTTTGAAGGACTATAGTTGTAGCTTGCAGCAATATATATTTTTTGCGCAACTTGCGCTAAATAGCTTGCAATTGTTTGGCCGCTGCAGACAGCGACATTATCTGCACTACATCTCCCGTCTAACATGTGTGCAGCCTTAAAATATCTATGACATCTTCACATATTTTAATTCAGCCAGCTTGAGAAAAGATTAGTATTATTTTTTTCTGTTTTGGAAGAAAAGCTAATTTTAAATATCTTTCCCAGTTTCCCAAATATATGCAAAAGAAACAAACAGAGGGGATATCTAATCAGAAGAATTAAGATATGTGAATGTGCATATACTCTTCCTAGAAACCAAGAGTAGTGTTGGCTGGCATATATTTCTTTGTTCTCCCTAATGATAGAGCACCCTGAAGAAAACCCTAAAAGGCCGTTCAACCAAGCAAGGCACATTTCTTTAAGACATTTTGGTTTTCCTTTCCATCTAGAAAGAGAACTAGCTTGCATGTTTCATTGCGAGAAGTGTAAGCTTGGTGGGATGTTCTAGTTCACTTATCTAACTTTTGTTTGAAATTAATCCCAAAACAATAAAATTGAATTGATAGTTTAAAAAAAATAAAAAATATCTATGACATCCAGTGTACTTTTTCCGTAGATGGTGTCCGCTGCGGACACATCTGCGCTACATCTCCTGTATAACGTTTGCGTATTCGAAATATCAGTGAAATTCAGTCAAATTTTTTGCTGCTGGTGGCAGTGACATTACCTGCGCTGCATCTCCAGTATAACGTTAGCTCATCCGAAATATCAGTGACATTCATTGTAATTTTTTTCGCCTCTGGTGACAGTGACATTATCTGCGCTACATCTCCTGTGTAACATGTGCGCAGCCTAAAAATATATGTGACATTCAGTGTGCTTATACTATAGACGGTGTCCGCTTTGGACAGTTACATTACCTGCGCTACATCTCCTGTATAACGTTTGTGTATCCGAAATATCAGTGACATTAATTCAGTGTAATTTTTTATTAGGCGGTGGTGACAGCAACATTACTTAAGCTATACCTCCTGTATAACGTTTGTGCATCCTAAATATCAGTGACATTCATTCAGTGTAATTTTTTATTAGGCGGTAGTGACAGAGACATTACTTGCGCTATACCTCCTGTTTAACGTGTGCGCATCCTAAAAATATCTGTGACATTCTGTGTACTTTATTTGCGCATACACTTACAAAACTTGCGATACTGTACGTGTGACATACTTGCAAGCATATACACCATTTAATATGCGCAAGGAGAGCAGTAAGGGACGGGGAAGTGGTCGCGCTGCTTATGGTGCACGCAGAGGCCGTGGCCCTGGGCGTGGTGAAACTGTGCCTGCTGCCAGAGCACAATTAACGCACTCATCCACGATACCTAGCTTCATGTCCCAGTTTGCAGGGTGGCGCAGGACACCACTCTTGAAATCAGACCAGTGCGACCAGGTGGTCGGTTGGATTGCAGCAGATAATGCTTCCAGTCAGTTAACCACCTCAGCTCCCCTAGCTTCAACCCCCTTAATGACCAGACCACTTTTTGCAATTCTGCACTACACTACTTTCACGGTTTATTGCTCGGTCATACAACTTACCACCCAAATGAATTTTACCTCCTTTTCTTCTCACTAATAGAGCTTTCATTTGGTGGTATTTCATTGCTGCTGACATTTTTACTTTTTTTGTTATAAATTTTTGCAAAAAAATGTCATTTTTCACTTTCAGTTGTAATTATTTTTTTTTTCTATATAAATTTTTCTCAAAATTTATTGTTCGACATGTCTTTGATAAAAAAAACTGCAATAAGTGTATATTTATTGATTTGCGCAAAAGTTATAGCGTTTACAAACTATGGTGCAAAAATTTGAATTTCCGCATTTTGAATCAGCTCTGACTTTCTGAGCACCCGTCATGTTTCCTGAGGTTCTACAATGGCCAGACAGTACAAACACTCCACAAATGACCCCATTTTGGAAAGTAGACACCCTAAGGTATTCACTGATGGGCAGTATTCACTGATGGGCATAGTGAGTTCATAGAACTTTTTATTTTTTGTCACAAGTTAGCGGAAAATGATGTTTTGTTTTTTTTTCCTTACAAAGTCTCATATTCCACTAACTTGTGACACAAATAAAAACTTCCATGACCTCACTATGCCCATCACGAAATACCTTGGGGTGTCTTCTTTCCAAAATAGGGTCACTTGTGGGGTAGTTATACTGCCCTGGCATTTTAGGGGACCTAATGCGTGAAGTAGTTTGAAATCCAAATGTGTTAAAAATGCCCTGTTTTGCGGATCCGATCCATGGATCCGTGGATCTGTAAAACACATACGGACATCTGAATGGAGCCTTACAGGGGGTGATCAATGACAAGGGGGTGATCAGGGAGTCTATATGGGGTGATCCCCACCCCCCTGTAAGGCTCCATTCAGACGTCCGTATGTGTTTCGTGGATCCGTAAAACACATATGGACGTCTGAATGGAGCCTTACAGGGGGGTGATCAATGACAGGGAGGTGATCCATGACAGGGGGGTGATCAGGGAGTCTATATGGGGTGATCAGGGGGTTAATAAGTGACAGGGGGGGGTGTAGTGTAGTGGTGTTTGGTGCTACTTTACAGAGCTGCCTGTGTCCTCTGGTGGTCGATCCAAGCAAAAGGGACCACCAGAGGACCAGGTAGCAGGTATATTAGACGCTGTCATCAAAACAGTGTCTAATATACCTTTTAGGGGTTAAATAAATCGCATTTACAGCCTGCCAGCGAACGATCGCCGCTGGCAGGCTTTAGATCCACTCGCTTACCTGCAGTTCCTGTGAACGCGCGCGCCTGTGTGCTCGTGTTCACAGGAAATCTCGCGTCTCGCGAGATGACGCGTAGATGCGTGATTGTGCCTGAGTCAGCCGCCTCCGGAAACGCGATCCTGCGTTAGGCCGGAGGCGGTTAAGCACCACCCTGTCTTCCACAAAGTCCAGTCTCAGTAGCCAAGAGTCAGGTCAACAGAATCCTCACCCTGAAACTCCTTCCACCCACCCTGGAGAGTCTTGGCAAACAAGTGATCCCACACTCAGATATTCCGAGGAGCTCTTTTCATCGCCATTCCTTTATTTGGGCCTCTCGCCAACCCCGCTTGAAGGGGCACATGTGGAGATCTTGTGCCCTGGTTCCCAAACTCTAGATCATCCACAGTCAGAAGAAGATGATGGTGGGGAACGGCAATTAGTGTTTCACAAGGTGGAGGATGATGATGAGTCACAGTTGTCAATAAGTCAACCGCAATTAGGGTCTCAAGAGGTCCATGATGAGGATGAGACACAGTTGTCAATAACTGAGGTTGCTGTTAGGTCAACAAGTCAGGAGGATGACCAGAGTGAGGGAGTGGAAGAGGAGGTGCTGGACAATAAAGTTACTGACCCAATCTGTGAAGGTGGCAAGCCGAGAGAGGACAGCAGTACGGGGGGGGGGGGGGGGATCTGCAGCACCGAAACAGGCTGAAAGAGGCAGTGGGGTGGCAAAAGGGAGAAGGCGGGCCACACCAAACAGGCCCGGAACTGTTCCCCAGGGCACCCCCTTGTGGAAATCTCCCTTGCCAAGGGGTAGGTGTTCCGCAGCCTGGCGCTTTTTTGAGGAAAGTGCGGACGATAAAAGAATTGTCATTTGCAACCTGTACTGTACCAAAATGAGCAGGGGAGTGAACACTAGCAACCTCATCACTACCAGCAGGATCCGCCACATGGCATCAAACCACAATTCACTGCAAAAAATGCACCAAAATGATACGCAACTGACAAACTGGCCTAAACGACTGAAAATGCTCCAAACCCAAACACTGTAGCGTGTCTATAACTGGAGGAGCAGTTCCTCTGCATTCGGTCCGCAGACAACAGCAATCCCCAGCAAAAAATATGTACAATGGAGGATGCCGGCGTGGACAGCATGCACCACAAGAACATCTTACACAAAATGATACATTGTGCAGATAAAAAAAATATACAATACACTGCAAAAAATGCACCAAAATGATACGCAACTGACATAACCAGCTAATTCCTCAGGCCGATGTTAAAAGCAGAGAACTTTGCCAATATCTTCCAGTCAGGAACATATCGGAGCCCCTCATGCACCGTGTCACGGTGTCTCAGCATGCATGAGGTCCTACCGCTAATCTGCCCGTGGTGTGTGAACAGGGTTTAAACAGTGCAATTAACTCACAGCCAGGCTCTCACATGCCTCCATAGTGGTATCACAAATGCATTGTGAGGTAAAATAAAGCTGTGAGCCGCACCCACAACCAGTGGCGTAGGGATTGCCATAGCAACCATAGCAGTGGCTATGGGGCTCTACGCCACTGGGGGCCCGTCCCGGACTGCATTCATTATTTTTATTTTTTTACACAGCCAGGTGGGCGGGGCTTGGGCGGTCCGCGGCTCGGGCCTGGCTGGGGGGAAGCCAAGGAAGGAGTAGTCAGGTCAGGACTGGAGTAGGCGGGCCCGAGGCGCACTGCTGCACGAGCAGAAGATGAGGTAGGCCAGTGAAGGGGGGGGATCTGTGGAGGACACTGAAGGGGGGGGAGGATCTGTGGAGGACACTGAAGGGGGGGAGATTTGTGGAGGACACTGAAGGGGAATCTGTGGAGGACACTGAAGGGGGGGGGGGATCTGTGGACGACACTAAAGGGGGGGGGGGATCTGTGGACGACACTAAAGGGGGGGGGGATCTGTGGACGACACTAAAGGGGGGGGGGGGATCTGTGGACGACACTAAAGGGGGGGGGATCTGTGGACGACACTAAAGGGGGGGGGGGGATCTGTGGACGACACTAAAGGGGGGGGGGGATCTGTGGACGACACTAAAGGGGGGGGGGATCTGTGGACGACACTAAAGGGGGGGGGGATCTGTGGACGACACTAAAGGGGGGGGGGATCTGTGGACGACACTAAAGGGGGGGGGGATCTGTGGACGACACTAAAGGGGGGGGGGATCTGTGGACGACACTAAAGGGGGGGGGGATCTGTGGACGACACTAAAGGGGGGGGGATCTGTGGACGACACTAAAGGGGGGGGGATCTGTGGACGACACTAAAGGGGGGGGGATCTGTGGACGACACTAAAGGGGGGATCTGTGGACGACACTAAAGGGGGGATCTGTGGACGACACTAAAGGGGGGATCTGTGGACGACACTAAAGGGGGGATCTGTGGACGACACTAAAGGGGGGGGGGATCTGTGGACGACACTAAAGGGGGGGGGGGATCTGTGGACGACACTAAAGGGGGGGGGGATCTGTGGACGACACTAAAGGGGGGGGGGATCTGTGGACGACACTAAAGGGGGGGGATCTGTGGACGACACTAAAGGGGGGATCTGTGGACGACACTAAAGGGGGGATCTGTGGACGACACTAAAGGGGGGATCTGTGGACGACACTAAAGGGGGGGATCTGTGGACGACACTAAAGGGGGGGATCTGTGGACGACACTAAAGGGGGGGGATCTGTGGACGACACTAAAGGGGGGGATCTGTGGACGACACTAAAGGGGGGATCTGTGGACGACACTAAAGGGGGGATCTGTGGACGACACTAAAGGGGGGATCTGTGGACGACACTAAAGGGGGATCTGTGGACGACACTAAAGGGGGGGATCTGTGGACGACACTAAAGGGGGGATCTGTGGACGACACTAAAGGGGGGATCTGTGGACGACACTAAAGGGGGGATCTGTGGACGACACTAAAGGGGGGATCTGTGGACGACACTAAAGGGGGGATCTGTGGACGACACTAAAGGGGGGATCTGTGGACGACACTAAAGGGGGGATCTGTGGACGACACTAAAGGGGGGATCTGTGGACGACACTAAAGGGGGGATCTGTGGACGACACTAAAGGGGGGATCTGTGGACGACACTAAAGGGGGGATCTGTGGACGACACTAGGGGGGGGATCTGTGGACGACACTTAAGGGGGGGGGATCTGTGGACGACACTTAAGGGGGGGGGATCTGTGGACGACACTTAAGGGGGGGGGATCTGTGGACGACACTTAAGGGGGGGGGATCTGTGGACGACACTTAAGGGGGGGGGGATCTGTGGACGACACTTAAGGGGGGGGATCTGTGGACGACACTTAAGGGGGGGGGGATCTGTGGACGACACTTGGGGGGGATGTTGGGGTGGGAGGTCCTGGAGGGGTGTTTGGGTGGGAGCTCTGGAAGGGGTGGGAGGTCCAATAGGTATGTGGGGGTGGGAGATCCGGGAGGGGGGCCCATGATTTTTTTTGCTATGGGGCCCAGTCATTTCTAGCTACGCCCCTGCCCACAACAGACCACATGACACATAAGATACCATGTGCAAAAGAATGTTACCAACAAAATAAAGTGGCACATTCCATACACATAAGGACAAAAACTCACTGAAAAAAGTGGCCTAAACGGGTGACAATGCTCCAAACCCAGACACTGTAGCGTGTCTATAACCGGGGGAGCAATTCCTCCGCATGCGGTCTGCGGACAGCGGCAATCCCCAGCAAAAAATGCATACAATGGAGTATGCCAGCGCGGACCGCATACACCACAAGATTATCTTACACAAAATGATACATTGTGCAGATGACAAAACATACATACACAATTCACTGCAAAAAATGGAGCATTTCCCACTGTTTAGGCTTTTTTCTGTGAGTTTATGGCATTAAAGCACCCTAATAGGTGGGCCAAACGCCCGGGTCCACAACCAGTGTCTGCGGGTCACACCACTGCCTCCCCTTCCCCTGTGTTACGCACTGGCCAATCCCCTGTCCAAGACGCAGGCCCAGATGCCTCCCGCCATGCACCTGGACCTTCATAAGCAGCATCACCTAGCACATCCACTTCTGTGTCCCAGCGCAGCGTACAGATGTCTATACCCCAGGCAGGGCCGGCTCTATAATAAGGCAGACCAAGCGACTGCTTGAGGGTGCAGAGAAGGGGGGGGGGGGGGGAGCGGCACCAGGGCGGAAATTTTATTTAAATTTTTAAATGCATAACACTTACAGGCCCTAGCCTGTAAGTGTGCTGTGCAGCCCTCACCTCCTCACAGAGCGGCAAACAGGCTCAGCAGCAGCTCGGCAACACAGACAGTCATGGGGTCAGGGGGTATGACTGCCGAGTGGCGCTGCAGCGGCGGCGGGCGGCAGGCAGCAGCAACTGGTGTAGACTGGGGAGCGGAGGTCTGGAGACTGGAGGCGGAGCTGTTGGTGGTGAGTAACTGTGTGGACAAATGTCTGAGTAGTTTTTCTGTGCGGCCCGCAGGGAGAAATGTATGCGGCATGGGGGGAGGGGGTGAAATAGATTGGGGGGAGGGGGTGAAATAGATTGGATGGAGGGGGGAGAGAATGTGACAACCTGGATGGAGGGGGGAGAGAAATGTGACAACCTGGATGGAGGGGGGAGAGAAATGTGACAACCTGGATGGAGGGGGGAGAGAAATGTGACAACCTGGATGGAGGGGGGAGAGAAATGTGACAACCTGGATGGAGGGGGGAGAGAAATGTGACAACCTGGATGGAGGGGGGAGAGAAATGTGACAACCTGGATGGAGGGGGGAGAGAAATGTGACAACCTGGATGGAGGGGGGAGAGAAATGTGACAACCTGGATGGAGGGGGGAGAGAAATGTGACAACCTGGATGGAGGGGGGAGAGAAATGTGACAACATGGATGGAGGGGGGAGAGAAATGTGACAACATGGATGGAGGGGGGAGAGAAATGTGACAACATGGATGGAGGGGGGAGAGAAATGTGACATGGATGGAGGGGGGAGAGAAATGTGACATGGATGGAGGGGGGAGAGAATGTGACAACCTGGATGGAGGGGGGAGAGAAATGTGACATGGATGGAGGGGGGAGAGAAATGTGACATGGATGGAGGGGGGAGAGAAATGTGACAACATGGATGGAGGGGGGAGAGAAATGTGACAACATGGATGGAGGGGTGAGAAATGTGACAACATGGATGGAGGGGTGAGAAATGTGACAACATGGATGGAGGGGGGAGAAATGTGACAACATGGATGGACGGGGGAGAAATGTGACAACATGGATGGACGGGGGAGAAATGTGACAACATGGATGGACGGGGGAGAAATGTGACAACATGGATGGAGGGGGGAGAAATGTGACAACATGGATGGAGGGGGGAGAAATGTGACAACATGGATGGAGGGGGAGAAATGTGAGGGCTGATGTGACATAGGTGATTTGACATGAAGGGGGAGAAATGTGACATGGTGGGCTGATGTGACATATGTTATTTGACATGGAGGGGTGAGAAATGTGACATTGAGGGGGTGAAATGTGACATGGGGGGCTGATGAATGAAATGGAGGCTGATCGCTGACATGGGGGTCTGATCTGAGGCCTGATTAACATTGGGGGTCTAATTGCTGGTCTGACCTGAGGTGTAATGGAAAATTTTTTTTTTCTTATTATCCTCCTCTAAAACCTGGGTGCGTCTTATGGGCCGGTGCGTCTTATAGGGCAAAAATACGGCCCCCAAACCAGTAATTGTCTAAAGCAGAGCGAAGATACCAGGACCACACAGCGGAGAAGCCAGCTGATGCAGATGGGACCAGGGCCAGGTGAACTGCAGGGGGGGGGGGGGGGGGAGGCACCAAAATGTAGCTTTGCTTGTGTTGGCAAAAATCCTTGCACCGGCCCTGACCCCAGGCCTTTGAACGAAAGCGCAAATACCCAGCCACTCACCCACAGACCATAGCACTAATTGTGCACCTTTCCAAATTGCTGGCCCCGGAAATGTTTCCATTTAGGCTTGTGGCTTTCTGCAGCCTGATGGCGGCGGCTGTCCCGTTGTACTCTGTCCCCTGCCGCCAATATTTTTCACTGTGTGCAGTCCCAGTCTTAAACCAGCATGTGTCCCGTAACATCACTCGTGCCCTGACCAACACAGTTATTGGGAAGACCCACTTAACGACTGACACATGGACAAGTGCTTTTGGTCAGGGATGCTACATTTCCCTGCCGGCACACTCGGTGGCTGACTTTATGTTAGGCTGCCTTTCCCGTGACCCTCACGTTGAACGCATTTTGGCCAACACCGATTACTGGTTGTTCACCCTTCTAGACCCCCGCTACAAAGAAAACTTCTCATCTCTCATTCCTGTGGTGGAGAGGATGAGTAAAATAGTTTAATACCAGAAGGTCCAAAAATTTCCAGCTGACAACACTGGCTGCAGAGTACGTAGTTCCTTGGCCAACCAAGGAGGGGATACGAGGGGAACACACAGCAGTTCCAACAGAGGCAGGGCAACACTCTCCAAGGCCTGGGACAGTTTTATGACACCCCGCCAGCACCCTCAACCTGATGCGCGGCATAGTGTTTCAAGGAGAGAAACATTTTTGAAGATGGTAGCAGACCATGTCAGTGTCCTCAGTGATCCCTGTGTGCCTTACAACTATTGGGTGTCCAAGGTGGATACATAAAGGTGTGTGGACTGCAGTAAACTATGTCTGCTGTGCAAACTATATAAGATGAGGCTGCAAAAAAGGCAGGAAATGGGTGAACATTAGTGTTGTTCCAGCACCAAAGTGCTCGGGTGCTCGAGTAGAACACCTCAGCAGCCATCTTGGTATAAAGAGAGAAAGAAAGAGAAGCCAACAAGTTTTACAGATATAGATAACTGGTACCCTTAACATACAGTGCCATCTACTGGTCAAGTGATATTAATACACAATACTGTATATGGTACATGCTGTTGCATCCCCAACACTATAGTCCTCAGATGTTGGGATAGAGTGTTTAGATCTCAGCTGTGATGCCAACAGTAATTTCCCAGCAATAAGAAAGTCATACAGACATGTCAGGCGATTAGAGGACCACCAGAAGAAAGCTTGCAAGTCTTCCCCCAGTGGAAAGACCCGGTTGGCCTGTAGTGGGGTAATGGGAGCAGGCCTCGAATGGAGAATAGTTGTAGGGCATAAAAAGATAAAAGGGTCCTAGCTCTAAGGTTGGGGGAAAGAGGGTTTGTTCCCCAAAATAATGCAGGCCAGGACCGGAGAGTGATCACGGATGTTTCCAGGGCCACCTATATTGGAGGGCGTCAGTGACCATGGACAAGTAGAAACTGTGCTAGTCTTTCTGCTTCACAGTACTTAATAAAAGCGGGGACTGAGAAGCCTCCCATTCGCTTGTGGAGGAACATAACCTCAAGCTTGATCCTCGGCCTTCAACGCGCCCAGATGTAGGATGAAAGGTCATGATGGAGCTGGTGAAGATCTGCCAGAGGAACTGGAATTGGTAGAGGCCTAAATAGGTATAACAAACATGGTAAGATTACCATTTTCATGGCGTGGATTCTGCCTAACCAAAACAACAGAGGAGAGTCCCATTAGCCCAGATCATTCCTGATCTCTCGATAAAGGGGGAGGGAGATGTTCACTCTATAAATATTGGATAGTTGAGGAGTAAGGTAAATGCCTAGATAAGACCGTTTATTGGGGCAATTGTGGAAGCCAAATTCTCATTCTACTAGGGCAAAAGATTCACCATTAATTCTTGAGTCCAAAAAGTGATCCCTGCGATGTTAAGGTCTTGCCGTATAAGGGCAGCTAAAGGTTCGATTGCTAAAGCAAAAAGGGTTGGGGATAGGAGGCATCCCTCCCTCGTGTCTCTTCTAATTTTGATAGGCAAGGGGGAAGCAGAGGGCAATTTCAAGAAAGCAGTGGGGTAGGAGTAAAGGGTTGCCAGTGCATGAAGTGAATAAAGGGATCATTAAATCCCATTGTTTTGAGAACAGATAACAGGAATTATCATTAAAGACAATCAAAATCTTTTTCCAAGTCCAATGAAAGTAATGTCAAGGGAAGGTGGAGTTGGCTAAACATTGAGATCACATTAAATATTTTGCAGACTAATAAAATGGGATTTGGACCCATCTTCACAGGATGGGTCCAGCTTTTATACTCCTCCCCGGCTGCTAGAATCAGAGTCAACAACGAGTTATCCAGTAGATTTTGTCTGTGGAGAGGTACCAGGCAAGGGTGCCCGTTATCCCCGCTGCTATTCGCGGTTGCAATAGAACCTTAGGCGGCCATTTTAAGAGGCTCCAATAGAGTCCAGGGATTCAAGCATGGGGGACTGGAGGAGAAGGTGGCCCTTTACGCAGATGATCTTTTATTATTTGTGGATAAAATAATGGAATGTCTGCCCTCAGTAATGAGCATCATTGACAGATTTGGGGTTTTCTCGGGTTTGTCTATCAATTGGTCCAAATCTGCACTACTCCTATTGACTCCCCGTGAGGCCACGGCCAGTTTAGCCACAATACCAATTCCGTGGGTGCATAAATTTAAATATTTAGGAATATGGGTCATGAGGGATCGGTCTCAATTTAATACCCCTTTTAGACAAGCTGAAGCCTAAAATCGAAGCATGGTGTAAACTTCTGATTTCCTTGATAGGAAGGGTGAACTTGATAAAGATGATAGTGACGCCTCAGCTGTTGTACATCCTGCAGAATTCTCCAATATGGATCCCCCGACACTTCTTTAAAAGAATAGAGGTGGTGTTCAGAGGTCCGTTGTGGAAGAGGGGAGTGGCTAGGATCAAATTAAGCAAATTGCAGTTGGCCAAAGATGAGGGTGGAGTAGCCCTGCTTCACCCGTGGACATATTTTTTGGCTGCACAGCTCCAGCATATGCAGGGATGGGGGCGAGAAGGCATACAAGACTCTAGGAGAGGCATGCTCAAGGTTCTGGCAGGCCAGCACACGCATTTAAATCACGCTCAACTGTAATGCCTACGCTGCAACTCATGCACAAAGTGTGGTGGACTGTTAGAGACTTGCTAGAAATTAAGGGATGTACCAAATATACCCCTCCGTGGCACAACTCTCAACTGAGGGAGATATCTATGCTGGAGGGCTCTGAGGACTGGGCGAGGAAAGGAATTAAGTATGTTTCTCAGATATTTGATATGGGGGTCCTCAAATCCTTCCTGCAACTTCAGCAGGAATTTGGCCTGCACAGGCCTATGTTCTATGCGTTCTTACAGCTGAGGCACATGGCACAATGCAGAGAGAAGTTATTTCCCATGACTATTGCCAAAACAGCTTTATTTGACCATGTGGTGCAGGCGTCGGCGTCTTATAAGCTCATTTCTTTTGCATACAGCTTTCTCAAGGGAAAGAGAGACCCGATAAACGGTCTTAAAGAAAAATGGGAAAAAGACATAGGAGTTCTCGATGATGCCAAGTGGCCAGACATCCTTGGGAACACACCAAAACTGTCCATCAACGAGGTTCAGCGACGCCCGCAGCTTTACTTATTGCACAGGGTGTATAGAACACCCTCAGTGTTATGTAAAATGGGCATTCGCCAGTTGTCCGGACCCCGGCCATCCTTCAGAGCGCTCCTCCTCTCCTGCAGACTGTACCGCGCAGGAGGAGGAGCTTACCGGTGCACTTCCTCCTGTCCCTGGGGCGCAGTGAGAGACGGCTTCCGCCACATGCAGGCACCAGCGCTTTCATCCGGCACCTGCACGTGGAGGGAGCTTTCTCCCTCAGTGCGCTCACAGGTCCCTCATCCCCTGCAGCAGCTGCAACACGTAAGGGAGCTTCAAGCTCCAAAGGACACTTACGTGCTGCTGGAGAGGAGGCTGGACATCACCACTGCCACAAATGAAATAAATGTCACATTTGGGAAGGAAGGGGGGGCGTGGAGAGGGCTACAGAGAGGCGAGAACACGTCACTGACTGCAGGAAAGGACTCCAGTCAGTGTCGTGTTCCCATCTCTCCTGGGCCATCTTCTTTAAAATTAAAGGAAACCTGATTAAATAAAGTGATAAAGACCCATCAAACCATGATAGTTTTGTTCCGCATCCAATTCCTATTATTGGGGTATTGGATGCGGCCCCCTTAGTTTCAATGGAGCGGAAAAATATGCAGACAGCACACTGTGTGCTGTCTGCATCTTTTTCCGCTCCATTGAAACTAAGGGGGCCGCATCCAATACCCCAATAATGGGAATTGGATGCGGAACAAAACTATGATATGTCTGTTCTGTGGCTTGGGCTGCCACCCGGCCAGTAGTTCACCAGCAGGGCTGGTATTTTAGTTCCCTTGCCGGTGCCAGAATTTTCCTGTAAGGACTGTTAGGGTACTTTCACACTTGCGGCAGGACGGATCTGACAGGCTGTTCACCCTGTCAGATCCGTCCTGCCGCTATTTCGCCGGGCTGCCGCTCCCCATTGACTATAGCGCGAGTGGAGCTATGGCGCAGAACGGCAGTGCACGGCAGTGATCGCCACACTAAAAAGTTAGACATGCAGGACTTTTAGTCCAGCAATCTCTGGCCGTGCGGTGCCGTAGCTCCTATTACAGTCAATGGGGACGGAGCGAAAGCACATGGGCACTTGCGGCATGGTGGATCCAGCGGGCTGTTCACCTGCCAGAACATCCTGCCGGATAGCCATGCCACAGGTGTGAAAATACTCTCAGACATTAAAAATTCTTTGGTCTTCCCCCTGCAGGAAAAAAATAAAAAATCTGTGATAAAACCTAATAGCAAAGAAAGTGTCACAGAAAACTGAGTCATGTAAAATTTAAAAAAAATCTAAAATTATTTTGGCATCCCAAAAAATAAAAGTGGCCCATTACACCACCAAATAGCTAAATCACAAAAAAGTGTCTGGCCATTAAATGGGCTGTTCAGTTTGAATAAGAAACCAGACAAAACCAGGAATAGGATGCAATAAAGAACAGAGCAGTACCTACCTAGAAAATCCAGCACTGCTGTTCTGGTTCTCCCTTCTAGGCTCTGTTTACTTGGGTGCAACAGCAACATCACAAGTGATCGCTGCAGCCAAGAGGCCAGCTTGGCTGCAGTGATCACATGTTATGGACATGACATCATCATCGCAGCTGAGAAAACAGAACCCAGATTGGAAAACTTGAGCGGCAGTTCTAGAGTTGCAGGGTAAGTACCATTCTATTCTTTATTCAGGCTTATCTTCGGTGTTGTCCGGATACTTTCTGAAACTGGACAACCTTTTTATTTGGTTCATTGGAGATGTTTAAAATGCAGTATGCTCCAATTCATACTTTTTGACATATCCATTGTAATAGAAATGTAAGAACATATAAAAAAACTAAAAAATGTGTGAAAAACACGTGAAATCCATGGGATTCGCGAACCAAAAATAAAAACCACTATAAGCAAGTGTGTATTTTTAATTTAAGGCTTAGTGTACTATTATCTCATTCTGTTGCAATATTTAAAGATCATCCAAATTTTATTTTTAGGTCATGTCATCCAGCCCTAGGCTTATGAGGGAGAGAATGTACCCTAACATAGAACACCAATGCTCAGACAGAAGGAGCAGGAAAGTTTCAGAGTAGCATAGTGCTTCCAGAGGGAGCAGAAGAGTATCAGAGTTCTGCCAGAGTGAGCATCAGAGTGCTGCTAGGGGGAGTATCAAAGTGCTGCCAGAGCGAGCATCAGAATGCTGCCAGGGGGAGCAACAGAGAAAAGACAGCTCAGGAAACAACTTCAAAATCTAGCAGCAGGTCTGTAGGAGACAACAATTGTTGCCTAGTTGAGCCAAGCATTGCCCTATCAGTCAAGCCACACTCTGGCCGAGGAGACTGGTATCCTCCAGCCATACATCACTGTCCCAGGCAAGATAGACACCACATTTGTCCACTGTTACAAACACAATATAATAAGCCATGGCTAGCACATAAAAAAAAAGAAAAGTAGACTCAGAAAATCGAGATTTCAAAGATGAATGGACTGCGAAATATTGTTTCATTCTTATGAATGTTGCCAACCCAAAGCCAATGTGTTTAATATGCAATGAAACAGTGGCCCTTAAAAAAAATTATTAATGTAAAACGACATTAAGAAACAAAACATAAAAGTTTTGAAAGTGCTCAATCCTAGTTTGATTTCTTACCATTCTATAATACATCAGTCTATCTTGTGTACTAACCTTGGAGAAAAATATGCAAATGTCATGGAAAATGTTAGGAAGCTGATTATTTTTCTCTCTCTTCTCACACTTCAACATCGTCTGCTGAAAGAATTTTTAACTGATGTCAATGCTGCCTTTAGTGATCTACTTGTCCACAACAATGTAAGGTGGCTTAGTAAGGGCAGAGTTTTAGAACGCTTTTGGAATATTTGGAAAGAGCTGGAAAAGTTTTTAGCTGAACAGAAGACAGAAAAGCAAAAGCATTTTTGACATTTATGAGTAACAAAGACAAAATGGAAATTGTTGCTTTCCTGGCAGATATTACAAGTCATTTAAATTCTTTAAATATAAAAGTACAAGGCAAAAATCTAACAATTTTTGACCTTGTGGCAGCAGTGAGTAGAATTGAGCGAACACCTGGATGTTCGGGTTCGAGAAGTTCGGCCAAACTTCCCGAAAATGTTCGGGTTCGGGATCCAAACTTCGCCCCGAACCCCATTGAAGTCAATGGAGACCCGAACTTTTCAGCACTAAAAAGGCTGTAAAATAGCCCAGGAAAGGGCTAGAGGGCTGCAAAAGGCAGCAAAATGTAGGTACATCCCCTGCAAAAAAATGTGGATAGGGAAATTAATTTAAAAAAAAATAATAATAATTAACCAATATCAATTGGAGAGAGGTCCCATAGAGAATCAGGCTTCATGTTACCCACCACTGGAACAGGCCTCTGTGAGATATTTAGGCCCCGGCACCCAGACAGAGGAGAGAGGTCCCATAGCAGAGAATCAGGCTTCATGTCACCCACCACTGGAACAGGCCACTGTCAGATATTTTGAGGCCCCGACACCCAGACAGAGGAGAAAGGCCCCATAGCAGAGATTCAGGCTTCATGTCATAGCAGAGAATCAGGCTTCATGTCACCCACCACTGGAACAGGCCACTGTGAGATATTTAGGCCCCGGCACCCAGAGAGAAGAGAGGTCCCATAGCAGAGATTCAGGCTTCATGTCATAGCAGAGAATCAGGCTTCATGTCATAGCAGAGAATCAGGCTTCATGTCACTCACCACTGGAGCAGGCCACTGTCAGATATTTAGGCCCCGGCACCCAGACAGAGGAGAGAGTTCCCATAGCAGAGAATCAGGCTTCATGTCACCCACCACTGGAACAGGCCACTGTCAGATATTTTTAGGCCCCGGCACCCAGACAGAGGAGAGAGGTCCCATAGCAGAGAATCAGGCTTCATGTCACCCACCACTGGAACAGGCCATTGTCAGATATTTTTAGGCCCTTGCACCCAGACAGAGGAGAGAGGTCCCATAGCAGAGAAACAGGCTTCATGTCATAGCAGAGAATCAGGCTTCACGTCACCCACCACTGGAACAGGCCACTGTCAGATATTTTTAGGCTCCGTCACCCAGAAAGAGGAGACAGGTCCCATAGCAGAGATTCAGACCTCATGTCATAGCAGAGAATCAGGCTTCATGTCACCCACCACTGGAACAGGCCACTGTGAGATATTTAGGCCTCGGCACCCAGACAGAGGAGAGGTTCATTCAACTTTGGGTTGCCCCGCAATATAATGGCAAAATGAAAATAAAAATAGGATTGAATGAGGAAGTGCCCTGCAGTACAATAATATATGGTTAAGGGGAGGTAGTTATAAATGTCTAATCTGCACAAGGGATGGACAGGTCCTGTGGAATCCATTCCTGGTTCATTTTTATGAACGTCAGCTTGTCCACATTGGCTGTAGACAGGCGGCTGCGTTTGTCTGTAATGACGCCCCCTGCCGTGGTGAATACACGTTCAGACAAAACGCTGGCCGCCGGGCAGGCCAACACCTCCAAGGCATAAAAGGCTAGCTCTGGCCACGTGGACAATTTGTAGACCCAAAAGTTGAATGGGGCCGAACCATCAGTTAGTACGTGGAGGGGTAAGGGATGTTCACCATGTTAGTGAAATGTTGCCTCCTGCTAACACGTTCCGTATCAGGTGGTGGTGCAGTTAGCTGTGGCGTAGTGACAAAACTTTTCCACATCTCTGCCATGCTAACCCTGCCCTCAGAGGATCTGGCCGTGACACAGCTGCATTGGCGACCTCTTGCTCCTCCTCTGCCTTCGCCTTGGGCTTCCACTTGTTCTCCTGTGACATTTGGGAATGCTCTCAGTAGTGCGTCTACCAATGTGCGCTTGTACTCGCGCTACTTCCTATCACGCTCCAGTGCAGGAAGTAAGGTGGGCACATTGTCTTTGTATCGGGGATCCAGCAGGGTGGCAACCTAGTAGTCTGTACACGTTAAAATGTGGGCAACTATGCTGTCGTTGCGCAGGCACTGCAGCATGTAGTCGCTCATGTGTGCCGGGCTGCCCAGAGGTAAGGACAAGCTGTCCTCTGTGGGAGGCGTATCGTCATAGTCATCTGTTTCCCCCCAGCCACGCACCAGTGATAGGCCCGAGCTGCATTGGGTGCCACCCCGCTGTGAACATACTTCATCCTCATCCTTCTCCACCTCCTCCTCATCCTCGTCCTCAAGTAGTGGGCCCTGGCTGGCCACATTTGTACCTGGCCTCTGCTGTTGCAAAAAAACTCCCTCTGAGTCACTTCGAAGAGACTGGCCTGAAAGTGCTAAAAATGACCCCTCTTCCTCCTCCTGGGCCCCCTCCTCTTCCATTATCCCCCTAAGTGTTTTCTCAAGGAGACATAGAAGTCGTATTGTAACGCTGATAACGGCGTCACCGCCACTGGCCATGTTGGTGGAGTACTCGAAACAGGGCACACAGGTCTTGCATGGAGGCCCAGTCATTGGTGGTGAAGTGGTGCTGTTCCGCAGTGCAACTGACCCGTGCGTGCTGCAGCTGAAACTCCACTATGGCCTGCTGCTGCTTGCACAGTCTGTCCAGCATGTGCAAGGTGGAGTTCCACCTGGTGGGCACGTCGCATATGAGGCGGTGAGCGGGAAGGTCGAAGTTACTCTATAGCGCAGACAGGCGAGCAGTGGCATGATGTGAACGCCGGAAGCGCGCACAGATGGCCCGCACTTTATGCAGCAGCTCTGACATGTCGGGGTAGTTGTGAATGAACTTCTGCACCACCAAATTCAGCACATGCGCCAGGCAAGGGATGTGCGTCAAACTGGCTAGTCCCAGAGCTGCGACGAGATTTCGCCAGTTATCGCACACCACCAGGCCGGGCTTGAGGCTTACCGGCAGCAACCACTCGTCGGTCTGTTGTTCAATACCCAGCCACAACTCCTGTGCGGTGTGGGGCCTGTCCATAAAACATATGAGTTTCAGAATGGCCTGCTGACGTTTACCCCGGGCTGTGCTGAAGTTGGTGGTGAAGGTGTGTGGCTGACTGGATGAGCAGGTGGAAGAAGAGGAGGAGGAACCGAGTAGGAGGAGGAGTCTACAGGAGGCAAAGAATGTTGCCCTGCGAACCTTGGCGGCGGAAGTACGTGCGCCAAACAGCTCTCCGCCTGGGGCCCAGCCGCCACTACATTTACCCAGTGTGCAGTTAGGGAGATATAGCGTCCCTGGCCGTGCTTACTGGTCCACGTATCTGTGGTTAGGTGGACCTTGCCACAGATGGCGTTGCGCAGTGCACACTTGATTTTATCGGATACTTGGTTGTGCAGGGAAGGCACGGCTCTCTTGGAGAAGTAGTGCCGGCTGGGAACAACATACTGTGGGACAGCAAGCGACATGAGCTGTTTGAAGCTGTCTGTGTCCACCAGCCTGAATGACAGCATTTCATAGGCCAGTAGTTTAGAAATGCTGGCATTCAGGGCCAGGGATCAAGGGTGGCTAGGTGGGAATTTACACTTTCTCTCAAATGTTTGTGAGATGGAGAGCTGCCGTGTGACATGGTGGAGATGCTTGGTTACGGAGGTGGTGGTACATCCTGTTTGCTAGGCTGCAGGTGCCAACGTTTCTCCCGAGGCGGTAGCAGGGGGAGCCTGGGTGAGTTCCTTGTTTTTAAGATGTTTACTCCACTGCCGTTCATGCTTTGCTTGCAGATGTCTGGTCATGCAGGTTGTGCTAAGGTTCAGAATGTCAATGCCTCGCTTCAGGCTCTGATGGCACAGCGTGCAAACCACTCAAGTCTTGTCATCAGCACATTGTTTGAAGAACTGCCACGCCAGGGAACTCCTTGAAGCTGCCTTTGGGGTGCTCGGTCCCAGGTGGCGGTGGCCAGTAGCAGGCGAACGCTCTTGGCAGCGGGTGCTCTGCTTTTGCCCCCTGCTCCCTCTTTTGCTATGCTGTTGGCTCGGTCTCACCACTGCCTCTTCCTCTGAACTCTGAAAGTCAGTTGCACGACCTTCATTCCATGTGGGGTCTAGGACCTCATCGTACCCTGCATCGTCTTCCACCCATTCTTCCTCCCTGACCTCCTGTTCAGTCTGCACACTGCAGAAAGACGCAGCAGTTGGCACCTGTGTTTCGGCAGCATCAGAGACGTGCTGAGGTGGTATTCCCATGTCCTCATCATCAGGAAACATAAGTGGTTGTGCGTCAGTGCATTCTATGATTTCCACCGCTGGGGAAGGGCTAGGTGGATGCCCTTTGGAAACCATGCCAGCAGAGTCTTCAAACAGCATAAGAGACTGCTGCATAACTTGAGGCTCAGACAGTTTCCCTGATATGCATGGGAGTGATGTGACAGACTGATGGGCTTTGTTTTCAGGCACCATCTGTGCGCTTTTTGCAGAATACTGGGTGGGAGATAATGTGAACGTGCTGCATCCACTGTCGGCCACCCAACTGACTAATGCCTGTACCTGCTCAGGCCTTACCATCCTTAGAATGGCATTGGGCCCCAACAAATATTGCTGTAAATTCTGGCGGCTACTGGGACCAGAGGTAGTTGGTTCACTAGGACGTGTGGCTGTGGCAGAACAGCCGCGTCCTCTCCCAGCACCAGAGGGTCCACTAACACCACCACGACCATGTCCCTGTCCCTTACTAGATGTTTTCCTCATTGTTACCGTTCATCACAATATGAAAAAAAATATTTGGCCCAATGTATTGAGTTCAAATTCAGGCCTTTTTTTACAGGCACCTAACACTATCTGGCTATCTATTTAGGTTCTGTATTACACTAATACAGGCACAGCAGTAACCACAGATTTAGCTGAATATAAATTGTAGGCCTAGTATTTAGGCCCTGGATGACAGGTATCCCTTTACGGACAGAATTAAACTTGGAAATGCAGTGAAGTGAAGTTATTGAGGATGACCCTATCAGCACCTTCAATGTAATATACCCTTTTATGGATAGATTTAAACTTGGCCTGATACAGCAGAAACAACTGATTTAGGGAATTGCTAATTTGGGAATTGAATTTCAGCCCAGAACAAAATATATCCTTTGCCAGACAGCAGACAGTATTACAATTGGCTAGCCACAGCTGAAACACCAGATTTAGGGTACTGCTATTTTGGCAATTGTATTTCACCCCTCAATAAAAAAAAGCATTTGTGGACAGTGACTCACCCAGTGACCCACCCAGTGACCCACTGTCCCATAGACTCAGGCTCTCACTCACAGCAGGCTTCTTTCTCAGCACTGCTCCAGGCGGTAACAGGCCGGTAGTGCGGGCGGCGGTCCTCATCTCACTAACTGTACGTCACGCAGTGCGTGAGGTACAGTGAGTGAGCGCCGCCACCCGCACTGCCTGCCTGTGGGGGGACATTATTTTTAATAAGGATCACTATGGACATTATTTAGACTGGAGGCTGCTGTGGATGTCATTATAACTGTATAATGTCTGATAGGCCTAGTCCTGAGTTATATTACCCTGCCCTGTATAATAATGTACCCTGATACCCCTTAGTTATATTACTCCAGCGGGGTAATATAACTAAGGGGTATCAGGGATGGGTACATTATTATACAGGGCATGGGCAGGGTAATATAACTCAGCTCGGGACTACAGTTATAATGAGACCAACAGCAACCTCCATTCGAAATAATGTCCATAGTGATCCGTATTAAACTTAATGTCCCCCACAGTGACAGTGGCCCCCATTTTCATGTCTCCCACAGTGGCCCCCCCATTGTAATTAATGCTCCCCCATTGTAATTAATTCCCCCCATTGTAATTAATGCCCCCCCATTGTAATTAATGCCCCCCCAGACCATCACTCGCCTCACAGCAGGCATCAGCACTGCTCAGGGGCTCAGGGCGGGCGGTAACAGGCAGGCAGTGTGGCGCTCACTCACTGTATGTCATGCGCCTACGCCGCCTAGTGGGAGGAGCAGGCGCGTGACGTCAGTAAGTGCCGCCCGCACTGTCTGAAGAGTGAGAGGACTCGTCACTCGGGCGCAGGTCAGGCGAGATGTCAGAGGGAGGGAACCAGGGCGCAAGCCCCCCTTCTGACAGCGCCCCGGGCGGCCGCCCGTCCCTAGAAACGGCCCTGCTTCAACCCTGCTAGCTAAAACCCCCTTAATGACCAGGCCACTTTTTACACTTCTGCACTACACTACTTTCACCGTTTATCGCTCGGTCATGCAACTTACTACCCAAATGAATTTTACCTCCTTTTCTTCTCACTAATAGAACTTTCATTTGGTGGTATTTCATTGCTGCTGACATTTTTACTTTTTTTGTTATTAATCAAAATGGAATGTTTTTTTTGCCAAAAAATGACATTTTTCACTTTCAGCTGTAAAATTTTGCAAAAAAAACGACATCCATATATACATTTTTCGCAAAATTTATTGTTCTACATGTCTTTGATGAAAAAAAAATGTTTGGGCCCAAAAAAAATGGTTTGGGTAAAAGTTATAGCGTTTCTGAGCACCGGTCATGTTTCCTGAGGTTCTACAATGCCCAAACAGTAGAAAAACCCCACAAATGACCCCATTTCGGAAAGTAGACACCCTAAGGTATTAGCTGAGTGAGTTCATAGAACTTTTTATTTTTTGTCACAAGTTAGTGGAAAATGATGATTTATTTTTTCTTACAAAGTCTCATATTCCACTAACTTGCGACAAAAAATTTAAAATTCTAGGAACTCGCCATGCCCCTCACGGAATACCTTGGGGTGTCTTCTTTCCAAAATGGTGTCACTTGTGGCGTAGTTATACTGCCCTGGCAATTTAGGGGCCCATATGTGCGAGAAGTAGTTTGCAATCAAAATCTGTAAAAAATGACCGGTGAAATCCGAAAGGTGCACTTTGGAATGTGGGTCCCTTTGCCCACTTTAGGATGCAAAAAAGTGTCACACATCTGGTATCGCCGTACTCAGGAGAAGATGGGGAATGTGTTTTAGGGTGTCATTTTACATATAACCATGCTGGGTGAGAGAAATATCTTGGCAAAAGACAACATTTCAATTTTTTTATACAAAGTTGGCATTTGACCAAGATATTTTTCTCACCCAGCATGGGTATATGTAAAATGACACCCCAAAACACATTCCCCAACTTCTCCTGAGTACGGCAATATCAGATGTGTGACACTTTTTTGCAGCCAAGGTGGGCAAAGGGGCACATATTCCAAAGTGCACCTTTCGGATTTCGCAGGCCATTTTTTTTTTTTTTTTTTTTTTTTTTTTACACATTTTGATTGCAAAGTACTTCTCACACATTTGGGCCCCTAAATTGCCAGGGCAGTATAACTACCCCATTTTGGAAAGAAGACACCCCAAGGTATTCCGTGAGGGGCACGGCGAGTTCCTAGAATTTTTTATTTTTTGTCACAAGTTAGCGGAAAATGATGATTTTTTTTTACTTACAAAGTCTCATATTCCACTAACTTGCAACAAAAAATAAAAAATTCTAGGAACTCGCTATGCCTCTCACGGAATACCTTGGGGTGTCTTCTTTCCAAAATGGGGTCACTTGTTGCGTAGTTATACTGCCCTGGCAATTTAGGGGCCCAAATGTGTGAGAAGTACTTTGCAATCAAAATGTGTAAAAAATGGCCTGCGAAATCTGAAAGGTGCACTTTGGAATATGTGCCCCTTTGCCCACCTTGGCTGCAAAAAAGTGTCACACATGTGGTATCGCCGTACTCAGGAGAAGTTGGGGAATGTGTTTTGGGGTGTCATTTTACATATAACCATGCTGGGTGAGAGAAATATCTTGGCAAAAGACAACTTTTCCCATTTTTTTATACAAAGTTGGCATTTGACCAAGATATTTTTCTCACCCAGCATGGGTATATGTAAAATGACACCCCAAAACACATTCCCCAGCTTCTCCTGAGTACGGCGATACCACATGTGTGACACTTTTTTGCAGCCTAGATGCGCAAAGGTGCCCAAATTCCTTTTAGGAGGGCATTTTTAGACATTTGGATCCCAGACTTCTTCTCACGTTTTAGGGCCCCTGAAAAGCCAGGGCAGTATAAATACCCCACATGTGACCCCACTTTGGAAAGAAGACACCCCAAGGTATTCAATGAGGGGCATGGCGAGTTCATAGAAATTTATTTTTTTGGCATAAGTTAGCGGCAATTTTTTATTTTATTTTTTTTTCTCACAAAGTCTCACTTTCCGCTAACTTAGGACAAAAATTGTAATCTTTCATGGACTCAATATGCCCCTCAGTGAATACCTTGGGGTGTCTTCTTTCCAAAATGGGGTCAGTTGTGGGGTGTTTGTACTGCCCTGGCATTTGAGGGTCTCCGCAATCATTACATGTATGGCCAGCATTAGGAGTTTCTGCTATTCTCCTTATATTGAGCATACAGGTAATGAGATTTTTTTTTCTGTTCAGCCTCTGCAGTCACTCCTGCTACAGACATGAATTTTTTTTTCGGGGTGGCGGTCGGTTTGAGGTACCAGGAACGACACTGGGGAAATGTCGCTCGTGTAGATGGCTAACTACACTGGGGGATGGGGCCACGGAACCTCCTGGGTACAGGAGGTTCGCGATCTCTTCCTGAAATTTGAGGAAGGATCCAGTTCTCCCAGCCTTACTGTAGAGAACAAAACTATTATACAGAGCCAATTGAATTAAATATACAGACACCTTCTTATACCAGCGTCTGGTTCTGTGGGACACTAAATACGGAGCCAACATCTGGTCATTGAAGTCCACCCCTCCCATGTGAAGGTTATAGTTGTGGACTGAGAGGGGCTTTTCAATGACACGGGTTGCTCGCTCAATTTGGATTGTCGTGTCTGCGTGAATGGAGGAGAGCATGTAAACGTCACGCTTGTCTCTCCATTTCACCGCGAGCAGTTCTTCGTTACACAATGCAGCCCTCTGCCCCCTTGCAAGACGGGTGGTAACGAGCCGTTGGGGGAAGCCCGCGCGACTAGTTCGCGCGGTGCCACAGGCGCCAATCCGTTCTAGAAACAGATGCCTAAAGAGGGCCACACTTGTGTAGAAAATTGTCCACATAAAGATGGTACCCCTTACCGAATAAGGGTGACACCAAGTCCCAGACTGTCTTCCCACTGCTCCCCAGGTAGTCAGGGCAACCGACCGGCTCCAGGGTCTGACCTTTTCCCTCATAGATCCGAAATTTGTGGGTATAGCGTGTGGCCCTTTCACAGAGCTTATACAATTTGACCCCATACCAGGCGTGCTTGCTTGGGATGTATTGTTTGAAGCCAAGGCGCCCGGTAAAATGTATAAGGGACTCGTCTACACAGATGTTTTGCTCAGGGGTATACAAATCTGCAAATTTCAGGTTGAAATGGTCTATGAGGGGCCAAATTTTGTGGAGCCGGTCAAAAGCTGGGTGGCCTCTGGGACGGGAGGTGGTGTTGTCGCTAAAGTGCAGGAAACGCAGGATGGTCTCAAATCGTGTCCTGGACATAGCAGCAGAGAACATGGGCATGTGATGAATTGGGTTCGTGGACCAATATGACCGCAATTCATGCTTTTTAGTTAGACCCATGTTGAGGAGAAGGCCCAGAAAAGTTTTAATTTCGGAAACTTGGACTGGTTTCCACCGGAAAGACTGGGCATAAGAGCTTCCCGGGTTGGCGGATATAAATTGTGTGGCATACCGATTTGTTTCGGCCACGACCAAGTCCAAGAGCTCCGCATTCAAGAACAGCTCAAAAAATCCCAGGGCCGAACCGATCTGAGCTGTCTCAACCCGAACTCCAGACTGGGCGGTGAAAGGGGGAACTACAGGTGCGGCTGAAGTTGGGCACTGCCAATCAGGGTTTGCCAGCACCTCAGGGATTCTAGGGGCTCTACGGGCACGTCTTTGCGGTGGCTGCGACGGGGTCACTACTGCTCGTGCCACCGTACCAGCTTCAACTGCCCTTCTGGTGCTCACCACTTCACCAGGTTGTACGGCAGTGCTGGTACTAGGTCCAGGAAGGGCTGCGCTGCTGGTGTATGCCTCACCACGTAATTCGACAGCACCAGCCCCACTCTGCTGCTCTTGAAGCAGATCCTGCGCAACCTGTGGTCTAGCGACACAGGGCCGGGTACGCCTGGTGCTATCAGGGACCTCAGCCTCCTCGTCTGAACTTTGGGTCAGAGAGCCACTGCTTTCTACAGGTTCGTATTCTGACCCGCTAGATTCATCAGATGAGGGTTCCCATTCCTCATCCGACTGGGTCAAAAGCCTGTAGGCCTCTTCAGAAGAATACCCCCTGTTTGACATTTGGGGAACTAAATTTAGGGGTATTCCCTGAGACTACCCAAGAAAAAAAGCAAGCTTGTCTTACAAAGGGGAGGCTAGCAAAGTACCGGAGGCCGCTGCGGTTGATAAAAAATATCAAAACTGATTTTTTTTATCGCCGCAGCGCGTGTAAAGTGAATGTGCAGTGATCAAACAAAAATAAAAATGTTGGGGTCACTGCGGTGGGGCAGGCGTGGGTGAACGCACGTGTGGGCGACCGATCAGGCCTGATCGGGCAAACACTGTGTTTTGGGTGGAGGGCGAACTAAAGTGACACTTGTGTTCGGATCGGCTATCAGAAAGGTGTCCCTAACCTATCTAACCCTATCTTGCAACAAGCAGTAGAATTGTGCCATAACTGCTGCGGTAGGGCAGCCTAAAGGGGCCAAAAAGCATAGACCTTATTTAGAGTAAACATATACATACCATTACGACACCCGCTTTGAACGCAGAAAACTCTACCCGATGAAGGTGCGGAATATACCGTACATATCAGCGACTTCTATATACCTTACCTCTTTGTCACGTGCCGTTGTTTTTGGAGGTAGCTAAAGTTGATGTTTTGAAAGAGCGGTCGGTAGTCAGAAACGATTTACCCCTATGTTGACGATCATATGAACATATCACAAGAAGGTCTGAACCCGGGAGCTGCAGACTGAAATAACAATGGTGAATGTGATGGAAGACTTAATGAAGTCCAACCATTCGCTAAGGGCCCTGCTCGGACACCAACTATTGCTGGTAGCAAATACTACACCTATACTTCCCCAGGCCACTGCTTAAATTATTTCTTATTATTAATAAAGGACCCAAAAATTAGAAGATGGCATGCCGCTTAACTCTGATAATGGATCGGGACGTAATCGCCTGTAGTCGTGACAGGATTTCGTAATCGCCTGTAGTCGTGACAGGATTTCGTAATCGCCTGAAGACGTGACAGGACTTATTAACCTGTAGTCGTGACAGGACTTCGTAATCACCTGTAGTCGTGACAGGATTTATAAACAGCCAGGCGCGAGAGACCCTAATGGCGGGGCCGGGCGCCAGCGAGGGAAGAAACGAAAAAGGAAAGCAGCTATGTTCATTAGGAGAACGGTATCAGAGCGGTGCACTGACTGCCCCAGAGAAAATACTGAGTAACCATGATGTAGCAATGAAAATGAAAATGCGGCCTTAAGTGGAAGCCGAAGTGATGTATGAACAGCTGGGTGAACGCAGCTGTGGATGTGAGTAGTGCCTGAAACATGGTATGGGCCCAGCTGTGAGCATGAAGAGCACGGTATAACGCAGCTGTGAATGCAATCTGAAATGACAGGGTATCAATGTGATGCAACAGCAACGCATGAACGCAGCTCTAGTGGTGAACAGAGTATAAATTGTAAATGCAGACACATGGACATAGCTTTGAAGGTAACGCCTCCACATAATGCTGCAGGCTTTTTTTTTTTTTTTTTTTTTCCCCCCCCTTTTCTCAGGGATGGTCACCACAGCACCACCCAAGAAACATAAACGTGTATGAACATGAACCTTGAAGCAACGACAATAAAGCAACATATAATGCACCTATACCCCAGCACAGAACCGCTGACACATGCGTGCCCATAACATACAGTTTATAGATAAACCACTCTTACCTACAGGAGCATCAGAACTCAAATGCGGGCGCCTCGATTGATCTGCATGGATCCCCACATGCAGACCCCTGGTATACATACCCCAACTCCTTGCATGTTTGGCGTTAGCTACGGATGTGCCCCTGCATGTTAAAAACACACATTTTATTTTTTTTAATAGAGAAAACCTGCGACCATACCTACACCAGGCGCCTGCTAGGCCAACAACTATATGCAATGACCCCCAACGAGCCCCTAGACAGCCGAGCATTCACTAGACCGTTAGCACCCCACTCTGCTTTGAACCAGAGTACTGCGCATCGCATGCCGCCCTGTAAGCACCATGCCATCAAGTGCAATACCACAGCATTTTTTTTACCATTGATATAAAAACACAGCGTGCATGACTTGAACCAACTAACAACCATCATTCAACCGTTTAGCGCCCGACTCTGCTACATCTCAGAGCGCTACATGTCGCGGACCGCAGCGTTGGTCCCGTGCAAACCAGCGCCCTGCTAAGACATTCTGCCATCGCCCAGCCGTAAGGAGCCTCCACACCATGCTGCTGTATCCTAGAGCTGACTCACAGGTAGTGAAATCAGCTGACCCGTCGTCAGCCTAGGCCTACAGGAGCCTATAAATAGCCTAGTACCCACCCAGCCTGGCCACACAGGTGCAAGTAAGTAGCCGTGTAATCAGCCTCTCTTCTCACAAATACAGCAAAATACTTTTGCTTAACACTAATACTATTATAGATCTGACCGTGATCAGTTTTGATCACTTCCAGATACTATAAAAGTACAAATGCTGATTAGCGATACGCTAATCAGCGAATAAGGGACTGCGGTGCGGTGGGCTGGGCGCTAACCGATCGCTAAACTACCTAACCAAGGGACCTAAACTATCCTAAAACCTAACGGTCAATACCAGTGAAAAAAAAAGTGACAGTTTGCACTGATTACTTTTTTCCTTTTCACTAGTGATTGACAGGGGCAAGAAGGGGTGATCAAAGGGTTAATTGGGGTGCTGGGAGGTGATCTGGGGGCTAAGTGTGGTGTTGGTGGGTACTCACAGTGATGTGTGCTCCTCTTCTGGAACCAACCGACCAAAAGAAGGAGCAGAGGAGCACAGCAGCCATATAACCACATCACTTTATTTATTTACTAAATATGATGGGTTATCTGGCTGCTGATTTGTTTTTTTTTAAATCAACAACCTGCCAGCCGCGATCATTGGCTGGCAGGTTGATGACGAACTTGTCTTTTGAATTTTGCCGGCCCGCGATGCGCATGCGCGGGCCGGCTTTCCCCCAAATCTCGCGTCTCACGAGAGGACGCACCGGCGCGTCCACCCAGAGGAACAGGACCGCCGCAAAGACGCAATCCTGCGTACGGCGGTCCTGAGCAGGTTAAATAGAGGCTGGGTCACATGCTGCACTGGTCAATCACAGCCATGCCAATAGTAGGCTTTAGGTGTTCGCCAAGAAAGCGCCGAACACCAAACCCGGACTTTTACGTAAATGTTCGGGTTCGAGTCCGTGTCACGAACACACCAAAATTCGGTACGAACCCAAACTATACAGTTCGGGTTCGCTCATCCCTAGCAGTGAGGGCTTTTCAGAAGAAATTAGAGGTTTTTCAAAGTGATCTAAAAGAGAACTTGCTTAATTTTCCAAAGCTTAATGAATATAACCAAAAAGAAAATACCAAAGAAAGTGTATTCTCCAACCATGGGGACTTCATGCAAGGCCTAATTGACAATTTTAAAAGTCGCTTCCAAGACTTCACAATTGGCCAAGAAGTTTTGCTATGTATTAAAAATCCATATCTGGTAAAAACCATTGGCGTTTTGCTACTGAGGCCCATCATGCTTTTACCTGGGCAAATTCTGCTACCCTACAGATGGAGCTAATTGATCTGCAAGAAGATGCTGTTTTAAAAGTTCAGTTGAATGATTGTGACCCCGTTTTCGTTTGGACAAAACTGGTTATTCCAGCTAAATATCCACTTATACAAAAAATAGCAATCCATGTCCTTACTATGTTTGGTTCTACATACACTTGTGAATCTGCATTCTCCACTATGAATCTGGGGAAGAACAGATACCGCACTCAGATCACAGATGATCATTTGCACCAGTGTGTTCGAATGGCAGTCACCCCCTTTGTACCGAATTTCAAAGGGCTGGTAAAAGAGAAAAAATGCAAATTGTCACACTAAAAACAATTATAAATCTGAATGTAAATAGTTCTACAAAGTTTGCAAGACATTAAAAAGATGGCATCTTTACTGTTGGCGTTCAGCTCAGACCTTCACCTGACTGCAGACCCAGGTATGTGGACCTTTAATAAAACTAGTTGAGTACCCCTGCCCTAGATGCATAGAGGAGGATGCAGATCTTATTCACATGATGTGGCTCTGTAGGGAGCTAAGTGTATTTTGAACGGATGTCTTTGATGCCATAGATAATGCATATAGTATTATTACCCCAAGGGAACCGGTGATCAGTGTATTAGGATATGTTCAGGAGCTAGGAATAAATGAGGGGTACAAGCTAGGAATTGCTAAGACACTTTATTGTGCAAGACGTTTGATTGCAAAACATTGGATACAGCCCATCGGCTAGAATAAACAAGAATGGGTAGGGTCCGTTAACGCTTTGGTTGGGTTGGAAAGGGGTATATACAAAAAGAGAGGGGCTATCAAGAAATTTAGGAAACATTGGGAGTGTGGGTTACACAATCTTGTCTGGCTTCACAAGATTTGATGAGGCTCTGGGTGCGAGATAGTATGTCAATGTTGGGCCCGATGTAGGGTTACATAGGTAGGTTGATGTCAACTATAGTTATATCGACCAACATGGAGGACACTGCACAGAGGGAGGGAGGGGGTAGTTTTTGTTTTCTTTTGCTCCTTGTGCCAAGTTGGTGCGCATACGCAGCAGGTTTAATTTTAAATTAAATAAAGCAAGAAATAAGAGCATAAGCTTACAGCCATACTTTCTTTGGCAAGCAGGTGGATTTCACTATCTACTATGTATACTGAAACTAATGTTTTATTGCACGTTGTAGTACTGTCACGGCGGACAAGCACTCAGACACACAGAAAAGCCAACAACCAGGCTCTGAGCGAGAAGCAGGGGAAGGGTCACCTCCTAGCTAATCCCTAACCTCTCTACCTGCACTGCTCAGCCCACAGGCAGACCTTGGTGGTAGGAATGCTGTGTCCTCGTGCTTGGGCTAATTCACCCTAAATTCCCTGAGATGGTGAAAAGGGGAAATAGGAGAAGCCTGCTCGCACAGAACCTAGATGGGAGAGATGACACAAACACAACTACAACAGCAAACAACAAAAACAGAAACCACACTTATCTTATCAGAGCTGGGACAGAAAACCTTTCTTCCTTGCTTGCTTGCTTCCTAGGCCAGACTGATTCTATAATCCGCTCAGAGCACTGGAATTGAGAGCCATTTAAACTAATGACCCCACCCCGTGCACCTGATGGGAGGCGGATCCAGCACGACTCCAAAACAAACACTAAACACATGCACATAGTCAGAGCCGGGCATGACAAGTACTTTATTGTAGCTCGATGTATATATTTTTGCTGTTTGCTTACAGTTGCTCTGTCAATAAAAAATTTTTGATTTAAAAAATATATATTTTGCGGACATTATCAGGGGCTTCAAGTTGGGGAATGAATCCCACCTAGTCAGGATGGACCAATGGGGGGAGTAACAGATTTAGTCTGTGAGCTAAAATAGATGTAAAAATCTTGGCATCAAGGTTTAAAAGGGGCATTGGCCTATAATTGGCAGGGGAGAGGGGGGTCCCTCTTGGGTTTCGGAATAACTGTTATGAGATCATCAAGAAACTCATCTGGCTTTGCATGGCCCTGAAGGAGGTGGTTACAGGAGTTCTTAGCGTGAGGAGTAAGGATTTTGGAGAACTTTTTAAAATAGAGTGCAGTAAGCCCATCCAGGCATTTGAGGGTAATTTCAACCTCGGTTACTAATACCTCCCTATTAATTAGCTGCAGGGCATCTGGGGTAAGTTTGGCCAAGTTTGCTTTTGTCTGTAGAGAGCTTGATAGAAGTTAGTGACGGTATGGTAGATACGGTTAGGAATAGTTGTGACCTGACCTTCTTGAGTTTGTATCCTAAGGACTTGATTAATGCGCTGTTGAGTTTTGAGCCTTCTAGCTAGAAGCTTGTCAGGCTTGTTGGCCCACTTATAGTATTTCGCTTTTGTCCAGCGTAAGGCTTTCTCTGTCCTATGAGAAAGGACAGTGTCCATCTGTAATTTAGTGGCTTTGATGGCCTGATGCAGGTATAAAGATGGATGTTGTTGGTGGGCATAGATTAGCCATGCTAATTAGATTCCAAGGTGAATTGTGCCTGATCCCTGTCCCTCTTTGACGCTATTGCTATCAATTTGTCTTTGATGAAGACTTTATGGAAGAGCCAGACCCTTGTCACATTCTTCTCCCCCCTCCCTCCCTTGTCACATTCTTCTCCCCCCTCCCTCCCTTGTCACTCTCTTCTCCCCCCTCCCTTGTCACTTTCTTCTCCCCCCTCTCCCTTGTCACTCTTTTCTCCCTCCCTCCCTCCCTTGTCACTGTCTTCTCCCCCTCCCTCCCTTGTCACATTCTTCTCCCTCCCTCCCTCCCTTGTCACATTCTTCTCCCCCTCCCTCCCTTGTCACATTCTTCTCCCGCCTCCCTCCCTTGTCACATTCTTCTCCCCCCTCCCTCCCTTGTCACTCTCTTCTTTCCCCTCCCTTGTCACTCTCTTCTCCCCCCTCCCTCCCTTGTCACTCTCTTCTCCCCCTCCCTTGTCACTCTCTTCTTCCCCCTCCCTAGTCACTCTCTTCTCCCCCCCTTGTCACTCTCTTTTCCCCCCTCCCTTGTCACTCTCTTCTCCCCCCTCCCTCCCTTGTCATTCTCTTCCCCCCTCCCTTGTCACTCTCTTCCCCCCTGTCACTCTTTTCTCTCCCCCCTCCCTTGTCACTCTCTTCTCCCCCCTCCCTTGTCACTATCTTCTCCCCCCCTCACTGCCTTGTCACTCTCTTCTCCCCCTCCCTCCCTTGTCACTCTCTTCTCCCCCCTCCCTCCCTTGTCACTCTCTTCTTCCCCCTCCTTTCCTTGTCACTCTCTTCTCCCCCCTCTCTCCCTTGTCACTCTTTTATCCCCCCTCCCTTGTCACTCTCTTCTCCTCCTCACTCCCTTGGCACTCTCTTCTCCCCCTCCCTCCCTTGTCACTCTTTTCTCCCTCCCTCCCTCCCTCCCTCCCTTGTCACTCTCTTCTCTCCCCTCCCTTGTCACTCTCTTCTCCCCTCTCCCTCCCTTGTCACTCTCTTCTTCTCCCCTTCCCTTGTCACTCTCTTCTTCCCCCTCCCTTGTCACTCTCTTCTCCCCCCTCCCTCCTTTGTCCACTCTCTTCTCCCCCCCTCCCTCCCTTGTCACTCTCTTCTCTCCCCCTCCCTTGTCACTCTCTTCTCCCCCCTCCCTTGTCACTCTCTTCTCCCCTCCCTCCCTTGTCACTCTCTTCTTCCCCCTCCCTTGTCACTCTCTTCTCCCCCCTCTCCCTTGTCACTCTCTTCTCCCCCCTCTCCCTTGTCACTCTCTTCTCTCCCCCTCCCTTGTCACTCTCTTCTCACCCCCTTTCACTCTCTTCTCCCCCTCCCTTGTCACTCTCTTCTCCCTCCTCCCTCCCTTGTCACTCTCTTCTCCCTCCTCCCTCCCTTGTCACTCTCTCTCTCCCCCTCCCTTGTCACTCCTCTTCTCCCCCCTCCCTCCCTTGTCACTCTCTTCTACCCCCTCCCTCCCTTGTCACTCTCTTCTTCCCCCTCCCTCCCTTGTCACTCTCTTCTTCCCCCTCCCTCCCTTGTCACTCTCTCTTCTCCCCCTCCCTCCCTTGTCACTCTTTTCTCCCTCGCCTCCCTTTTCCCTCTCTTCTCCCCCTCCCTCCCTTTTCACTCTCTTCTCCTCCCTCCCTCCCTTGTCGCTCTCTTCTCCCCACTCCCTCCCTTGTCACTCTCTTCTCCCCCCTCCCTCCCTTGTCACTCTCTTCTCCCCTCCCTCTTTTCTCACTCTCTCCCCCTCCCCCCTTTGTCACTCTCTCCCGCCCCTCCCTCTCTTTGTCACTCTCTTCTCTCTCCCCTCCCTCGCTTGTCACTCTCTTCTCCCTCCCCTTCCTTGTCACTCTCTTCTCCCTCCCCTTCCTTGTCACTCTCTTCTCCCCCTCACTCCCTTGTCACTCTCTTCTCCCCCTCCCTCCCTTGTCACTCTTTTCTCCCTCCCTCCCTCCCTTGTCACTCTCTTCTCCCCCGCTCCCTCCCTTGTCACTCTCTTCTCCCCTCCCTCCTTTGTCACTCTCCCCTCCCCCTTTGTCACTCCTCTCCCGCCCCTCCCTCCCTTTGTCACTCTCTTCTCCCCCCTCCCTCCCTTGTCACTCTCTTCTCCCTCCCCTTCCTTGTCACTCTCTTCTCCCTCCCCTTCCTTGTCACTCTCTTCTCCCCCCTCACTCCCTTGTCACTCTCTTCTCCCCCTCCCTCCCTTGTCACTCTTTTCTCCCTCCCTCCCTTGTCACTCTCTTCTCCCCCCTCCCTTGTCACTCTCTTCTCCCCTCCCTCCCTTGTCACTCTCTTCTCCCCTCCCTCCTTTGTCACTCTCTCCCCCTCCCCCCTTTGTCACTCTCTCCCGCCCCTCCCTCCCTTGTCACTCTCTCCCACCCTCCCTTTTCACTCTCTCCCCCCTCCCTCCCTTGTCACTCTCCCCCCTCCCTTGTCACTCTCATTTCCCCTCCCTTGTCACTCTCTTCTCCCCCCTCCCTCCCTTGTCACTCTCTCTTCTACCCCCCTCCCTCCCTTGTCACTCTCTTCTCCCCCTCCCTTGTCACTCTCTTCTCCCCCTCCCCTCCCTTGTCACTCTCTTCTACCCCCTCCCTCCCTTGTCACTCTCTTCTTCCCCCTCCCCTCCCTTGTCACTCTCTTCTTCCCCCTCCCTCCCTTGTCACTCTCTTCTCCCCCTCCCTCCCTTGTCACTCTTTTCTCCCTCCCCTCCCTTGTCACTCTCTTCTCCCCCCTCCCTCCCTTGTCACTCTCTTCTTCTCCCCTCCCTCCCTTGTCACTCTCTTCTCCTCCCTCCCTTGTCGCTCTCTTCTCCCCACTCCCCTCCCTTGTCACTCTCTTCTCCCCCCTCCCTCCCTTGTCACTCTCTTCTCCCCTCCCTATTTTCTCACTCTCTCCCCCCTTTGTCACTCTCTCCCGCCCCTCCCTCTCTTTGTCACTTTCTTCACTCCCCTCCCTCCCTTGTCACTCTCTTCTCCCTCCCCTTCCTTGTCACTCTCTTCTACCTCCCCTTCCTTGTCACTCCTCTTCTCCCCCCTCACTCCCTTGTCACTCTCTTCTCCCCCTCCCTCCCTTTTCACTCTTTTCTCCCTCCCTCCCTTGTCACTCTCTCTTCTCCCCCGCTCCCTCCCTTGTCACTCTCTTCTTCCCTCCCTCCTTTGTCACTCTCTCCCCCTCCCCCCTTTGTCACTCTCTCCCCGCCCCTCCCTCCCTTTGTCACTCTCTTCTCCCCCCTCCCTCCCTTGTCACTCTCTTCTCCCCCCTCCCTCCCTTGTCACTCTCTTCTCCCTCCCCTTCCTTGTCACTCTCTTCTCCCTCCCCTTCCTTGTCACTCTCTTTCTCCCCCCTCACTCCCTTGTCACTCTCTTCTCCCCCTCCCTCCCTTGTCACTCTTTTCTCCCTCCCTCCCTCCCTTGTCACTCTCTTCTCCCCCCCTCCCTCCCTTGTCACTCTCTTCTCCCCCTCCCTCCCTTGTCACTCTCTTCTCCCCTCCCTCCTTTGTCACTCTCTCTCCCCCTCCCCCTTTGTCACTCTCTTCTACCCCCTCCCTCCCTTGTCACTCTCTTCTCCCCCTCCCTTGTCACTCTCTCTTCTCCCCCTCCCTCCCTTGTCACTCTCTTCTACCCCCTCCCTCCCTTGTCACTCTCTTCTTCCCCCTCCCTCCCTTGTCACTCTCTTCTTCCCCCTCCCTCCCTTGTCACTCTCTTCTCTCCCCCTCCCTCCCTTGTCACTCTTTTCTCCCTCCCCTCCCTTGTCACTCTCTTCTCCCCCCTCCCTCCCTTGTCACTATCTTCTCCCCCTCCCTCCCTTGTCACTCTCTTCTCCTCCCTCCCTTGTCGCTCTCTTCTCCCCACTCCCTCCCTTGTCACTCTCTTCTCCCCCCTCCCTCCTTGTCACTCTCTTCTCCCCTCCCTATTTTCTCACTCTCTCCCCCCTTTGTCACTCTCTCCCGCCCCTCCCTCTCTTTGTCACTTTCTTCACTCCCCTCCCTCCCTTGTCACTCTCTTCTCCTCCCCTTCCTTGTCACTCTCTTCTCCCTCCCCTTCCTTGTCACTCTCTTCTCCCCCCTCACTCCCTTGTCACTCTCTTCTCCCCCTCCCTCCCTTGTCACTCTTTTCTCCCTCCCTCCCTTGTCACTCTCTTCTCCCCCGCTCCCTCCCTTGTCACTCTCTTCTCCCCTCCCTCCTTTGTCACTCTCTCCCCCTCCCCCTTTGTCACTCTCTCCCGCCCCTCCCTCCCTTTGTCACTCTCTTCTCCCCCCTCCCTCCCTTGTCACTCTCTTCTCCCTCCCCTTCCTTGTCACTCTCTTCTCCCTCCCCTTCCTTGTCACTCTCTTCTCCCCCCTCACTCCCTTGTCACTCTCTTCTCCCCCTCCCTCCCTTGTCACTCTTTTCTCCCTCCCTCCCTCCCCTTGTCTCTCTCTTCTCCCTCCCTTCCCTCCCTTGTCACTCTCTCTTCTCCCCCTCCCTCCCTTGTCACTCTCTTCTCCCCTCCCTCCTTTGTCACTCTCTCCCCCTCCCCTTTTGTCACTCTCTCCCGCCCCTCCCTCCCTTGTCACTCTCTTCTCCCCCTCCCTTGTCACTCTCTTCTCCCCCCTCCCTCCCTTGTCACTCTCTTCTACCCCCTCCCTCCCTTGTCACTCTCTTCTTCCCCCTCCCTCCCTTGTCACTCTCTTCTTCCCCCTCCCTCCCTTGTCACTCTCTTCTCCCCCTCCCTCCCTTGTCACTCTTTTCTCCCTCCCCTCCCTTGTCACTCTCTTCTCCCCCCTCCCTCCCTTGTCACTCTCTTCTCCCCCTCCCTCCCTTGTCACTCTCTTCTCCTCCCTCCCTCCCTTGTCGCTCTCTTCTCCCCACTCCCTCCCTTGTCACTCTCTTCTCCCCCTCCCTCCCTTGTCATTCTCTTCTCCCCTCCCTATTTTCTCACTCTCTCCCCCCTTTGTCACTCTCTCCCGCCCCTCCCTCTCTTTGTCACTCTCTTCTCTCCCCTCCCTCCCTTGTCACTCTCTTCTCCATCCCCTTCCTTGTCACTCTCTTCTCCCTCCCCTTCCTTGTCACTCTCTTCTCCCCCCTCACTCCCTTGTCACTCTCTTCTCCCCCTCCCTCCCTTGTCACTCTTTTCTCCCTCCCTCCCTTGTCACTCTCTTCTCCCCCACTCCCTCCCTTGTCACTCTCTTCTCCCCTCCCTCCTTTGTCACTCTCTCCCCCTCCCCCCTTTGTCACTCTCTCCCGCCCCTCCCTCCCTTTGTCACTCTCTTCTCCCCCCTCCCTCCCTTGTCACTCTCTTCTCCCCCCTCCCTCCCTTGTCACTCTCTTCTCCCTCCCCTTCCTTGTCAATCTCTTCTCCCTCCCCTTCCTTGTCACTCTCTTCTCCCCCCTCACTCCCTTGTCACTCTCTTCTCCCCCTCCCTCCCTTGTCACTCTTTTCTCCCTCCCTCCCTTGTCTCTCTCTTCTCCCCCCTCCCTCCCTTGTCACTCTCTTCTCCCCCTCCCTCCCTTGTCACTCTCTTCTCCCCTCCCTCCTTTGTCACTCTCTCCCCCCTCCCCCTTTTGTCACTCTCTCCCGCCCCTCCCTCCCTTGTCACTCTCTCCCACCCTCCCTCCCTTGTCAATCTCTCCCCCCTCCCTCCCTTGTCACTCTCCCCCCCCTCCCTTGTCACTCTCATTTCCCCTCCCCCTTGTCACTCTCATTTTATCCCCCTCTCCCCCCTTGTCACTCTCATTCTACCCCCCTCCCCCTTGTCTCTCTCATTCTACCCCCCTCCCCCCTTGTCACTCTCATTCTACCCCCCTCCCCCTTGTCACTCTCATTCTACCCCCCCTCGCTTGTCACTCTCATGCTACCCCCTCTTGTCACTCTCATTTCCTCCCCCCCTCCCTTGTCACATCTAGTGTAGCGTGGCCGAGCTCTGTTCGGTCCGCGGTACAGGAGCATTTGTTTCCTGTACTCGGCCGGACTGAAAGGAAGTGCACACTAAGGCTGGGTTCACACCTGAGCGTTTTACAGCGCGTTCCTACGCGCTGTAAAACGCTCAACAAGGAGAAACCAATGATTCCCTATGGGAATGGTTCACACTTGGGCGTTTTACAGCGCGTACGATCGCGCTGTAAAACGCCCGACGCTCAAAAAAGTACATGAGCGACTTTTGGGGCGTTTGTGGCCATAGGACACTGTAGTGAATCACACAAACACGCGTCAAACGCGCGTTTACTATTACAAAAACGCGCATAAAAATGCGCGACAAAAACGCGCGTAAAACGCGCGTTTGCGCAACGCTCAAGTGTGAACCCAGCCTTAGTGAGCACTTCCTGTCAGTCTGGCCAGGTACAGGAAACAAAAGCTCCTGTACCATGGACTGAACAGAGCTCGGCCACGCTACATTAACAACAGCACAGAGCAGACACAGCAGGGGCAATCAGGCTGCGCAGCACTGAGCCAGTGGCCGGAGATTCTTTAGAGCGGCAAGCGTTCAGCCGCTCAGCAGGCGCAGCATGAGGGCTGCCGCCGGCCGGCTGCCCAAACTCATATAACCAACTTTTTTTTTTTTACACTGCAACGGACGCCCCCTGCTAAATGGCGCCCTAGGCGACTGCCTAAGTCGCCTTACTGGTGGCGCCGGCCCTGTGGATATAGGTGTGGGAGGAGGTGGTGGAGAAATGTGACTCTTGCAGGCATACAGTATGTCGGAGAGTGTTTTAGGTAGTCTGTGAATGCTTTTTTTGTGTTTAGAGGGGGAATTAAAACCTCTGACATTATACTTGAGATCTGTTATTTTAGATGAAAAAAAAAGTCCCGTATGCAGTATTTTTTTCCGTCTAAAATAATGGATCTCAGACAGAAATGGCTGGAACAGATACTAAATGTGATTAAATGAACAGAATTTGGGTGGTACTATCGCTCCTTGTGGAAAGAGCACCTTAATCGGCGTGAGGAGACTTATAAGGCATACCTGCTCCTCTGGAATTCTGGTCTTCCCTAAATGAGCATAAAGGATTCTGCTTTATTTTCTTTTTTTTTTTTCGGTGCTTCTGATGCATCAGAAGAACGAAAAAGGAAACAGTGATGTGAATCTAGTCTTAACATGTTAAAACACATTAGAGCAATTCAACTAATTGCATCACAGTGACTATCCTGGTGCAGCTGCTGTCAAAATAACATTGGCTACATCTGTATGACCAGTTCATTTGTCAGATGATTGGTGGGATGCTTACACAGGGCAATGATCAGGAATGAACATTCAGAGGTCATTGAACTGTACCCATTACATTACAAATCTGCAACAAATAGAGCATCTGCATGTTATTGTCTGCAGCATGGAATGATTCTGGCTGCATGTTAATAAGGGCTCATGCACACAACCGTATGTATTTTGTGGTCTGCAAAACACACATAATCTGGGCCTGAACGATAAGCGCAGACAAGAATAGGACATGTTATATTTTTTTTAACAGGGCCGCGGAATGGAGCCACGGATGCAGACAGCACACTGAGTGCTGTCCGCATCTTTTGTGGCCCCATTGAAGTGAATGGGTCCCCATCCAAGCCGCCAAAACGGCGGCTCAGATGCGGACTCAAACAACGGCCGTGTGTATGAGGCCTAACTATGTCTGCTGCCAGTATCTATTCCTGGGCGAAACCCGTATCCTGCTGGGGTTTCCCACTGATCTGTTACATTGGATGCTGGTGGAGTGTTATAGCTATAGGAGGCTCAGACGTCTGGAAGATCTAGAAAGGCAAAAACTGCAGGAGGGCCAAAACAAACAGGCATGTGTCTGCAGGGGACATGGCTATTCAAAGTATGCATCTATGGAAGAAGAGGAACACCTAGGGCAAATCTGTGATGCACCAAAATGATCATTTCTGCATATTAATGATGTGCTGTCGTTTCACTACCATGCTAAAGTTTACTAATGATTGTAAAAAGAAAAGGGCTGCACACCATTATACATGCAAACAATAGAGCTAAGAAATGGGGGTTATTCTTAATAAAAGTGGTACAATACCTACTATAAATGAGTCAATGGAAGATCTTAGCGCACATATTTGATCAAAAGTGTATCGGGCCCATCTACCAGGCGTCAAGGTGTCTTCCGCAGATGGGTCCCTAACACTAAATATACTGCCTCTCTTTGGACCTACCTAAACCTACAATATTCAGGGTTGTGTATGAACCAGCTACATACGTACTCTGCTGAGAAGCCCCAGGTAGATGGGCGTGTTCAGTCTAAAAGAGGCCCTACCCTCAATATATACTACAAGAACATTTAGACTAGAACCTTGATCAAATATGTGCGCTAAGACATTCCAATGACTCATTTACAGTCGGTATTGTACAACTTTTATTTAGAATGACCCCCATTTCTTAGATCTATTGTTTGTATGTATAATGGTGTGCAGCCATTTTTTTTTATAATTATGTTTGCTTCATGGATCTGCACCTGTGATTCTGAAGGTTCTTGTCTAAATTTTCTTGTAGTATTAATTGAGGGTAGCGCCTCTTTTAGACTGAAAACGCCCATCTACCTGGGGCCTCTGAGCAGAGTACGTATGTAGCTGGTTCCTACACTGCCCTGAATATTGTAGGCTTAGGTAAGTCCAAAGAGAGGCAGTATATTTAGTGTTAGGGACCCATCTGCGGAAGCCACCTTGATGCCTGGTAGATGGGCCCGACACACGTTTGATCAAATATGTGCGCTAAGAGCTTCCATTAACTCATTTATAGTCGGTATTGTACCACTTTTATTTAGAATGATCCCCATTTCTTAGCTGTATTGTTTGTATGTGCAATGGTGTGCAGCCATTTTCTTTTTATATTCATGTTTGCTTCATGGATATGCCGCTGTGACTTCTGATGGTTCTAGTCTAAATCTTCTTGTAGTAAAGTTTACTAATGAGCACCAGATTGTGTTAATATCATTTTACACCAGTCAGAGATTGTATGTTCCCAAATTCAGGGCAAATGCCAGTGTGCCTTATGGGGTGAATACTAATGAGTAACGGAGGACCAGGAAGCGGTTAATATAGCACTCCCTGGGCTCTGTACTCACTGCTTCTTGGTACTCTGCCATCGGCTGTGCTGTGACTGCGCACAGCGTGAGGACATCAGCGCTCTCTAAACTCACATTGTGCGCATCAGGTCACAACAGAGCGCACGACAGAAAGAGATGAGAGTGTAGGCGGCTAAGCCAGAGCAGGAGAGGTAAGTGTTTTTTTTTTCTCTGAGGGTCTCTGTACCAAGGTCTGGGGGTCATTCACATTCAGGGGTCTGATCTCAGGTCTGAATGGGGGGGTATTCATAATGGGACTGTTAACTGAAGTCTGAGGGTCATTCACATTGGGGGTCTGATCTGAAGTCTGAATGGGGGAGGGGGTTCTTATTCATATTGGGGCTCTGATCTGAGGTCTGGGAGGTCATTCACATTAGGGTCTGAGCTGAAGTCTTATTGGAGGTCTGATCTGAGGTGTTATTGGGGTCTTATTAACATTGGGGTCTGAGCTGAAGTCTGATTGAAGGTCATGGGGGGTTAACATGGGGTGTCTGATTGGGGCTCTGAGCTGAGGTCTGCTAAAAAAAGAAATCTTTTTTTTTTCCTTCTCTTAAACCTAGGTGCATCTTATAGGGTGAAAAATATGGTACCATCTCAGTGAATAGAGAAAACCATGCATGCACAGCATACTCTCCATTCACAGCTTAGCCCTGTTCATAAGATACTAGCAGGTCTCAGAGATTAGACGCACACAGTCGAATATTTGCTAATTTGCTGAGAGTGAGGGAAAACCACCATTGTAGCTATCTATAACTTTCACTAGTAATTGTTAACCATACAAAACATTGGCACCATATATTTAGCATTTAGCATCAGTAAAATATAAGAAGGACTGTTTCCTTTTGTCTGTAGGGTCCATTTGCACCTGCACAGGTAGTAATGTGGAATATCTGCCTCTGGTCTACATCATGCATAATGAGAATGTTAATGCTCGTCTATGTTTTCACTTTTTTTTTTTTTGTTGTTTTTAACTACTTGTGCATTCATTAATTTGTTCTATAAATGGCCATTTTACCTTAAAAATATTGTAACTACAACATAAGCATACAACTAAGGCTACTTTCACATCAACATTTTGGATTTCCAGTTTTCAGATCCTGCAGATGATCTCAAAACTGGGCTTAAATGGTTCAGTTTTGTCCTATTCATTAATGGCGACAAAACTGATCAGGATGTTTCAGTATGCATCAGTTCCATTTTGCTGAAGTTTTGTGTCTGGACTGCGAAACGATACAAAAACTAAATATGCCATGAAATACAATGTAAGTCAATGGTTCCGGATCAAATTTTTTTCGTTAACGAAAAAACAAATCCATCACTCATTGACTTACAATGATTTTAATGATCAATATTCGATTTAATACAACCGCATATGAATGGAACAGATGCAAAGTGTTGCATTAAATTAAACACATCCATTTTATTCAGGTTTTGAGATCCTCTGCTTGATCTTAGAACCTGAATAAAAACACAGATGTGAAAGTAGCCTTATACGGATAAAGCAAATGATAACTCAATTATACAAAAGTCATAAATACATGTAGATGTGGAACAGGTAGAGAGAAAAACACAGCATTTAGAACGGGTAGAGAGAAATACACTGCATGTAGAACTAGTAGAGAGAAGTACAGTGCAGACAGCAGAGACAGAAGAGAATAGTCCGCAGTGATGGCTAAACTCTGGCACTCCAGCTGTGGTGAAACTATGACTCTCAGCGTGTTCCATTAATTTCTATGGAGTTCTGAGAATATCCAACCAAGTATGCATCTTGGGAGTTGTAGTTTTACCACAGATGGAGTGCTGGAGGTTAGCCATCACAGGTATAGTGCATGTAGAAAAAGTAAAGAGCAGTAAAGTACATATAATAGAGAAATAACAATAAAGTTCATGTAGAACATGTAGAGAGCAGTGTAAGAAAGGGCCCCATCAGGGCAATACTGGCGGTATTGCAGTCAGGGGGCCGAGCTTAGTCATTTCAGTGTAATGAAGCAGTGTTATGCCTCTTGCTCCATATTGTTTGGCATATAGATTTTTACTAAAGAGATTTTCAGGTCTCTGTGAGGATTTGAAACCCTGACCTTCAGTAGTACACTATAGACTCGCCATGTAGGAAGCACAGAATTTCCAATGCTTTAATGAGCTGTTTTCTTTGCAGGTATGATAGTAAATAAATATTATATTGGTAATATGAAGGGGGAAAAATTATATAATTTTCACCATGAATAATGTATTTACAATATTGTACAGGTTATCACATTAGAGATGAGCGAATTTCATATTTTGAAATTCATTCATGCTTTGTTTGGTGGTAAAAGCAGAATTGAGCTATGGATTCCGTTACCACGGACCATAACGCAGTTCTATGACGGAATGCATAACGGAATGTCTTTAGAGGCATTCCGTTATTCATTCCGTCATAATATAAGTCTATGGCCTGCAAAACGGATCCTTCCCGTTTCCGTTATGCCTGAGAGGACTCCCCTGCATAACAGAAATGGGACGGATCCGTTTTGCAGCCCACAGACTTCTATTATGGCGGAATGAAAAACGGAATGCCTCTAAAGTAACTCCGTTATGCATTCTGTCATAGAATTGTGTTATGGTCCATGGTAATGGAATTCTGCTTTTACCACCAAACAAAGCGTAAACAAATTTTAAAATATGAAATTCGCTCATCTCTAATAGGAATATCAAATATTGTTTTGTGATATTTAAGGCCTCTTCCACACGGGCGTCATGTTTTGTGAGCGCAAAACATTGTAATGCGTTTTGCACGCGCGTGAGAAAACTCGGCATGTTTGGTACCCAGACCCGAACCCGGACTTCTTCACAGAAGTTCGGGTTAGGTGTTGTGTAGCTTTTATTTTTTTCCCTTATAACATGGTTATAAGAGAAAATAATAGCATTCTTAATACAGAATGCATAGTACAATATGGCTGGAGGGGTTAAAAAAAATTATAAATAATTTAACTCACCTTAATCCACTTGCTCACGCAGCCCGGCTTCTCTTCTGTCTTCTTCTTTGAGGAATAGGACCTTTGATGACGTCACTGAGCTCATCACATGGTCCATCACATGACCCATCACAACGGTGATGGATTATGTGGCGGACCATGTGATGTCACCACAGGTCCTTTTCCTGTGCACAGCAAAGATGAAGACAGAAGAGAAGCCGGGCTGCGCGAGCAAGTGGATTAAGGTAAGTTAAATTATTATTATTATTTTAAACCCCTCCAGCCCTATTGTATTATGCATTCTGTATTAAGAATGCTATTATTTTCCCTTATAACCATGTTATAAGGGAAAATAATAAAAATCGGGTCCCCATCCCGATCGTCTCCTAGCAACCATGCTTGCGATTTTCACTCGGCCCCATTCACTTCTGTGGGGCCTGCGTTGCGTGGAAAACGCACAAAGAGGAGCATACTGTGATTTTCATGCAACGCACAAGAGATGCGTGAAAATCACAGATCATGTGCACTGCCCCATAGAAATGAATTGGTCCGGAATCAGTGTGGGTGCAATGCGTTCACCTCACGCATTGCACCCACGTGGAAATCTTGCCTGTGTGAAAGGGGCCTCAGAGTAAGAATGTTGCAAAAATGCATTTATTGTTATGCGGTTTGCTCTATAATTTTTTTTTGTAACATTAACTTACCTTAGCCTTACCGGCTACTGTATAGAAAGCATAGTATTTTCTGTGCCTCAACAGCTTCACATGAAATAAATAGTAATACTAATTATATTATACGGCAGGTAGAGAAAGATGGACATTAGGAGATGGCCGGCTGCACACTCTCCCCGGTCAACCAAGTCTTGGAGTAATCTTGGATTCTTCCCTGTCCTTCAAACCGCACATCCAAGACCACCTGTCACTTCCAACTCAAAAATATCTCTCGCATTCACGCATTCCTCAACCAGAAGTCAGAAAAAAATGCTTGTACATGCCCTCATCATCTCCTGCCTAGACTACTGCAACACTCTCCTCTGTGGCCTTCCATCTAGCACTCTCGCACCCCTCCAATCTATCCTCAACTCTGCTGCCCAACTAATCCACCTCGCACCCTATTACTCCTCTGCCTCTCACCTCTGCCAATCCCTTCACTGGCTCTCCATTGCCCAGCGAATTTAGTTTAAAATACTAAGAAATACATATAAGGCCTCATGCACACGACCGTTTTTTTTAAGGTCCGCAAAAACGGGGTCCGTAGGTCCGTGATCCGTGACCGTTTTTTCGTCAGTGGGTCTTCCTTGATTTTTGGAGGATCCACGGACATGAAAAATGAAAAGAAAATCTAAGTCAAGTTTGCCATTGAAATGATAGGAAAAAACGGACACGGACGACAATCTTGTGTGCATCTGTGATTTTTCACGGACCCATTGACTTGAGTGGGTCCGTGAACCGTTGGCCGTGAAAAAATAGGACACGTCCTATTTTTTTCACTGCCAGGAAACATGGATCACGGATGCGGCTGCAAAACGGTGCATTTTCCGATGGGTCAATGGGTCCGCAAAAAAAAAACGGAAGACGGCACAACAGCCACGGATGCACACAACGGTCGTGTGCATGAGGCCTAAGGCTGTCCACAACCTGTCCCCTTCTTACATCTGTGAGCAACTTTCCCAATACATCCCACACGTAATCTCCAATCCTCACAAGACCTCTTTCTCACCTCTCCTTTTATTACCTCTTCCCACAGTCACCTCCAAAATGTCTCTTATGCATCCCACATACTCTGGAATTCTCTACCCCAACATATGAGACTCTCACCTACAGTGGAATCCTTCAAAAGAAACCTTAAAACTCACCTCTTCCAACAAGCCTACAACCAGTGACTCTACTGCTGCTATACCGCCATATGACCAGCTTTACCCTTACCTACTGTGTCCTTCCTCCATATCTCGTAGATTGTAACCCTTACGGGCAGGGTCCTCTCTCCTTCTGTACCAGTTTGTAACTCGTCTTGTTTATGATTAGTGCAATTGTCTGTATTATGTATGTGCACCCCTTATCATATGTACAGTGCCATGGAATGAATGGCATTTTAATAATAAATAATAATAATGTAACTTTTGTAATTTACGATGAGGATCGTATGTAGGATTGGACAATTGTGAATGTATTACCTGCAAAAGTAATTTTTGTGGTGTATGCTATTATCTGTACTTGTGGCCTATACTATATAGGAAAACAATCAGAGCAATGCAAATTCGTTTTGGAGAGCATGTTCGTTCCCTGAAAACAAAAGTGAGTTCCAATAAACTGATAGAACTAATGTGCTCACAGCATGATGTAGATGAAATGCAGTTACGTTTTTGTGGTCTGAAAAGCCTGCAACACAGTTGCACCGCAAGGAGGCAATAAGTAGACAATACTCCTGCATAAGGAGGCAGAGATAATTATAAAAATGAAAGCCCTGGGACCTCTGAGGTTAAATGACAGGAATGATTTAAGTGTATTTTTGTGATTTATGATAAACAATAATATATATGGATATAACTGTCTTTTTTGTACAAAAGTAGCACATTTTTACCCTAATTTTAAGCACTGGTGTGATATGCTTTATGTTCTTGTGATTTTTTTGTCCCAATGAAGTGCTTATAAAGGGTGGGACATGCAAGTATGTGTAGGCCAGATGAAGTGCATACAGGCACGAAATGGCCATCGCCTAGTATCCACATCTTTCTGTACCTGCCTTATGAAATAACAGAACGATATTAACTCTCGAGTGAGTACCATGCAAATTTTGTCTTTTACACATGGAATTATATATATACATCACATAGAGAAGCACTGAGGAGAGTTCCCTTTGATACAATCCAGCACAAGACTAAATTTACACAAATGGAAGGGAGTGCCAGTCATTCATGGGAATATTAGTATTATTATTTAGTAGCTGATAGGCACAGAAAATTATAATGAAATACCATATTTGGCGAGGCTCTACCATATAGAAGGTCTGGGGCATGATTCCCAGTGAATTCCTGTGAAATATATTTTTTTAATAAAAAATATAGTAAATAATATTTTTTTTAAATCAGATCATTTTTAGTAAACATTTTACAACATTGTACAATAAAAAATAAATAAAACATTAATTGCTACTTTTAAAAGGGAGCAATGACCATTACAATTAATGTGTATTTGTAGTAGTTGGCATTTTATTAACTCATAACTAGAGTTGAGCGGACACCTGGATGTTCGGGTTCGAGAAGTTCGGCCGAACTTCCCGGAAATGTTCGGGTTCGGGTTCCGAACCCGATCCGAACTTCGTCCCGAACCCGAACCCCATTGAAGTCAATGGGGACCCGAACTTTTCGGCACTAAAAAGGCTGTAAAACAGCCCAGGAAAGGGCTAGAGGGCTGCAAAAGGCAGCAACATGTAGGTAAATCCCCTGCAAACAAATGTGGATAGGGAAATGAATAAAAATAAAAATAAAATAAATAAAAATTAACCAATATCAATTGGAGAGAGGTCCCATAGCAGAGAATCTGGCTTCACGTCAGCCACCACTGCAACAGTCCATTGTCAGATATTTAGGCCCCGACACCCAGGCAGAGGAGAGAGGTCCCGTAACAGAGAATCTGTCTTCATTTCAGCAGAGAATTAGTCTGCATGTCATAGCAGAGAATCAGGCTTCACGTCAGCCACCACTGCAACAGTCCATTGTCAGATATTTAGGCCCAGCACCCAGGCAGAGGAGAGAGGTCCCGTAACAGAGAATCTGGCTTCATGTCAGCAGAGAATCAGTCTGCATGTCATAGCAGAGAATCAGGCTTCACGTCAGCCACCAGTGCAACAGTCCATTGTCATATATTTAGGCCCAGCACCCAGGCAGAGGAGAGAGGTCCCGTAACAGAGGATCTGGCTTCATGTCAGCAGAGAATCAGTCTGCATGTCATAGCAGAGAATCAGGCTTCACGTCAGCCACCACTGCAACAGTCCATTGGCATATATTTAGGCCCAGCACACAGGCAGAGGAGAGAGGTCCCGTAACAGAGAATCTGTCTTCATGTCAGCAGAGAATTAGTCTGCATGTCATAGCAGAGAATCAGGCTTCACGTCAGCCACCAATGCAACAGTCCATTGTCAGATATTTAGGCCCAGCACCCAGGCAGAGGAGAGAGGTCCCGTAACAGAGAATCTGGCTTCATGTCAGCAGAGAATCAGTCTGCATGTCATAGCAGAGAATCAGGCTTCACGTCAGCCACCAGGGCAACAGTCCATTGTCATATATTTAGGCCCAGCACCCAGGCAGAGGAGAGAGGTCCCGTAACAGAGAATCTGGCTTCATGTCAGCAGAGAATCAGTCTGCATGTCATAGCAGAGAATCAGGCTTCACGTCAGCCACCAATGCAACAGTCCATTGTCAGATATTTAGGCCCAGCACCCAGGCAGAGGAGAGAGGTCCCGTAACAGAGAATCTGGCTTCATGTCAGCAGAGAATCAGTCTGCATGTCATAGCAGAGAATCAGGCTTCACGTCAGCCACCAGGGCAACAGTCCATTGTCATATATTTAGGCCCAGCACCCAGGCAGAGGAGAGAGGTCCCGTAACAGAGGATCTGGCTTCATGTCATCAGAGAATCAGTCTGCATGTCATAGCAGAGAATCAGGCTTCACGTCAGCCACCACTGCAACAGTCCATTGGCATATATTTAGGCCCAGCACACAGGCAGAGGAGAGAGGTCCCGTAACAGAGAATCTGTCTTCATGTCAGCAGAGAATTAGTCTGCATGTCATAGCAGAGAATCAGGCTTCACGTCAGCCACCAATGCAACAGTCCATTGTCAGATATTTAGGCCCAGCACCCAGGCAGAGGAGAGAGGTCCCGTAACAGAGAATCTGGCTTCATGTCAGCAGAGAATCAGTCTGCATGTCATAGCAGAGAATCAGGCTTCACGTCAGCCACCAGGGCAACAGTCCATTGTCATATATTTAGGCCCAGCACCCAGGCAGAGGAGAGAGGTCCCGTAACAGAGAATCTGGCTTCATGTCAGCAGAGAATCAGTCTGCATGTCATAGCAGAGAATCAGGCTTCACGTCAGCCACCAATGCAACAGTCCATTGTCAGATATTTAGGCCCAGCACCCAGGCAGAGGAGAGAGGTCCCGTAACAGAGAATCTGGCTTCATGTCAGCAGAGAATCAGTCTGCATGTCATAGCAGAGAATCAGGCTTCACGTCAGCCACCAGGGCAACAGTCCATTGTCATATATTTAGGCCCAGCACCCAGGCAGAGGAGAGAGGTCCCGTAACAGAGGATCTGGCTTCATGTCAGCAGAGAATCAGTCTGCATGTCATAGCAGAGAATCAGGCTTCACGTCAGCCACCACTGCAACAGTCCATTGGCATATATTTAGGCCCAGCACACAGGCAGAGGAGAGAGGTCCCGTAACAGAGAATCTGTCTTCATGTCAGCAGAGAATTAGTCTGCATGTCATAGCAGAAAATCAGGCTTCACGTCAGCCACCACTGCAACAGTCCATTGTCAGATATTTAGGCCCAGCACCCAGGCAGAGGAGAGAGGTCCCGTAACAGAGAATCTGGCTTCATGTCAGCAGAGAAACAGTCTGCATGTCATAGCAGAGAATCAGGCTTCACGTCAGCCACCAGGGCAACAGTCCATTGTCATATATTTAGGCCCAGCACCCAGGCAGAGGAGAGAGGTCCCGTAACAGAGGATCTGGCTTCATGTCAGCAGAGAATCAGTCTGCATGTCATAGCAGAGAATCAGGCTTCACGTCAGCCACCAGGGCAACAGTCCATTGTCATATATTTAGGCCCAGCACCCAGGCAGAGGAGAGAGGTCCCGTAACAGAGGATCTGGCTTCATGTCAGCAGAGAATCAGTCTGCATGTCATAGCAGAAAATCAGGCTTCACATCAGCCACCAGTGCAACAGTCCATTGTCATATATTTAGGCCCAGCACCCAGGCAGAGGAGAGAGGTCCCGTAACAGAGGATCTGGCTTCATGTCAGCAGAGAATCAGTCTGCATGTCATAGCAGAGAATCAGGCTTCACGTCAGCCACCACTGCAACAGTCCATTGTCAGATATTTAGGCCCAGCACCCAGGCAGAGGAGAGAGGTCCCGTAACAGAGAATCTGGCTTCATGTCAGCAGAGAAACAGTCTGCATGTCATAGCAGAGAATCAGGCTTCACGTCAGCCACCAGGGCAACAGTCCATTGTCATATATTTAGGCCCAGCACCCAGGCAGAGGAGAGAGGTCCCGTAACAGAGGATCTGGCTTCATGTCAGCAGAGAATCAGTCTGCATGTCATAGCAGAGAATCAGGCTTCACGTCAGCCACCACTGCAACAGTCCATTGGCATATATTTAGGCCCAGCACACAGGCAGAGGAGAGAGGTCCCGTAACAGAGAATCTGTCTTCATGTCAGCAGTGAATTAGTCTGCATGTGATAGCAGAGAATCAGGCTTCACGTCAGCCACCACTGCAACAGTCCATTGTCAGATATTTAGGCACAGCACCCAGGCAGAGGAGAGAGGTCCCGTAACAGAGGATCTGGCTTCATGTCAGCAGAGAATCAGTCTGCATGGCATAGCAGAGAATCAGGCTTCACGTCAGCCACCACTGCAACAGTCCATTGTCATATATTTAGGCTCAGCACACAGGCAGAGGAGAGAGGTCCCGTAACAGAGAATCTGGCTTTATGTCAGCAGAGAATTAGTCTGCATGTCAGAGCAGAGAATCAGGCTTCACGTCACCCAACATTGGAACAGTCCATTGGCATATATTTAGGCCCCGGCACCCAGACAGAGGAGAGGTTCATTCAACTTTGGGTAGCCTCGCAATATAATGGCAAAATGAAAATAAAAATAGGATTGAATGAGGAAGTGCCCTGGAGTACAATAATATATGGTTAAGGGGAGGTAGTTAATGTCTAATCTGGACAAGGGACGGACAGGTCCTGTGGGATCCATGCCTGGTTCATTTTTATGAACGTCAGCTTGTCCACATTGGCTGTAGACAGGCGGCTGCGTTTGTCTGTAATGACACCCCCTGCCGTGCTGAATACACGTTCAGACAAAACGCTGGCTGCCGGGCAGCACCTCCAAGGCATAAAAGGCTAGCTCTGGCCACGTGGACAATTTAGAGACCCCGAAGTTGAATGAGGCCGAACCATCAGTCAGTACGTGGAGGGGTGTGCACACGTACTGTTCCACCATGTTAGTGAAATGTTGCCTCCTGCTAACACGTTGCGTATCAGGTGGTGGTGCAGTTAGCTGTGGCGTGTTGACAAAACTTTTCCACATCTCTGCCATGCTAACCCTGCCCTCAGAGGAGCTGGCCGTGACACAGCTGCATTGGCGACCTCTTGCTCCTCCTCTGCCTTGGCCTTGGGCTTCCACTTGTTCCCCTGTGACATTTGGGAATGCTCTCAGTAGCGCGTCTACCAACGTGCGCTTGTACTCGCGCATCTTCCTATCACGCTCCAGTGCAGGAAGTAAGGTGGGCACATTGTCTTTGTAGCGTGGATCCAGCAGGGTGGCAACCCAGTAGTCCGCACACGTTAAAATGTGGGCAACTCTGCTGTCGTTGCGCAGGCACTGCAGCATGTAGTCGCTCATGTGTGCCAGGCTGCCCAGGGGTAAGGACAAGCTGTCCTCTGTGGGAGGCGTATCGTCATCGTGTTGCCTTTCCCCCCAGCCATGCACCAGTGATGGGCCCGAGCTGCGTTGGGTGCCACCCCGCTGTGACCATGCTTCATCCTCATCCTTCTCCACCTCCTCCTCATCCTCCAGTAGTGGGCCCTGGCTGGCCACATTTGTACCTGGCCTCTGCTGTTGCAAAAAACCTCCCTCTGAGTCACTTCGAAGAGACTGGCCTGAAAGTGCTAAAAATGACCCCTCTTCCTCCTCCTCCTCCTCCTCCTGGGCCACCTCCTCTTCCATCATCACCCTAAGTGTTTTCTCAAGGAGACATAGAAGTGGTATTGTAACGCTGATAACGGCGTCATCGCCACTGGCCATGTTGGTGGAGTACTCAAAACAGTGCAACAGGGCACACAGGTCTCGCATGCAGGCACAGTCATTGGTGGTGAAGTGGTGCTGTTCCGCAGTGCGACTGACCCGTGCGTGCTGCAGCTGAAACTCCACTATGGCCTGCTGCTGCATGCACAGTCTGTCCAGCATGTGCAAGGTGGAGTTCCACCTGGTTGGCACGTCGCATTTGAGGCGGTGAGCGGGAAGGCCTAAGTTACGCTGTAGCGCAGACAGGCGAGCAGCGGCAGGATGTGAACGCCGGAAGCGCGAACAGACGGCCCGCACTTTATGCAGCAGCTCTGACATGTCGGGGTAGTTGTGAATGAACTTCTGCACCACCAAATTCAGCACATGCGCCAGGCAAGGGATGTGCGTCAAACCGGCTAGTCCCAGAGCTGCAACGAGATTTCGCCCATTATCGCACACCACCAGGCCGGGCTTGAGGCTCACCAGCAGCAACCACTCGTCGGTCTGTTGTTCTATACCACGCCACAACTCCTGTGCGGTGTGGGGCCTGTCCCCCAAACATATGAGTTTCAGAATGGCCTGCTGACGTTTACCCCGGGCTGTGCTGAAGTTGGTGGTGAAGGTGTGTGGCTGACTGGATGAGCAGGTGGAAGAAGAGGAGGAGGAAGCCGAGAAGGAGGAGGTGGCAACAGGAGGCAAAGAATGTTGCCCAGCTCTTCGCCTGGGGCCCAGCTGCCACTACATTTACCCAGTGTGCAGTTAGGGAGATATAGCGTCCCTGGCCGTGCTTACTGGTCCACGTATCTGTGGTTAGGTGGACCTTGCTACAGATGGCGTTGCGCAGTGCACACTTGATTTTATCGGATACTTGGTTGTGCAGGGAAGGCACGGCTCTCTTGGAGAAGTAGTGGCGGCTGGGAACAACATACTGTAAAACAACAAGTGACATGAGCTGTTTTAAGCTGTCTGTGTCCACCAGCCTGAATGACAGCATTTCATAGGCCAGTAGTTTAGAAATGCTGGCATTCAGGGCCAGGGATCGAGGGTGGCTAGGTGGGAATTTACGCTTTCTCTCAAATGTTTGTGAGATGGAGAGCTGAACCCTGCCGTGTGACATGGTTGAGATGCTTGGTGACGGAGGTGGTGGTGGTGTTAGTGGTACATCCCCAGTTTGCTGGGCGGCAGGTGCCAACGTTCCTCCAGAGGCGGAGGAAGAGGCCGAGGCGGCAGCAGCAGAAGAGGTAGCAGGGGGAGTGACTTCCTTGTTTTTAAGGTGTTTACTCCACTGCAGTTCATGCTTTGCATGCAGGTGCCTGGTCATGCAGGTTGTGCTAAGGTTCAGAACGTTAATGCCTCGCTTCAGGCTCTGATGGCACAGCGTGCAAACCACTCGGGTCTTGTCGTCAGCACATTGTTTGAAGAAGTGCCATGCCAGGGAACTCCTTGAAGCTGCCTTTGGGGTGCTCGGTCCCAGATGGCGGCGGTCAGTAGCAGGCGGAGTCTCTTGGCGGCGGGTGTTCTGCTTTTGCCCACTGCTCCCTCTTTTGCTACGCTGTTGGCTCGGTCTCACCACTGCCTCTTCCTCCAAACTGTGAAAGTCAGTGGCACGACCTTCATTCCATGTGGGGTCTAGGTCCTCATCGTCCCCTGCTTCGTCTTCCACCCAGTCTTGATCCCTGACCTCCTGTTCAGTCTGCACACTGCAGAAAGACGCAGCAGTTGGCACCTGTGTTTCATCATCAGAGATGTGCTGAGGTGGTATTCCCATGTCCTCATCATCAGGAAACATAAGTGGTTGTGCGTCAGTGCATTCTATGTCTTCCACCGCTGGGGAAGGGCTAGGTGGATGCCCTTGGGAAACCCTGCCAGCAGCGTCTTCAAACAGCATAAGAGACTGCTGCATAACTTGAGGGTCAGACAGTTTGCCTGATATGCATGGGGGTGATGTGACAGACTGATGGGGTTGGTTTTCAGGCGCCATCTGTGCGCTTTCTGCAGACGACTGGGTGGGAGATAATGTAAACGTGCTGGATCCACTGTCAGCCACCCAATTGACTAATGCCTGTACCTGCTCAGGCCTTACCATCCTTAGAACAGCATTGGGCCCCACCATATATCGCTGTAAATTCTGGCGGCTACTGGGACCTGAGGTAGTTGGTACACTAGGACGTGTGGATGTGGCAGAACGGCCACGTCCTCTCCCAGCACCAGAGGGTCCACTAACACCACCACGACCATGTCCACGTCCGCGTCCCTTACTAGATGTTTTCCTCATTGTTATCGTTCACCACAACAACAAAAATATTATTTGGCCCAATGTATTGTATTCAAATTCAGCTGAATATAAATTTGAGGCCTAGTATTTAGGCGCTGGGTGACAGGTATAGGTTTACTGACAGAATTAGACTTGGAAATGCACAGTAGCGTGTGTGTGAAGTTATTCAGAATGACCCGATCAGCACCTTGATTCTCATATACCCTTTTAGGGATGTATTTAAAGTAGGCCTGATACAGCAGAAACCACAAAATTATGCAATTGCTAAATTGGGAATTGTATTTCAACCCAGAACAAAGACTGTGCTTTGACGGACACTAAATAACTTGCCCAGCCACAACAGTACAGCAGTAACGACAGATTTAGCTGGATATAAATTTGAGGCCTAGTATTTAGGCGCTGGGTGACAGGCATAGGTTTACTGACAGAATTAGACTTGGAAATGCACTGTAGCGTGTGTGTTAAGTTATTCAGAATGACCCTATCAGCACCTTGATTCTGATATACTCTTTTAGGGATGTATTTAAAGTAGGCCTGATAAAGCAGAAACCACTAAATTATGAAATTGCTAAATTGGGAATTGTATTTCAACCCAGAACAAAAACTGTGCTTTGACGGACACTAAATAACTTGCCCAGCCACAACAGTACAGCAGTAACGACAGATTTAGCACTATATAAATTTGAGGCCTAGTATTTAGGCGCTGGGTGACAGGTATACGTTTACTGACAGAATTAGACTTGGAAATGCACTGTAGCGTGTGTGTGAAGTTATTCAGAATGACCCTATGTGCACCTTGAATCTGATATACCCTTTTAGGGATATATTTCAAATAACTCTGATACAGCAGAAACCAATAAATTAGGAAATTGCTAAATTGGGAATTGTATTTCAACCCAGAACAAAAAATGTGCTTTGACGGACACTAAATAACTTGCCCAGCCACAACAGTACAGCAGTAACGACAGATTTAGCTGGATATAAATTTGAGGCCTAGTATTTAGGCGCTGGGTGACAGGTATAGGTTTACTGACAGAATTAGACTTGGAAATGCACTGTAGCGTGTGTGTGAAGTTATTCAGAATGACCCTATGTGCACCTTGAATATTATATACCCTTTTAGGGATAGATTTCAAATAGCTCTGATACAGCAGAAACCACTAAATTATGAAATTGCTAAATTGGGAATTGTATTTCAACCCAGAACAAAAACTGTGCTTTGACGGACACTAAATAACTTGCCCAGCCACAACAGTACAGCAGTAACGACAGATTTAACAGGTTATAAATTTGAGGCCTAGTATTTAGGCGCTGGGTGACAGGTATACGTTTACTGACAGAATTAGACTTGAAAATGCACTGTAGCGTGTGTATGAAGTTATTCAGAATGACCCAATGTGCACCTTGAATATTATATACCCTTTTAGGGATAGATTTCAAATAGCTCTGATACAGCAGAAACCACAAAATTATGAAATTGCTAAATTGGGAATTGTATTTCAACCCAGAACAAAAACTGTGCTTTGACGGACACTAAATAACTTGCCCAGCTACAGCAGTAACGACAGATTTAGCTGGATATAAACTTGAGGCCTAGTATTTAGGCGCTGGGTGACAGGTATAGGTTTACTGACAGAATTAGACTTGGAAATGCACAGTAGCGTGTGTGTGAAGTTATTCAGAATGACCCTATGTGCACCTTGAATATTATATACCCTTTTAGGGATAGATTTCAAATAGCTCTGATACAGCAGAAACCACTAAATTATGAAATTGCTAAATTGGGAATTGTATTTCAACCCAGAACAAAAACTGTGCTTTGACGGACACTAAATAACTTGCCCAGCCACAACAGTACAGCAGTAACGACAGATTTAACAGGATATAAATTTGAGGCCTAGTATTTAGGCGCTGGGTGACAGGTATACGTTTACTGACAGAATTAGACTTGAAAATGCACTGTAGCGTGTGTATGAAGTTATTCAGAATGACCCAATGTGCACCTTGAATATTATATACCCTTTTAGGGATAGATTTCAAATAGCTCTGATACAGCAGAAACCACAAAATTATGAAATTGCTAAATTGGGAATTGTATTTCAACCCAGAACAAAAACTGTGCTTTGACGGACACTAAATAACTTGCCCAGCTACAGCAGTAACGACAGATTTAGCTGGATATAAACTTGAGGCCTAGTATTTAGGCGCTGGGTGACAGGTATAGGTTTACTGACAGAATTAGACTTGGAAATGCACAGTAGCGGGTGTGTGAAGTTATTCTGAATGACCCTATGTGCACCTTGAATATGATATACCCTTTTAGGGATAGATTTCAAATAGCTCTGATACAGCAGAAACCAGTAAATTATGAAATTGCTAAATTGGGAATTGTATATCAACCCAGAACAAAAAATGTGCTTTGACGGACACTAAATAACTTGACCAGCCACACCAGTAATGACAGATTTAGCTGGATATAAACTTGAGGCCTAGTATTTAGGCGCTGGGTGACAGGTATACGTTTACTGACAGAATTAGACTGGGATATGGCCCAAAAATAACCACACTATTGATGGTTAAATGCACTTGGTGTGACAGCTTGACCAACCACACTACTGAGGGTTAAATGCACTTGGTGACAGGCGCAGCTTGCCCCTGATGTAGTATATGGCCAAAAAATAAACAGACTATTGCTGGTTAAATGCACTTGGTGTGACAGCTTGACCATATACACTACTGAGGGTTAAATGCACTTGGTGACAGGCGCAGCTTGCCCCTGATGTAGTATATGGCCAAAAAATAAACAGACTATTGCTGGTTAAATGCACTTGGTGTTACAGCTTCACCCTGATGTAGGATTTAGCCAAAAAACAACCACACCATTGAGGGTTAAATGCACTTGGTGACAGGCGCAGCTTGCCCCTGATGTAGTATATGACCAAAAAATAAACAGACTATTGCTGGTTAAATGCACTTGGTGTGACAGCTTCACCCTGATGTAGGCTTTAGCCAAAAAACAACCACACCATTGAGGGTTAAATGCACTTGTTGACAGGCGCAGCTTGCCCCTGATGTAGTATATGGCCAAAAAATAAACAGACTATTGCTGGTTAAATGCACTTGGTGTGACAGCTTCACCCTGATGTAGGCTTTAGCCAAAAAACAACCACACCATTGAGGGTTAAATGCACTTGGTCGCAGCTTGTGCTGGTGCACCACAAGACACAAAATGGCCGCCGATCCCCCCAGAAAAAAGTGACTGACAAACGGTCTGGGCAGCCTAAAAACAGTGAGCAATTGAGTATCAGCAGCTCAATGATCCACAGCTGCAGATCGATCAATTAATCAAGTCCTTTGGAGGAGTTAATCACTGCCTAATCTCGCCCTACTGTCGCAGCTGCAACCTCTCCCTATGCTGATCAGAGCAGAGTGACGGGCAGCGCTATGTGACTCCAGCTTAAATAGAGGCTGGGTCACATGGTGCTCTGGCCAATCACAGCCATGCCAATAGTAGGCATGGCTGTGATGGCCTCTTGGGGCAAGTAGTATGACGCTTGTTGATTGGCTGCTTTGCAGCCTTTCAAAAAGTGCCAAGAAAGCGACGAACACCGAACCTGAACCCGGACTTTTACGAAAATGTCCGGGTTCGGGTCCGTGTCACGGACACCCCAAAATTCGGTACGAACCCGAACTATACAGTTCGGGTTCGCTCATCCCTACTCATAACCCATACAAAATAGCAAACACATTATTTATGGTAATCCATAAACAGTGTAAAATCTTAATGATGTGTATGGTAAAATAGACTTGTACAAAAAAGGTTATTATGGCTATGATGGAGCCCTGAAAGCTTTCTCTAGGGTATATATGCTACCTTGTCTATAAAATGACACTAGAACAATACAGTTTCCAGCTCATCTAGTTCTTTCACAGCTGTGTTGATATTTTGCGTTTTGACCTCTCTTCCTGACCTCTACCCATATGGCCTTCCCTGACGAATTGCCTGTTTTACCGTATTGCACAAACTCTTGACCTCTGCTTGCCCTCTGACCAGGTTTCTGTGTGCCTCAGTGTCTCTTGACCCCCCCCCCCCCTCCCGGTCAGCAGCCTTTGAAACTACTCCTACAGGTAGTGGCCTGGTGACCCAGCAGTAAAGTCTAGATCCCCAAACAGGAATGAAGGGGTGAATGCCAGGAGACTTCCTTGATAATGCCCCAGTGGTGCAGTGTTCTACATCTGCAATGAGCCAGACCGTGGGTACAGTTACACGGACGCCAATTATGCAGTGAGTCAGGATATGTGTATAATAGTCAATGGTTTTTGTTCGAGATGCCAATTGCAGCGTGCACAGGGTACAGTCTCAGGGCCCTTTAAGGTGTTGCAACTCACGTATCAGGTGAGGAATGCCAGAGAGGGGTAATGTCTCTGTGTAGTAGTAGGTATAGTGTCAACAGTGTCTCCTACCTGGGTACGGCTGGACTCCTGGATCCTGGCTCACTTGCAATAAATGAGTGTTGCTAGTAGGAGTAATTGAGTAGCTTGGTAGCAATGAATGAGATCCAGACTTGGAATATAATTCAACTTGTCTGTACTGGTTGCAGCTTTAATCCATAAGAGATACAGCAATAGTCCCGGGTCCCAGCAGGTATTGGCAATGTATGGCAGGGATTACTATCTCTTCTGCTTCTATCATGTGCCTGGAGCTCTCTTGCAGGATTAGTCGTCTGCTTATGGCTCTGTAATATGTGGCAGGAATCTTCAGTACAGACCAAAAGTTTGGACACAGCTTCTCATTCAAAGAGTTTTCTTTATTTTCATGACTATGAAAATTGTAGATTCACACTGAAGGCATCAAAACTATTATTAACACGTGTGGAATTATATACATAACAAAAAAGTGTGAAACAACTAAAAATATGTCATATTCTAGGTTCTTCAAAGTAGCCACCTTTTGCTTTGGTTACTGCTTTGCACACTCTTGGCATTCTCTTGTTGAGCTTCAAGAGGTAGTCATTTGAAATGGTTTTCACTTCACAGGTGTGCCCTGTCAGGTTTAATAAGTGGGATTTCTTGCCTTATAAATGGGGTTGGGACCATCAGTTGCGTTGTGGAGAAGTCAGGTGGATACACATGTGATAGTCCTACTGAAAAGACTGTTAGAATTTGTATTATGGCAAGAAAAAAGCAGCTAAGTAAAGAAAAACGAGAGGCCATCATTACTTTAAGAAATGAAGATCAGTCAGTCCGAAAAATTGGGAAAACTTTGAAAGTGTCCCCAAGTGCAGTCGCAAAAACCATCAAGCGCTACAAAGAAACTGGCTCGCATGCAGACCGCCCCAGAAAAAGAAGACCAAGAGTCACCTCTGCTGCGGAGGATAAGTTCATCTGAGTCACCAGCCTCAGAAATCACAGGTTAACAGCAGCTCAGATTAGAGACGAGGTCAATGCCACACAGAGTTCTAGCAGCAGACACATCTCTTGTCACGGCCATGGCCATGACCGTGACTCCTGAACCGCATGCGGTTGTCAGCGGTTTAGTTTGGTTTTCAATCACAGGTGAGGGCAGTGGTATTTGCCTCACCTATGGTTGCCGCTGGCAACGTTATGTATGTGGCAGCTTTCTATGCTGTGCATGCGGTTGGACGTAGCACCTTTCTGTTAGGTTTGTGTGTATGTGTGCACTGTGTTTTATGTATTGTGTGCACTTCCCTTTAATGTGTGTTTCCCTTCTCTGGTGTTGGAAGGGTTAACTCCCTTCCCAGTGTGTGTGTGTCACTGGGTGTGTTCGACTGTGGGGTGTGGCTTCTTGGCCTATAAAGCCTCACTGTTTGCTCAGGTCTGTGGGTTGTTTCAGCCATGCTTGCTGGAGCAGCCTGTTGTGTTTCTATCTGCCAGTGAGAGCCACCCCTGTGGTCATAAAGAGAATGTCACTTTATGTTTTATGTCATGTTGTATGTGATGTCCATGTGATGTACTGTTGGGACCTTTGTTCGTTTGGTTTGTGCAGCTAATGTTTCTGGATTCTGTATGTGCTCTGGGATCCAGTCAGCAAGGCTGTGGCAGTTTGGTGGAATTCCTTAGTTGACCTGCCATTTCCATTAGTCTGTTTCGGTTCCCCTTTTTCCCAGCAGCTTGGCCATTGAGACTCCTGCTCCTCTGTACCTTGGAGGAGTAGGTCGTCTTACCCAGCTCCTAGCTCAGGGATCTGTGGAGGGTTAGTCAGGGCTCCGAGGTTCCTGCGCATGGGTCCTCCTACCTTAAAGGTCGACCCCTGCAGGTAGAAGTTAGGGTCAGGTTAGGGATGCTTGAGGAGGTGACCTGCTCCCTATCCTGTTCTCCTGGCCGAGCAGCCACAACATCAGCGGGCATCGCACGGATGAGGGTTTTCCCCATCCTCAGCCGTGACATCTCTAGAACAACTGTTAAGAGGAGACTGTGTGAATCAGGCCTTCATGGCAGAATATATGCTAGGAAACCACTGCTAAGGACAAGCAACAAGCAGAAGAGACTTGTTTGCGCTAAAGAACACAAGGAATGGACATTAGACCAGTGGAAATCTGTGCTTTCGTCTGATGAGTCCAAATTTGAGATCTTTGGTTCCAACCACCGTGTCTTTGTGCGACGCAGAAAAGGTGAACGGATGGACTCTACATGCCTGGTTCCCACCGTGAAGCATGGAGGAGGAGGTGTGATGGTGTGGGGGTGTTTTGCTGGTGACACTGTTGGGGATTTATTCAAAATTGAAGGCATACTGAACCAGCATGGCTACCACAGCATCTTGCAGCGGCATGCTATTCCATCCGGTTTGCGTTTAGTTGGACAATCATTTATTTTTCAACAGGACAATGACCCCAAACACACCTCCAGGCTGTGTAAGGGCTATTTGACCATGAAGGAGAGTGATAGGGTGCTGCGCGAGATGACCTGGCCTCCACAGTCACCGGACCTGAACCCAATCGAGATGGTGTGGGGTGATCTGGACCGCAGAGTGAAGACAAAAGGGCCAACAAGTGCTAAGCATCTCTGGGAACTCCTTCAAGACAATTTCAGGTGACTACTTCTTGAAGCTCATCAAGAGAATGCCAAGAGTGTGCAAAGCAGTAATCAAAGCAAAAGGTGGCTACTTTGAAGAACCTAGAATATGACATATTTTCAGTTGTTTCACACTTTTTTGTTATGTATATAATTCCACATGTGTTAATTCATAGTTTTGATGCCTTCAGTGTGAATCTACAATTTTCATAGTCATGCAAATAAAGAAAACTCTTTGAATGAGAAGGTGTGTCCAAACTTTTGGTCTGTACTGTATATATATATATATATATATATATATATACACACACACACACACCATATAAACAAACACTCCTCAACATTGTAACATCAAGAAGGACAAGCCATACAGTTATGCAAATCGAGGAAGTAGCAGGTGCCGCTAAGATCTGCAAATGATCATATTTAAAACACCTAGCTCTGATCTGTGGCATTTGGGAGGGGTATAAAAACCAAATAGAAAGCAAAGTTTTTTTGTCTCAAAAATACTGTTCAATGTTGCATTCCTGGTGGTTGAGAGAGCAAAAACAAACAGGATTGACAGCAAAAAGTGCACAGAGGCGAACCTTGGACGGATCTTCTGTTTAGAAAAATGGTACATAGTGATCTATTCTATATTGTAAGTGAAATTAGACATCATAATCCCAAGCCAAGGGGGGGCAAACAGTATCTACACAAACCATCAGAAGAAGTTTGTATGACATTGCTCCAAGCCAGACATCCAACTACAGGTGTTCCAGCAAGATGGCAGTGGAGACTGAAATGAAGGTCTTTCCTCTTCAGCGATGAGTCTTGCTTTTGTCTAGCAGCTGAAGACAATTACAATGATAGCTGGAGATTGGTCTTGAGACCACATTGGCAACTCCGCGAAGAGGCCTTCACAAGGGATCGTCACTCCTGTCCTACACCCAGGATTATGGTGTAGGGTGGCATCATATATAGTAAGCGGACCCCTCTAGTCTTCATTTCAGGTGCATTAAAAGCTTGGTGCTACATTGATTTGTGCGTGGAACCAGTGGTACGGCCATTTACGGCCAGTCCCTAAAGCCATACAGTATTTCAACAGGACAACGCCAGGCCACAAGTTGTTCATGCTACAGTTTTTTTTAATAGTATCTTTTTTATTGAATTTGCCAAAAAGCATACAACCACTCCAAAGAACAATACAACATACAAGTAAATCAGTACATTAAGTCTTGTGTGTCTTATTAAAACATCTCTAACACAGTACCGTATTATGTTTGCAAGAAAAGTGAGGAAACCAAGGATACCATTCTGGATAGATGACACCCAGTAAGCCTTATCACAAAATATTAAAGAGTGCTTCATTCAATCACACGTATATACACATTATCTCTGTATCTAAAGGTAACACTGTTTGAGCGTTAATCCAAGGATCCCATATTTTCAGGAAATAGTCAGGGGTTCCTCTATGTTCATATACAAACTTATAGAACTCAAGGTTAGAATTGACTGATTGTATCCACTGTTGCATAGTAGGTCTCTTAGGGGGCTTCGAATTCAGGAGGATAGTTTTCCTTGCGTAGAACAAGAGCAATCTGTATAATTTCCTACCAAATTTAGTGGGAATAACCTCATTAACTAGTCCCAGCAGGTTTTGTTGGGGGATCTGGTCTCCCCGGAACAGTCTGGGTTTGTGAGTGGTAGGGAGTGCAGGGACAGCACATTTCAGATAATACAGGCACAGCAATATGCTCTGACTCATGGTCAGAAAATTACCCTATTGAGTACGGATGCCGAAAAGGCATTCAACAGAGTCGATTGGCATTACATGGAGGCCACCTTACACAAGTTTGGGTTTCCCCCTCAATTTGTGACAGCTGTGCTGTCCCTGTACTCCTGCCACACGGGGAAAATTTGCATAAATGGCATTCTTACGCCACACTTTGAAATACGAAATGGGACCCGACAGGGCTGTCCACTCTCCCCTACCCTCTTCATTCTTTGTTTGGAAACTCTTCTGCAGGCTATTAGGCAAGACGAAGACATACAAGGTCTACGTATCGGACCTCAGTCGCACACTATAGCTGCATTTGCGGACGATATGCTCCTTTTACTATCGAACCCGAGAGTAGCATTTCCTGCTTTGCTGAGGCAACTAGACGACTTCGGATATTTGTCTAACTTTAAAATAAATTTGGCCAAATGTGTAGCTCTAGGAATCAATACCCCTCAGACGACTATAGCCAATCTCAAAAAGAATTATCCCTTTCAGTGGGAAAGCGACCACGTCAACTACTTAGGGGTCCAAATTACCAGAGACCCGGACAAACTTTTCTCCCAGAACTATCCTAAACTATTAGCTGACATTAGACTCCAACTGAAAGAGCTGAAAATACAGTTCTTAACCTGGTTAGGGAGGAAAAACATTTTAAAAACCTACATACTCCCCAAGTTGCTTTATTTAATGCAGGCATTGCCAGTGCAAATACCCCACCACTTTTTAACACAGGTTAGGAAAACCTTTTCAGCATTTATATGGAACCAGGCTCGACCTAGGCTAGCCTACAAAAGACTGATTCTCCCTAGATCCAAAGGGGGTCTTAGTTTACCAGATATAGGTAGCTATTATAAGGCTTTACAACTGAGATTGCACTCAGAGATAATAAGTCCCAAAGTAAACAAATTAGGCTGCCTAATTGCTAGGAGAGTACTGGGGTCAAGGGCTCTAGCGCTGTTGTGGGATCCAAGTGGGTCTTCGCAGCATAATTCTAAAATACCTACATCGTTGAAGGGAGTGATGGATTGTTGGCATAAACTGTCAGGTTATTTAAGCGTCTCCACATCCGTGTCGCCTCTCACACCTATTAGACATCTGCCCTACTTATTTAATGCAGATTTCTAGGACGATATGGGTCTGTGGGCAGCGTTGGGCAATATGGCAATCGGAGACTTCCTCACTAATCGTCTAGTTCCAGAGGTGTCGGCTTTGAAAACTCGATTTAGGCATATCCCCTGGACTACACCACAATATTCTCAGCTTAATTGGTACTGCAAGCTATATCTATCCACTTCACCAAGCAATTACACACCCACTTGGTATGATGCGGTATGGAATCAATCTGTGGGTAAAAAAGGCATGATATCCCTTCTTCATAGGAAAATTTTAGAGACTGGCTCAGATACTAGACCCTGGTTTATTGAGCAGTGGGAGAAGGAGATAGGGCAGCCTTTGAATGAGGAAGTTACGAGTCGAATACTATCTCACTCACATGGCCACTCGAGATGTATTAAATTGCAGGAAAACTCCTATAAGATAATAACCAGATGGTACAAAACTCCAGCAAAACTGCACTCTATCACACCTACATACTCCGCGGATTGCTGGAGGTGCGGTAGAAGCAAGGGAACCATGTACCATATATGGTGGTCTTGTCCTCTTATCACAGAATATTGGGATATGATATCTAAAGTGGTGCCGGGTGAGTCCCCCTATTACCCCGACTGTAGCTCTCCTGAATTTGCCTGATCGCAACTATACACTTGCCAAACACTCTGTCGGCACAACTTATAGCTGCAGCGAAACTGCTCATACCAAAATATTGGTTATCTAAAGACATCCCCAGTCTTCGGGAGTGGGTCAATAAAGTCCAGGAGATATGCCAACTAGAGGAGCTGACAAGCTGGGAATCGTTGTCCCATGACAAATTTTCACTGACCTGGGTTAAATGGGTGGACTGGTATAAGAAGCGCAATGAGTAGGAGAATACAATGTGGGGGACCCAGAGGTTCATCATGATGTGGTAGGTGTATGCTAAAAGTGAGGGGTTTTGTAATTGTATTGTAATGTAATAAAGAAAGAAAAAATGTTGCTCACTTGGCTTTATTGGCCGGATGGATATAAGATGTAGAACATAATGTGCGATACCACAAAGTTTGTTCATGTATGCTTGACGATTTATGACTTATTAAGCTGACATCCTGCATTCAATATTCAATATTGTATATCATGCTTTGATGACCATTGTTCGAATATGGAGTATTATGGTGTTTGTTCTTGTTACTGTGAACCTGCTTGTCAAAACAATAAAATAAGATTTGACCAAAAAAAAAAAACTAGTCCCAGCAGACTCATTAAAGCAGTGCAGACATTGGGAAAGCCCAATTTAGCGTTGATGTAAGTATGGATGTCTTTCCAGACACTGCCAGATCATATGTAGGAAACAGCCAGTCCCATATCCAAAACGCGTACACTGAGGGCTGAGCAATTTATGCATCTTAAATAATCTCTCTGGTGTATAGTATATTCTGTGCAGCCATTTCACCTGAATAAGTTGGTCCCTAGCACTCACTACTGTGGCTCTCCACGTGTAACTAAATTCTTTCATATGTGAGTCCTTCAAATTGTCAATATCTCTTCTCCACTTAACAAAAGACCCATCAAGTGGAGAGTCTTGCTCGGCCATCAATGACGCATAAAGGGTTGACACTGGCTTGGCTAGTTAAACCCTCCTTACTACCGCCTCCACAGGGCCACACGCCACCTTCAACGGACCTTTATCAAATTGAGTATGACAAGCGTGTCTAAGCTGAAAATACCTATATAAGCATTGTTGAGGTAATTTAAATTCCTGTTTTAGGCTGTTGAAAGACTTAAATAGACCTTTGTCATACAGTTGTGTGAGATATCTCATACCTCTCTGGGGCCAAAATTCAAAGTCTGTTAATGAAAACAATTCCGGCAAGCCTCTATTTCGCCATAACGGTACATATGGCAACCAGCTTTCCCCATTCTCATTGGATGTGTGTACCTGCACCCATTTAATCCAAATTGCCACTGCGGCAGCCATTGTCTGGGTATAGTGTTTTGTGGAAACAGCCCCTTTCCTATACACTAGGTTTGTAAGGGCCTCTACGACCCTATTAAAGCCACCTTCAACACCACTGCTGGATTACTTGCATCCGTCCTAATCCACCATGCCACATAATTTAACTGTACAGCCACATAGTACATATAAAGTTTAGGCAATGCTAGACCTCCTCGCGTGTAGGATGCCTGAAGGGTTCTTCTCGCTATTCTGGGACATCATTTATTCCACAAAAAGGGAGTGAGCACCCTATCCATATTAACAAAGTGTTTCTTAGGTAGCGTTATAGAAGCTGCTCTATAAAGATAAAGTAATTTAGGCAGGAGAATCATTTTTATAACATTGATAAAAGCTATCAGGTTTAATGGCAAGTTCTCCCACCCTTCTATTTTCCTAGTGATATATTGCATAGTAAGAAAAACATTTAGGTGATACAATTTTGCAACTTCTCTGTGGATAGTAACTGCTCTACTACTTGAAGTTTGGATTGTAATAAAATGTGAATTGAAATCCAATTAAGCAAAGACATGACTTGGCCCAATTCACTCAGAGAACCGAAAAGCTACTAAATCTATCTACTGTGTCCAAAAGTGCATCTAGGGAATTTCCAAGGTTTGCTAGATATACCAATATGTCATCCGCATATAACAAAAGTTTTTCTGTGATGACAGCCACCTCCCAACCTTCTATATAGGAATTGGAGGAAATGAGCATGGATAGAGGCTCCATTATCAATGCAAATAACAAGGGTGAAAGGGGGCAGCCTTGACCTATTGCCCCTGCCCAGAGAGAAAGAGTCAGAAACATACCCATTTACTTTGACCCTCGCTGTGGGGAACTTATAAAGTAGATGCAACCAACGCAAAAGAATTCTAGGAAAACCCATCCGTTCAAGCGTTGCCCACATAAAATCCCACTCCACTGAATTAAAGGCTTTCTCATTATCCAAGGAGGCAAGGACTCTCATACCCCGATTGTCGTAATTAACCTACAGATTAGTGAATAAATGTCTCAAATTTATATCAGTAGTTTTCTGCGGCATGAAACCTGACTGGTCAACCCCTACTAAGAAAATAATTACCGCTCTCAGTCACAACACTAGCATTTTTGCAAGAGTCTTAACATCCAGATTTAGAAGCAAGATAGGTCGGTAGGAGCTACATTGGTCTGGCGGTTTCCCTGGTTTGTGGATCACTACAATTGTTGCCTCTGAAAAGGAGGAAGGTAAGGATCTCTGCTCCAATGCATACCCAAACAGCTTCCCAATTCTGGTGCTATACTCCTTAGAGAATCACTTGTACCATTCAGCCGGAAAACCATCTGGTCCCGGGGACTTCTATTTCAGATTCTGTTATGTTTGCTGCCAAGGCCTTCCTATCTTCACATGCAAGTGTAGGGAGTTTAATTCTGGCCAAAAAACGGGCTATATCCCCCTGGGTACATGTAGTTTTGGAGGCATATAAATTAGAATAATAAGAGGCAAATTGGCAGCACGCATCTCGAGGTTCTCTCAATAGTATACCCTGATCATTCATAGCACCACTAGTAAGACATTGAGCCACATCGGATTTAACCGCCACTGCCTGTCGGGAGGGGCCAGTGGTTGGGACAAAATCAGGAGGAGGGGGCATGATCTGAAATGCCCCTAGGTAGATAATCACTAGTTCTGATGTAGGGTAATAAGTCTCTGAAGACAAAGGCTAGATCTATATGGGATAATGAACCTGTGGAGGCCGAGTAGCATGAGAATTGCGCATATGTAGGATGTAATAACGCCATGTCTCTATTAGTTCCACCCAATGTAAAAGCGAATTATTATGTGAGGTCTGGGGGTGGCATTACAATCGCCCATTATAATGTAAGGAGTTGCTGGAAACATTGCAACTTTGCTCAAGACTGAGTCAAGAATTCCCCTCCAAATGGAGGTGGTATATATAAACCTACCGTATAACCAAATATTGCAACCCTCTAATACTGGCGTGCAAGATCACATATCTTCCCGAGACATCTAATTGAACTGAGAACCTAAAAAAGGAAGGTTTTTAGTAACTATAACAGAAACCCCCCTAGCATAAATTCTCGTATGCTGCATGGTATGTGGATCCCACCCAGGGCGTTTATGAGCCAGCACTTTCTGGCCCCGGAGGTGAGTTTCTTGTAATATAACTATATCAGGATTATAATTTTTCAGGTAATTGAAGACCAAAGATCGTTTATTTTTATCATTAAGACCCCTAATGTTCCAGGATATTAACTTAACTAACGCCATATATCCACCAAAATAAATGTATCAAGTCCCTAGGTCCCATGAAGGAGCAATCATTCACACCCACACACACTGACATAGACAGCCCTAGAATAAACATCCATCCCATCCCGCCCCACCCACCCTGCCCAATCTGTCCCAACATGGTTGAGCCTCAACCCTTAACCAAAGAAACACTCGGGTACAAGAACACTACTATAGCCAATCAGGCGAACATTCACACCATACAGGTACAACGGTTCGAAAATTTAAGTAAACAGTTCCGCCACAAACAGTGCGTGCCTGTCAGGGCACTGCCACCCAGCAACCATATGTAAGTTCCAACTCCATTAATAAACAGGAACAAAAACTAGGGACTGTAGTATGAAAGACATTATTGTAATAAAGTTCTTCATATTTACTCCATAATTCTCCCTGTCGCAAAGCAGTCTCATATTCAAGCCACTGTTGATCTACTCTGCTGCTGCTTCCAGGGCTGCACAGAAATGGACATCACCATCTTGCATCCGTAGCCAAGCGGGATAGAACCTTGCCTATTTGAGTCTGCTCCTTTAGTCACGCCCCGACCTTCATTAAACGGCTTACTTTGTTAATAAACAAGAACAGAAACCAGGAACTGTATTTACGGACTCCACAATCCGTAACTTATCGGCAATGAGGTCTCGCATCTAGACTCCTGTCATTCCAATCCGCTGCTGCTTCCGGGGTTTCAAAGAAATGGACAGTGTCACCTGTAGACGAAATGGGCAGATCATTGCTTATTTTACATTTCGCTCCCTTAATTGGGCCTGGAACTCATAAAACTGCTTCCTTTTCTTTTGGACCTCCGCTGTGAATTCTGGATAAAATGACATTTTCATAGGTGATGTTGGCCTTCTGTCTGGCAGCTAACAATATAGCATCTCTTTCTCTGTAATTCAAGATCTTCATAATAAACAGTCCGGCAAGGGCTCCCAGAGGTAAAGGCTTGGTAGGGACCCTGTGCGCTCTCTCGATAATCAAGCAACTGAAAGCGGACCGAGGGCTGGGTCCACAGGTACAGAGGGTACACAATGCCACACAGACACAGACAATGGGTCTTACCCAGCAGTAAAGTTTACTGAACAGTAGTAATGGATAAGTGGCTAGGCATATATAAACAGGATAACAACAGAGCATAAATTAAACAGTAACAGTAATACTGCCTAACAGTAAACTAGCTATTGTGAAATATTCCCCCACAGTCCATAAAGCAGCCTGGCTTGTTGTGCCTTTTCATAGGTATTCGCATTGATATCCAATTATTCTAGTCAAGATGGATGTTCATTGCCTTTAAGAGCCATGCTCGACTATAGTTACAATTTTGTATGTCTTGAGTAGGCTGAAGTAAGGTTGCACAAAGGTTCCTACTCTTTAGTGTTGTTCTTCTCATGAATGTAGTACCAGTCTGAGAAGAGGCCTCCTTGTCTACTTATACATTTATGAGAGATAAAGATAAGCTCTATGCAGCTGGTGATAATTACCTATACAATTAGGTATTTATTAATGAAGCAAAATATATAATATTCATGTATTCATTGAATGAGCCTTAGTTAGTCCTTCGCATAAGACAATCAATAGGACATATATATATATATTACTTTATATTATATATATTTCTCATTAGGAGAAAATTCATCTCAAAAAGAGTTTCTGTAAAGATGTGTGTTTTGTAACAATTAATCACATCTTTGGTATGACAGGAGGTACTGATATCTCTGTGAGAAAACAAGGCCATTTATATCATTACAGTCTATAAATCAGCAGTGTGAGAAACATTCAAAGAGACGCCTAGAGGTCTGTCTCTAATTGCTACAAGTGTCAGAATTAATCCCTATAGCTTTGAATTAAAGCTTCTAAGGTCAAATGTATAGAATACGGTTTATTCAGACTTACATAAGTTAACCCTTTATACTATGATGCAAATAGCTAATACAGCAGTGCCACCTAGGTATCAGTAGGTGACATTACAACAGTAGCAAAAGTGCATTCTGGGTAAGGTTATGTCACATTTTTTATCAATGGTCACGCCCATCCAACAATGATTGGAAAGTTCCAAACTAGGAAGGTGTGCCTAAGTAATAAGTTTGTGGTCATAAACCACACAAAGGGAGAGAGAGGGAGACAAGTTGAGCTCTCTAGAGGGGTCTATCAAGATGAAAGCCATGATAAGATGCGCTATGATGGACCACTCAGCTTTCCTAGGAGCAGAAGTGAGATTCCTACTAGGACTTGGTAAGAGACACAGAAAATGATATTTCATTTTATTAAGACTAATTTGATAGTGTGGGTGAAATTATACCATCTAGATTGGCGAATAAATAAATAAATTAATTGATCATCTCCATCTTGGGATATTGTGAGGCTTCATTCTACCTGCAGAAGAATCAAGACTCATAATCTAGCAAAGCATTAAATAATTGCAGAGTGTGCTTGGCGTGCATGCTGTACCTGCGCTCCCTGGACTTTATGTGTCTGTCATGGCCCATAAAGGGTAGGAACTAGTGTTAGGGACCACTCATGAAGGCAACCTTGACGTGGTGAGTGGCTTATTACGCTTTGGCCAAAATGTACACCAATGCCTTATTCAACATCCAGCATAAAGGCAGGGCAGAGTGCTGGTTGCAGTGTGCGATTGCATTTTGTGTTTTTACGTTTGTATCTGTATTTCGCCATAGCAATCTGCACCTGCTAGGGGTTGTGCGGGCTGAATCTTCCATATTTTTTCTTTGTAGATATATAGATATTGATAGAATATTCTTCGCCAAGCTAAGTGATGGATTCCCACAGGAAAGACTTCAAGTCCTTACCATTTAAGATATGGTCTAGCAAAGATCCTAGATCCCTGTCAGGGGCGTACACAGAAATCATTGGGCCCCAGGGGCGTAATGATCGCGGTCGCAGGGGGTGCGACTGCGAACAGGCCCGGCGGGGAGAGGGGGCTCGCTGTACTAACATGTAATGAAGTGCTGTGACGGGGCCCGACATGAAGTACAGTGACAATTCTGGGCCCCGTCAGGGTGCTCCATTACATGTTTAATATGAGGCAAGGTGTGGGAGGTTTGCACAGAGGGGGGAGGAGGAAGAGGGGGGACGCGCACACTCACTCACATACACTCGGCCCGGCAGTTCTTGTCACTGCCGGTCTGTCTCCAGATTATCAGTAAAGCAGGAGCTCCAGCGCTCCCCCTGCTGGCCACACATTGTGCTGCGGGCTGTAGTAGGAGCTCTGAAGGCCCAGGAAACTGCCTTCAGTACAACCAGCAGCGCGATGTGAGTGTGGCAGTGCAACATCAAGGAAGAGGGTAAGTATGTGTTTTTATTTTCTTTTCTTTTCCTAACACTGCAGACTGGGGGAAAAGGGGAAGGGGGGTTGATGGGCACAACTAGAGTGAGGGGGCACAAAAGTGGGCAACTCTACTGAGGGGGCACCTAATCTGCCATAATTACTGTGAGGGGGGCACATAATCTGGCATAACCACTGTAGGGGGGCACATATGTGGCATAACTACTGTGAGGGGGGCACATATGAAGGCATAACTACTGTGAGGGGCACATATGTGGGCATATTTAATGTGAGGGGCACATAATCTGGCATAACCACTGTAGGGGGCACATATCTGGTCATAGCTACTGTGTGGGGCACATAATCTGGCATAACTACTGTGAGGGGGCACATATCTGGCCATAACTACTGTGAGGGGGAACATATCTGGGCATAACTACTGTGAGGGGGCACCTGAAGTCATGTGATGTGTAGTTGGTTAGAGGGGAGTGGAATGTATTTAGCATTCCATATTGATGTCTAGGATTAGACATGCCCGTCCTGATATCATGAGGTTTTCTCTGAACAGAGGTAATATTTTGATATCCTAACCTAATAATAGCTTGGTTATAATGTGACAAGTTATTTCCACTCGCATGTATTGTTTAGCTTGTAATACTTTATATTAACGCTGTATATATTCATTTGCATGCATCATTGTGTTTATTTACTTATATATGTTTATAACCTTGTATTCAATAAATCTGTGTATTATTGAATAATGCAGAACTAAATGTTTAACGTCATCTCACGTCAAAAATAAATTATTTAGTCGGACTCAGATGTAAATTGTATCAATTAGGTTGTCTACAATTCACCAGGTCATGATTTTAAGAATTTATGACAAATTTTAGAAATGTTTTTTTTTTTTATGGTAAATTATTTTTATGACCATAGTTAATCATTCTTAATTAAATTATTACTTCACGACAGGCTGCACCCGAATGTTCCTGAGCGAGCTTTGTCCTTGGGGTGCACTAGGGCTGCAGCTAACGATTATTTGAATAATCGATTAGTTGTCGATAATTTCATCGATTAATCGGGAAAAACACCAAAATTACAAAAAAAGGGGGTTATATGATTTTATTAGAAAAATTATGTACACAGGCCATATTAAATATTAGATATTTTAGAAGTTACATAATTATAAAAATTTAGCATTAGAAAAAAGACAACATGTCCACATTTTCAGGGCTGAGGCTAGCTCTCTTCTTACATGCTATGTTGCCTGTTGCAGAGAAGAGGCGTTCCAATGCTGTGGATGTACTTGGGCTAGACAAGTATGATCTTGCAAGTTTTTATTGGTTACACCTTTGCGTATATGTGAATTTTTAATAATTTATTTGATTTTTCTAGGTCGGATGTCTGGTCTTTTCTAGGAAAGCAGCAATTTTGGACTATTTTTACGTTTACGCCGTTTGCCTTCAGTAAATGGGGGACTGCTGAAAGGGGTCAATAACTACTGTAAAGGGCCTAGCCATCTGGGCAACCCCACAGATCACCCCCTTACCCCCCTTGTACTTTAACCCCTTTCAGAAGTCCCACCTTCACGGCAGTTATTAACCCCTTTCAGCACTGTCCCCTTCAGTGAATGGGGGACTGCTGAAAAGGGTTAACAACTACTGTAAAGGGCCTAGCCATCTGGGCAAACCCACAGATCATCCCCTCACCCCCCTTGTACTTGTTCCGCTGGCTGCATGGGCATGAGTTCAATTTCAGTCACTTCCGTGCGCAATCCCGTGCTGCGGCGCGTGATCCCGCGAGACCAGTGACCTACAGTGGCGGGTCTCGCGGGATCACGCACTGCAGGACGGGATTGTGCACTGATGTGTCTGAACTCATGCCCGCGCAGCACGCAAGTAGCAGAACAAGTACAAGGGGGGGTGGGGCCAGCATAACATTCGGGGCATTGGTGTGGCAATGTCCGATTATTCAAAATTTTTGGGCCCAGATACATACCTATTTATGTTCAAAGGTGGGATTTCTGGAGATTTGTATTCCGCAGTCAAGTCTGCTAGTTTGTTAGTGATATAATCCCCACCACTTCTATGGTAGAAGACTATATAGGTTACTTCTTTACTACGTAAAACTTTACTATATAAAACATTGGATTCAACTAGTTAACTCAGACTTGGAGCTTTATAAGCTGGTCTTTGAACATAGGAATACTCCTGATCGCGTCCTTAAAATATTGGATCCTTGGATTAATGCGCACACAGTGACACTTTGATGAGATTTTGGTTTCTGTGTTGACCTGTGGAGGAATGGCGTGTTTGGTTGAATGTTTGTTGGTGTGAGTGTGATCCGGCATACTGTGCTTACCACTATGGTTCGCTATCGAGTTGACTTAAGGCAGGAATCTCCTGTAGCACATTCTGTTCCGGAACATGACCTGTGCTTGGTGGCGACCATTAAGATATTTTTTAAGTATGTAACTGTGTATTGTATAACCTGTAAGTCTGTTTTTTTTTTAAGTCTGTTTTTCGAAAACCAATAAACAGATACTATAAAAGTCTGGTGATTTTCGCAAATCCTTTTATAAATCTTCGATAATACCCAGTCAATCCTAGGAATGCTTTCACTTCTCAAAGCGTCTTAGGTTGCAGATTGCATATAGAATATTTGACACAGTCCTGACCTCAGTATCTGAGGAAAGGGATTTAGGAGTAATTATTTCAGAAGACTTAAAGGTGGGAAGACAATGTAATAGAGCAGCACGAAATGCCAGCAGAATGCTTGGATGTATAGGGAGAGGTATAAGCAGTAGAAAGAGTGAAGTGCTTATGCCGCTGTACAGAACACTGGTAAGACCTCACTTGGAGTATTGTGCGCAGTACTGGAGGCCATATCTCCAGAAGGATATAGATACTCTAGAGAGAGTTCAGAGAAGAGCTACTAAACTAGTACATGGATTGCAGGATAAAACTTACCAGGAAAGGTTAAAGGACCTTAACATGGCTTGGAAGAAAGAAGAGACAGAGGGGATATGATAGAAACTTTTAAATACATAAAGGGAATCAACTCGGTAAAGGAGGAGAGCATATTTAAAAGAAGAAAAACTACCACAAGAGGACACAGTTTTAAATTAGAGGGGCAAAGGTTTAAAAGTAATATAAGGAAGTATTACTTTACTGAGAGAGTTGTGGATGCATGGAATAGCCTTCCTGCAGAAGTGGTAGCGGCAAATACAGTGAAGGAGTTTAAGCATGCATGGGATAGGCATAAGGCCATCCTTCATATAAGATAGGGCCAGGGACTATTCATAGGATTCAGATATATTGGGCAGACTAGATGGGCCAAATGGTTCTTATCTGCCGACACATTCTATGTTTCTATGTATGTTTCTATGCAGCCACTTACAACCTGCCTCTATCTTACTTTCCGCAGGACGAACTCCCTCAGCTGATACAACGTGTCCCAGATACTCTAGGCTTGTTTGAAAGAGATGACACTTCCTTGGCTTGACCTTAAGACCATGAGCACGGAGCCTAATTAACACTTGCCGTAATCTTCTCAAATGTTCTTCAAACATAGGGGCATGGACTACTACGTAATCCAGATAGATCAGAATCGACTCAAAGTTCAGTTCACCCAGTGTTCCATTAGGCGTTGAAATGTACCTGCAGCATTCGTCAGCCCGAAGGGCATTCTGTTGAACTCGTACATCCCCATGGGTAGGATAAAGACTGTCTTCTGTCTATCTTTTTCTGCCACAGGTACTTGCCAGTAACTAGGGTTGAGCAAACCCGAACTGGACCCCGGACCCGAACATTTCAATAAAAGTTTGGGTTCGGGGTCGGTGTTAAGCTATTTTATTTTATTTTTATTTATTTTATGGCGCTTTTTGAAAGGCTGCAGAGCAGCCAATCAACAAGCATTTAGCTCTTGTGCCCTTAGAAGCCATCACACTGCCGACTAATGGCATGGCTGTGATTGGCCAGTGCAGCATGTAACCCAGCCTCTATATAAGCTGCAGTCACGTAGCTCTGAAAGTCACTCTGCTCTGATTAGTGTAAGGATAGGATGCTGCTGCTGTGAGGGAGAAAATAGGACAGAATCTTTAATCATAAGTGCTTGTTAGCTCAGCAGTGCACAATCTTTTTACCCTGCCCTGAGCCCAGTGACCCAGAAAAATAACTTTTGTCCATCTGTTAGTTAGGTGGGCGGTGGCGGCCATTTTATGCAAGTTCTGTGCACCAGCACAGCATATGTGCCTTTGTGACAGTCAAATAGAAGCTTGAAATACTGCAATTATATTCTGGGTTTTAAAACAATCACCTATTTTTGGCAAGACCCTACATCTGTGGCCTTTGCTGCATCTCTCAGTGTGAAATTCAAGCGTTATATACTGCTGTCATATTCTGTTATTAAAAAACACCCACTTAAGGCAAGACCTTAGTTTTGCGGCATTTGTTGCATCTTTCATTGTTAAAAAAAAGCTTTAAATACTTTAATAATCTTCTGGATTAAAAAAAAAACACATATTTTTGGCAATACCCTCCACCTGGGGCCTATGCCGCATTAGTCAGTGTGCAATTTAACCAGCTCAGCCCCTTTGCGCACCTAGGCTGCAAAAAAATGTCACACATGTGGTATCACCGTACTCAGAAGAAGTAGGGCAATGTGTTTTGGGATGCATTTTTGCATATATCCATGCTGGCTGAGAGATATATCTCTGTAAAAGAAAACTTTTCCCATTTTTTTATACAAAGTTGTCATTTTACAGAGATATTTCTCTTACCCAGCATGGGTATATGCAAAAATACACCCCAAAACACATTGCCCTACTTCTCTTGAGTACGGCGATACCACATGTGTGACACTTTTTTGCAGCCTAGGTGCACAAAGGGGCCCAAATTCCAAGAAAAAACACTTTCCGCTAACTTGTGGCAAAAAAAATAATATATATTCTAGGAACTCGCCATTCCCCTTACAGAATACCTTGGGGGTGTCTTCTTTCCAAAATGGGGTCACTTATGGGGTATTTATACTGCCCTGGCATTTTAGGGGCCCTAAAGCGTGAGAAGTCTGGAATATAAATGTCTAAACATTTTTACGCATTTGGATTCCATGAGGGGTATGGTGAGTTCATGTGAGATTTTATTTTTTGTCACAAATTGAATTTTACGCTGTTTTTGCAGTGATCAGAAGAAAAAATTCTGTCACTGCTTTGGGGCGGACTGAACGCAAGTGTGCGCATAAGATCAGGCCTGATCGGGCGAACACTGCGTTTTTTGTAGAGCCTATAGAACATGTCCTATTCTTGTCCGCAATTGCGGACAAGAAAAGGCATTTTCTATATAGTTCTGGCAAAGTGCGGATTCGCAAAATGCGAAAAGCACATTGCCGGTGTCCGTGTTTTGCAGATCTGCTGTGTCCGTGTTTTGCGGATCCGCAAATCCGTGGATCCGCAAAACACATACGAACATCTGAATGGAGCCTTACAAGGGGGTGATCAATGACAGGGGGGTGATCAGGGGTTAATAAGGGGTTAATAAGTGACAGGGGGGTGTAGTGTAGTGTGGTGCTTGGTGCTACTTATTACAGAGCTGCCTGTGTCCTCTGGTGGTCAATCCAAGCAAAAGGGACCACCAGAGGACCAGGTAGCAGGTATATCAGACGCTGTTAACAAAACAGCGTCTGATATACCTTTCAAGGGTTAAAAAAAAAATCGCATCTACAGCCTGCCAGCGAATGATCGCCGCTGGTAGGCTGTAGATCAACCAGTTTACCTTCCGATCCTGTGAACGCGCGCTCCTGTGAGCACGCATTCACAGGAAATCTCACGTCTCGCGAGATGACGTGCCGGCGCGTCAACAAGGAATAACCCGGCCGCCCGCAGGATGCAATCCTGCGTTAGGCGGTCGGGGAGTGGTTAAGCTAGAAATACAGCAATAATTTTCTGAGTTTTAAAAAACACCCTTTTTGGGCAAAATACTCAATTTTACAGCCCTTGCTGCATCTGTCAGTGTGAAATTCAAGCGTTATATACTGCTGTCATATTCTGTTATTAAAAAACACCCATTTAGGGCAAAACCTTAGTTTTGCGGCAATTGCTGCATCTCTCATTGTTAAAAAAAGCTTTAAATACTTCAATAATCTTCTGCGTTTTAAAAAAACATCAATTTTTGGCAATACCCTCCATCTGGGGCCTATGCTGCATTAGTCAGTGTGCAATTTAAGCTAGAAATACAGCAATAATTTTCTGGGTTTTTTAAAATTCCCTCTTTGGGCAAAATACTAAATTTTACAGCACTTGTTGCAACTTTCAGTGTGAAATACAAGCGTTAGATACTGCTGTCATATTCTGTTATAAAAAAAAACATTTTGGGCAATGAACTTAATATTGCAGTTTTTGCTGCATCTAACATTGTGAGATACACGCGTTAGATACTGGTGTTCCGTTATAAAAAAAACACCCATTTTGAGACAAATACTAAATTTGCGACCTTTTCTGCATCTGTCAGTGTTAATAAACGCCATTAAATGACTCACAAAAGTGCCCAACCACTTATGTTTTAAGATGAATACATGGGAGGACCACCGTAGCACGTCTTGGATGATCACAAAACACAAGTGCCAACTGCTGTGGCTTTCTGCAGTGTGCAGACCGACAAGGAGGGCAGGGGGTGAAGACTGGGTGGAAGATGATGTGGATGAAGATGAGGTTCTCGACCCCACATGGAATCAAGGTCATGCGAGTGACCTGTGTAATTCAGAGAAAGAGGCGGTGGTCGCACAGAGCCACTAGCACAGCAGAAGAGGGAGCAGGTTGCAAAAGCGGAGCGGCCATCCCCTAGACAGTACGTCTGTTACTGCCCACTGCAGCAAGAGACCGAGCACACCAAAGCCAGCTCCAAGGAGTTCCCTGGCATGACAGTTCTTCAGACAATGTGCTGACGACAAGACTCGAGTGGTTTGCAAGCTGTGCAATCAGAGCCTGAAGCGAGGCATAAACGTTCTCAACCTGAGCACAACCTGCATGACCAGGCATCTAAGTGCAAAGCGCGAGCTGCAGTGGAGTAGACACCTTGAAAACCAAGAAAGGTCTCTGCAGTGGCGTACCGCCCATAGAGGCAGACCACGCCATTGCTATGGGGCCCGCGCCACTGGGGGGCCCAGAGCGCAGAGAAGGCCCCGCCCACACTATTTGGCCCCGCCCACTCATGGCAGCCTATAGCGCTATGCGGCTGCTCTGCTTTTATGAGCCAGCTATTCTTCCGCAATCGGCCCTGGAGCGCATGGCCCCGCCCCCTACTATTTTTATGTACGCCCCTGCCCCGGCCACTTCCTGACCCTGCTCCCTCCAGTATCTGACCGCTGTCTATTTCCGGCCTGAGCGCGGTGAGTCGTTGTCACGATGAGCCGCATCTATCATGACAGTGCCTTGCAGAATAAGCCTGCATATGATGAGGGGGTATCGGGAGACTGACAGCTGGGCTGTTCTAGAGGTATGCCTGTGTGTTGGGCTTATAGGAGGAAGTGTTGTCTGGGCGAGGGGGCTGTACACAGGGGAGAACTGGCCCTGCCCTGTTGACTGGGCACATATAGCTATGAAAGCCTTTGGGCACATCTCTGGGATATTGCATGCCGTATTTGAACAGAAACTAGTATATCTGGCCATTCCTTGTTCACACTAAGCGTTGTCACTACCTCAGGGATGTCGCTGTGTACAGAAGGAAGCATCCAGCCATACACTGTAGTGTAACTATAGTCTTCTGTAGTGCAGACCTATGCCAAAGATGTGTGTTTGCCCACTGGCATTGTGTTACACGGACACCTGCAGCCCACCACCCTCCAGTCTGTATGCTTATGCTTCAGATGCATGGCCCAGAGGTTTGCTAAACTTAAAGGGGTATTCCAGTAATAAATTGTCCCGGATGTGGGTCCTGGTGACTTTGAATTTAGCTGCAGGGTACATGCTAATCCCCCACCCTATTCTGGTGATCAGTGACCACACCATTCCCAGCAGTTATCGCCTGTCCAATGAATAGGGTATAATTTATCACTGGAATACCCCTTTAACCTCCTCCCGTCACACTAACGCCGAAAGGCGTCAATGCTGCGGCGCTCCCAGGTCACACTAACGCCAATAGGCGTCATCTCGCGAGACGCGAGATTTCCTGTGAACGCGCGCACACAGGCGCGCGCGCTCACAGGAACGGAAGGTAAGCGAGTGGATCTCCAGCCTGCCAGCGGCGATCGCTCGCTGGCAGGCTGGAGATCCGAATTTTTTAACCCCTAACAGGTATATTAGACGCTGTTTTCATAACAGCGTCTAATATACCTCCTACCTGGTCCTCTGGTGGTCCCTTTTGTTAGGATCGACCACCAGAGGACTCAGGTAGGTCAGTACAGTCGCACCAAACACCACACTACACCCCCCCCCCCCCGTCACTTATTAACCCCTTATAAACCCCTGATCACCCATGATCACCCCATATAAACTCCCTGATCACCCCCCTGTCATTGATCACCGCCCTGTCATTGATCACCCCCCTGTCAGGCTCCGTTCAGACGTCCGTATGATTTTTACGGATCCACGGATACATGGATCGGATCCGCAAAAAGCATACGGACGTCTGAATGGAGCCTTACAGGGGGGTGATCAATGACAGGCGGGTGATCACCCATATACACTCCCTGATCACCCCCTGTCATTGATCACTCCCCTGTAAGGCTCCATTCAGACGTCCGCATGCGTTTTGTGGATCCGATCCATGTATCCATGGATCCGTAAAAAATCATGCGCATGTCTGATTGGAGCCTTACAGGGGGGGTGATCAGTGACAGGGGGGTGATCACCCTGATTACCCTGATCACCCCCTGTCATTGATAACCCCCCTGTAAGGATCCATTCAGACGTCCGCATGCGTTCTGTGGATCCGATCCATGTATCCATGGATCCGTAAAAAATCATGCGGATGTCTGAATGGAGCCTTACAGGGGGGGTGATCAGTGACAGGGGGGGGGTGATCACCCTGATCACCCCTGTCATTGATAACCCCCCTGTAAGGCTCCATTCAGACGTCCGCATGCGTTTTGTGGATCCGATCCATGTATCCATGGATCCGTAAAAAATCATGCGGATGTCTGAATGGAGCCTTACAGGGGGGGTGATCAGTGACAGGGGGGTGATTACCCTGATCACCCCCTGTCATTGATAACCCCCCTGTAAGGCTCCATTCAGACGTCCGCATGCGTTTTGTGGATCCGATCCATGTATCCATGTATCCGTAAAAAATCATGCGGATGTCTGAATGGAGCCTTACAGGGGGGGTGATCAGTGACAGGGGGGTGATTACCCTGATCACCCCCTGTCATTGATAACCCCCCTGTAAGGCTCCATTCAGACGTCCGCATGCGTTTTGTGGATCCGATCCATGTATCCATGGATCCGTAAAAAATCATGCGGATGTCTCAATGAAGCCTTACAGGGGGGGTGATCAGTGACAGGGGGGTGATTACCCTGATCACCCCCTGTCATTGATAACCCCCCTGTAAGGCTCCATTCAGACGTCCGCATGCGTTTTGTGGATCCGATACATGTATCCATGGATCCGTAAAAAATCATGCGGATGTCTGAATGGAGCCTTACAGGGGGGGTGATCAGTGACAGGGGGGTGATCACCCTGATTACCCTGATCACCCCCTGTCATTGATAACCCCCCTGTAAGGCTCCATTCAGACGTCCGCATGCGTTCTGTGGATCCGATACATGTATCCATGGATCCGTAAAAAATCATGCGGATGTCTGAATGGAGCCTTACAGGGGGGGTGATCAGTGACAGGGGGGTGATTACCCTGATCACCCCCTGTCATTGATAACCCCCCTGTAAGGCTCCATTCAGACGTCCGCATGCGTTCTGTGGATCCGATACATGTATCCATGGATCCGTAAAAAATCATGCGGATGTCTGAATGGAGCCTTACAGGGGGGGTGATCAGTGACAGGGGGTGATTACCCTGATCACCCCCTGTCATTGATCACCCCCCTGTAAGGCTCCATTCAGACGTCCGCATGCGTTTTGTGGATCCGATACATGTATCCATGGATCCGTAAAAAATCATGCGGATGTCTGAATGGAGCCTTACAGGGGGGGTGATCAGTGACAGGGGGGTGATCAGGGAGTCTATATGGGTGATCACCCCCCTGTCATTGATCACCCCCCCCCCTTGGTAAGGCTCCATTCAGACATTTTTTTTGGCACAAGTTAGCGGAAATTTTTTGTTTGTTTTTGTTTTTGTTTTTTCTTACTAAGTCTCATACTCCACTAACTTGTGTCAAAAAATAAAATCTCACATGGACGCACCATACCCCTCACGGAATCCAAATGCGTAAACATTTTTAGACATTTATATTCCAGACTTCTTCTCACGCTTTAGGGCCCCTAAAAAGCCAGGGCAGTATAAATACCCCACATGTGACCCCATTTCGGAAAGAAGACACCCCAAGGTATTCCGTGAGGGGCATATTGAGTCCATGAAAGATTGAAATTTTTGTCCTAAGTTAGCGGAAAGTGAGACTTTGTGAGAAAAAAACAAAAAAAAATCAATATCCGCTAACTTATGCAAAAAAAAAAAAAATTCTAGGAACTCGCCATGCCCCTCATTGAATACCTTGGGGTGTCTTCTTTCCAAAGTGGGGTCACATGTGGGGTATTTATACTGCCCTGGCTTTTTAGGGGCCCGAAAGTGTGAGAAGAAGTCTGGGATCCAAATGTCTAAAAATGCCCTCCTAAAAGGAATTTGGGCCCCTTTGCGCATCTAGGCTGCAAAAAAGTGTCACACATGTGGTATCGCCGTACTCAGGAGAAGTTGGGCAATGTGTTTTGGGGTGTCATTTTACATATACCCATGCTGGGTGAGAAAAATATCTTGGTCAAATGCCAACTTTGTATAAAAAAATGGGAAAAGTTGTCTTTTGCCAAGATATTTCTCTCACCCAGCATGGGTATATGTAAAATGACACCCCAAAACACATTGCCCAACTTCTCCTGAGTACGGCGATACCAGATGTGTCACACTTTTTTGATGCCAAGGTGGGCAAAGGGGCGCATATTCCAAAGTGCACCTTTCGGATTTTACCGGCCATTTTTTACACATTTTGATTGCAAGGTACTTCTTACACATTTGGGCCCCTAAATTGCCAGGGCAGTATAACTACGCCACAAGTGACCCCATTTTGGAAAGAAGACACCCCAAGGTATTCCGTGAGGGGCACGGCGAGTTCCTAGAATTTTTTATTTTTTGTCGCAAGTTAGTGGAATATGAGACTTTGTAAGGAAAAAAGATAAAAAAAAAAAAATCATCATTTTCCGCTAACTTGTGACAAAAAATAAAAAATTCTAGGAACTCGCCATGCCCCTCACGGAATACCTTGGGGTGTCTTCTTTCCAAAATGGGGTCACTTGTGGGGTAGTTGTACTGCCCTGGCAATTTAGGGGCCCAAATGTGTGAGAAGTACCTTGCAATCAAAATGTGTAAAAAATGGCCTGCAAAATCTGAAAGGTGCACTTTGGAATATGTGCCCCTTTGCCCACCTTGGCAGCAAAAAAGTGTGACACATCTGGTATCGCCGTACTCAGGAGAAGTTGGGGAATGTGTTTTGGGGTGTCATTTTACATATACCCATGCTGGGTGAGAGAAATATCTTGGCAAAAGACAACTTTTCCCATTTTTTTATACAAAGTTGGCATTTGACCAAGATATTTTTCTCACCCAGCATGGGTATATGTAAAATGACACCCCAAAACACATTCCCCAACTTCTCCTGAGTACGGCGATACCAGATGTGTCACACTTTTTTGCTGCCAAGGTGGGCAAAGGGGCACATATTCCAAAGTGCACCTTTTGGATTTCACCGGTCATTTTTTACACATTTTGATTGCAAAGTTCTTCTCACACATTTGGGCCCCTAAATTGCCAGGGCAGTATAACTACGCCACAAGTGACCCCATTTTGGAAAGAAGACACCCCAAGGTATTCCGTGAGGGGCATGGCAAGTTTTTAGAATTTTTTATTTTTTGTCGCAAGTTAGTGGAATATGAGACTTTGTAAGAAAAAATAAAAAAAATAAAATCATCATCATTTTCCGCTAACTTGTGACAAAAAATAAAAAGTTCTATGAACTCACTATGCCCATCAGCGAATACCTTAGGGTGTCTACTTTCCGAAATGGGGTCATTTGTGGGGGTTTTCTACTGTTTGGGCATTGTAGAACCTCAGGAATCATGACAGGTGCTCAGAAAGTCAGAGCTGTTTCAAAAAGCGGAAATTCACATTTTTGTACCATAGTTTGCAAATGCTATAACTTTTACCCAAACCATTTTTTTTTTTGCCCAAACATTTTTTTTTTATCAAAGACATGTAGAACAATAAATTTGGCGAAAAATGTATATATGGATGTCGTTTTTTTTGCAAAATTTTACAGCTGAAAGTGAAAAATGTCATTTTTTTGCAAAAAAATCGTTAAATTTCGATTAATAACAAAAAAAGTAAAAATGTCAGCGGCAATGAAATACCACCAAATGAAAGCTCTATTAGTGAGAAGAAAAGTAGGTAAAATTCATTTGGGTGGTAAGTTGCATGACCGAGCAATAAACTGCTAAAGTTGTGGAGTGCTGATTTGTAAAAAAGGGCCTGGTCACTAGGGGGGTATAAACCTGTGGTCCTTAAGTGGTTAAGCCCCTTGCACGCCTTATGATGTGTGTGAGTATAGGAAAGTGGTTTTTTTTGTACATTTTTCAGAAAAAATTGTTGTTAAGTCCAGCTTCCCATAAAAGAAGTTCTTTATTGATATGGAATAAAATCCTGACATCAATTACATGTACAGTGTGTACAGTCTACGCGTCTCAGACCCCAAACATTTGGATCCTTCTTCATGTCATGAGGAAGGATCCAAATGTTTGGGGTCCGAGACGCGTAGACTGTACACACTGTACATGTAATTGATGTCAGGATTTTATTCCATATCAATAAAGAACTTCTTTTATGGGAAGCTGGACTTAACAACAATTTTTTGGAAACTTTGGTATGACCGTGTCCGGGTCTTTTATCCGTGCTACGCGAGCTTCATAGGTGCAGTTTTTACATCTATTCACAAATTTTTCTGAAAAAGGAATTAAATGGAAATTAAGATGCAAGTGTATGCTGTGTTAGATTTTGGCCATTCCTCTAGACCGCCCCCCCCTCTCCCTCCACTAACACGTTGCTCAGATAAGTGAGACCTAGAGCCAGTTTTTCCACATTTGAGAACAGGCAAATTACTACCGCATAGTGTGACTGAATATTACAGCCATACTAAGGCCTCATGCCCACCACCGTATTTTGTATCCGTGTCGTATCCCCCCTTTACCCCCCTCCGTACTCCTTAGTCCTCTGAGCCTACAGGGCCCCCCCCAACACATCAGTTAGCTTGCAGGAAGGGGGGGGGATATGATTGGTGGCATCAGCAGCAAGGCGTTTAAGGTGGTTATCCAACACCTATAATGCCCCCCAAAATGCCCGGGCACCTTACATACCCGCATCGCTTCTGTTGCCCGCCTAGCTGCCACTGCATCCAAACTGTCGCATGGATGAAAACATCCAGCGACGTGGGGGGCAGTCAATAGCAGGCCACGATGGGAACGAGCCTCCTATAGCGGGTGACACTAGGGATGCTAATTTCCGACACTACCTACTATTGGCTGCACCCCCCACTAGGCATAAGTATTATCTGTATGCGGTGCCCGGGCATTTTGGGAGGCATAATAGGGGTTAGATAACCCCTTTAACCCTTAGGATACCAGAGGTTTTTTCATTTTTTTCATTTTCATTTTTCTTCCCTATCTTCCTTGAGCCATAACTTTTTTATTTTTCCATTCACATAGCTGCATGACGGCTTATTTTTTGCAGAACAAGTTGTACTTTAATATGGCATACAATGTAGTGGTAAGCGGGCAAACAATTCCAAATGAGGTGGAATTGGCAAATGGGGGTGTGGTGGGGGAGTGGCCAGGGCAGGAGGTGGGAGGGACCAGGTGTGGGTAATGGGTGGATTTAGGGGGCCCAATTCAGATTTTTGCTATGGGGCCCAATGATTTCTATGTACGCCCCTGGGTCTCTGGCTCCTCCTGCTTCCTCTTCTGCTGCAGTCTCTGCCTCTTCATCCACCTCTGGAGCGACAGTGCCACCTGTCAAATTTAAAAAAATCTACCTCCCTTGGATGTGGTCTCTCTTTCTCACACTTCATCTCTGGCGTGGAACCCTTATTCGCTGATAACCGTGATCAACATGGTAGGCTCAGAAAAGAACATTGAAAGTTGATAGAGAAGATATCCAAATGGATCAGGTAGAAGTTATCTAGAGTCAGCAAAGCGGCAGCAGGGCCTCTCCTGTCTAAGTGACATTCCCTATAACTTTTTATTAATCATTCCAATAAAAGGGCATCTTAAGAGTCCTGTATTGTTATTTATCGTCGGCAGTGGGTAATTGCCGTGCGCCCCCTCCTTTCCTTCGATTCTTCAGTTTTAATAACTTCTCCCACATTTCCGCTCGATCACAATAAAATTTCATCCATTGATCTCCCTTTGATGTGCTATCCCTTTCTCACGCTCACTCTCTGGCGTGGAACCCTGATTCGCCGCTAACTATAATCAATACGGTATGCACAGAAAACAACATTGAAAGTTGATAGAGCAGATATCCAATTGGATCATGAACATCACGGGGACGTGCGACATGGTGGAGCAGTATGTCTGCACGCGAACTGACTGATAGGTCTGCCCCCTGCAACTTCTGGGTCTCCAAATTGGGCACATGGCCTGAGCTTGCCCTTTATGCCTTGGAGGTGCTGGCCTGCCCTGCATCCAGTGTATTGTCTGAACGTGTGTTTAGCATGACTGGAGGGGGTTATCACAGGTTATCATTCCCAATGTTTTGGGGTGTACCATAATAAAAAAAACAAAAAAAAAACAGCAGTGTAGGCTACCTCCTCCTCCTCCACTGCCGCTTGCACCTACAGTGCCACATCCACTGCTTCCTCAACCTCCTACTCCATATGGACCTCATCCATATGGATCAAGATTATTATTTTTTATTTTTTTGTTATTTAAAGTAATTTCCCTATCCACATTTGTTTGCAGAGCACTTGCCATGCTCTTAACCACATTTTGCTGGCATTTGCAGCCCTCTAGCCCTTTCCATGCCATTTTTACAGCCATTTTAGTGCTCAAAAGTTCGGGTGCCCATTGACTTCAATGGGTTTTGGGTTCGGGATCAAACTTTTTTGTGAAGTTCGGCCGAACCCGTCGAACCCGAACATCAAGGTGTCCGCTCAACTCTACCAGTAACTGCTCACCAAGTCCAGAGTTGAGAAATACTTGGCCCACTGCAATGTCATCAATGACTCTTCAATCCTGGGCAGGGGAAAAGAATCTTGAAACCACCTCAGCCCCCCTAGCTTAAACACCCTTAATGACCAGACCACTTTTTACAATTCTGCACTACACTACTTTCACCATTTATTGCTCGGTCATGCAACTTACCACCCAAATGAATTTTACCTCCTTTTCTTATCACTAATAGAGCTTTCATTTGGTGGTATTTCATTGCTGCTGACATTTTTACTTTTTTTTTTGTTATTAATCGAAATTTAACGAAATTTTTGCAAAAAAATGAAATTTTTCACTTTCAGTTGTAAACATTTTTTAAAAAACGACATCTATATATAATTTTTTTCTCAAAATGTATTGTTCTACATGTCTTTGATAAAAAAAAAAGTGTTTGGGTAAAAAAAAAGTGTTTAGGTAAAAGTTATAGCGTTTACAAACTATGTAACAAAAATGTGAATTTCCACTTTTTGAAGCAGCTCTGACTTTCTGAGCACCTGTCATGTTTCCTGAGGTTCTACAATGGCCAGACAGTAGAAAAACCCCACAAATAACCCCATTTCGGAAAGTAGACACCCTAAGGTATTCGCTGATGGGTATAGTGAGTTCATAGAAATTTATTTTTTGTCACAAGTTAGCGGAAAATGAAGATTTTTTTTCCTTTTTTTTTTCCTTACAAAGTCTCATATTCCACTAACTTGTGACAAAAAAAAAAAAAATTCCATGAACTCACTATGCCCATCATGAAATACCTTGGGGTGTATTCTTTCCAAAATGGGGTCACTTGTGGGATAGTTATACTGCCCTGGCATTTTAGGGGCCCAAATGCGTGCGGAGTAGTTTGAAGTCAAAATCTGTAAAAAATGGCCTGTGAAATCCGAAAGGTGCTCTTTGGAATGTGGGCCCATTTGCCCACCTAGGATGCAAAAAAGTGTCACACATGTGGTATCACCGTACTCAGGAGAAGTTGGGGAATGTGTTTTGGGGTGTCATTTTACATATACCCATGCTGGGTGAGATAAATATCTTGGTCAAATGCCAACTTTGTATAAAAAAAATGGGAAAAGTTGTCTTTTGGGCCCCTAAAATGCCAGGGCAGTATAACTACCCCACAAGTGACCCTATTTTGGAAAAAAGACACCCCAAGGTAATTCGTGATGGGCAGAGAAAGTTCATGGAAGTTTTTATTTTTTGTCACAAGTTAGGCTACTTTCACACTAGCGCTTGATCGGATCCGTTCTGAACGGATCCGATCATATTAATGCAGACGGAGGCTCCGTTCAGTACGGATCCGTCTGCATTAATAACTTAGAAAAATTTCTAAGTCCGAAAGTAGCCTGAGCGGATCCGTTCAGACTTTCAATGTAAAGTCAATGGGGGACGGATCCGCTTGAAGATTGAGCCATATGGTGTCATCTTCAAGCGGATCCGTTCCCATTGACTTACATTGTAATTATGGACGGATCCGCACGCCTCCGCACAGCCAGGCGGAGGCGAGCGGAGCGGAGGCTGAACGCCGCCAGACTGATGCAGTCTGAGCGGATCCGCATCCATTCAGACTGCATCAGGGCTGGGCGGAAGCGTTCTGCTCCGCTCGTGAGCTCCTTCAAACGGAGCTCACGAGTGGACAGCAGAACGCTCGTGTGAAAGTAGCCTTAGTGGAATATGAGACTTTGTAAGAAAAAAAAAAAAAAATCATCATTTTCCGCTAACTTGTGACAAAAAATACAAAATTCTAGGAACTCGCCATGCCCCTCATTAAATACCTTGGGGTGTCTTCTTTCCAAAAAGGGTCACTTGTAGGGTAGTTATACTGCCCTTGCATTTTAGGGGCCCAAATGCGTGAGAAGTAGTTTGAAATCAAATTCTGTAAAAAAATGGCCTGTGAAATCCAATTTCTTTGGAATGTGGGCTCATTTGTCCACCTTGGCTGCAAAAAAGTGTCATTTTACATATACCCATGCTGGCTGAGAGAAATATCTCGGCAAAAGACAACTTTTCCCATTTTTCTTATACAAAGTTGACATTTGACCAAGATATTTCTCTCACCCAGCATGGGTATATGTAAAATGACACCCCAAAGCACATTGCCCTACTTCTTCTGAGTACGGCGATACCACATGTGTGACACTTTTTTGCAGCCTAGGTGGACAAATGGGCCCACATTCCAAAGAGCACCTTTTGGATTTCACAGGCCATTTTTTACAGATTTTGATTTCAAACTACTTCTCACGCATTTGGGCCCCTAAAATGCAAGGGCAGTATAACTACTCCACAAGTGACCCCTTTTTGGAAATAAGACACCCCAAGGTATTTAATGAGGGGCTTGGCAAGTTCCTAGAATTTTTATTTTTTTGGCACAAGTTAGCGGAAATGTTTTTTTTTTTTTTCCCCTCACAAAGTCTCCCTTTCCGCTAACTTGGGACAAAAATTTCAATCTTTCATGGACTCAATATGCCCCTTACGGAATACCTTGGGGTGTCTTCTTTCCGAAATGGGGTCACATGTGGGGTATTTATACTGCCCTGGCATTTTAGGGGCCCTAATGCCTGACAAGAAGTTTGGAATATAAATGTCTAAAAAATTTTACGCATTTGGATTCCGTGAGGGGTATGGTGAGTTCATGTGAGATTTTATTTTTTGACACAATTTAGTGGAATATGAGACTTTGTAAGAAAAAACAAAAAAAATCAATTTCCGCTAACTTGTGCCAAAAAAATGTCTAAATGGAGCCTTACAGGCGGTGATCAATGACAGGGCGGTGATCAATGACAGGGGGGTGATCAGGGAGTCTATATGGGGTGATCACCCCCCTGTCATTGATCACCCCCCCTGTAAGGCTCCATTTAGACGTCCGTATGTGTTTTGCGGATCCGATCCATGGATGCGTGGATCCGCAAAACACATACGGACGTCTGAATGGAGCCCGACAGGGGGGTGATCATTGACAGGGGGTTGATCAATGACAGGGGGGTGATCAGGGAGTCTATATGGGGTGATAACCCCCCCTGTCAATGATCACCCCCCTGTAAGGTTCCATTCAGACGTCCATATGTGTTTTGCGGATCCGATCCATGGATGCTTGGATCCGTAAAACACATACGGACGTCTGAATGGAGCCTTACAGGGGGGTGATCAATGACAGGGGGGTGATCAGGGAGTGTATATGGGGTGATCACCCCTCTGTCATTGATCACCCCCCTGTATAGCTCCATTCAGACGTCCGTATGTGTTTTGCGGATCCGATCCAAGGATCCGTGGATCCGTAAAACACATACGGACATCTGAATGGAGCCTAACAGGGGGGTGATCAATGACAGGGGGGTGATCAGGGAGTCTATATGGGGTGATCAGGGGTTAATAAGTGACGGGGGGGTAGTTTAGTGTGGTGCCTGGTGCTACTTTACTGAGCTGCCTGTGTCCTCTGGTGGTCGATCCAAGCAAAAGGGACCACCAGAGGACCAGGTAGCAGGTATATTAGACGCTGTTATCAAGACAGCGTCTAATATACCTGTTAGGGGTTAAAAAAATCGCATCTACAGCCTGCCAGCGAACGATCGCCGCTGGCAGGCTGTAGATCAGCTCGCTTACCTGCAGTTCCTCGTCTCGCGATCCTGCGTTAGGCGGTCCGGAGGCGGTTAATGTGGCAGCCTTTAACCACTTAAGGACCAAGCCATTTTTCACCTTAAGTATCAGACAGATTTTTGCAAATTTGACATGTGTCACTTTATGTGGTGATAACTTTAAAACGCTTTTACTTATACAAGCCATTCTGAGATTGTTTTCTCATGTTATTTCATTTTAATTTATAAAAAATACCAAATTTACCAATAATTTGTAAAAATGTGCAACTTTCCAAATGTCAATTTCTTTGCTTTTGAAACAGATAGTGAGACCTCCTAAAATTTTTATTACTTTACATTCCCCATATGTCTACTTCATGTTTGGATCATTTTGTGAATGCCATTTTATGTTTTGGGGATGTTAGAAGGCTTATAAGTTTGAAATTTTTCCAACAATTTCCAAAACCCACTTTTTAAGGACCAGTTCAGGTCTGAAGTCACATTTTAGAAACTATTCCCCTCAAAGTATTCAAAACTTATTTTGCAAACTTTGTTAACCCTTTAGGTGTTCCACAAGAATTAATGGGAAATGGCAGATTTTCCATTGTAATCCTTTTTTCCAGTTACAAAGCATGGGTTAACAGTCAAACAAAACTCAATATTTATTGCCCTGATTCTGTACTTTACAGAAACACCCCAAATGTGGTCAAAAACTGCTGTATGACCACACGGCAGGGCGCAGAAGGAAAGGAGTGCCATATGGTTTTTAGAAGGCAGATTTTGATGGACTGTTTTTTTGACACCATGTCCCATTTGAAGCCACCCTGATACATCCCTAGAGTAGAAATTCCCAAAAGTGATCCCATTTTAGAAACTACACCCCTCAAGGTATTCAAAACGTATTTTACAAACTTTGTTAACCCTTTAGGTGCTTCCCAAGAATTAATGTAAAATGGAGATGAAATGTCAGAATTTAACTTTTTTGCCAGATATTACATTTTAATAATTTTTTCCCGCTAACAAAGCAAAGGTTAACAGGAAAACAAAACTCAATATTTATTCTGTAGTTTACAGAAACACCCGATATGTGGTCAAAAACTGCTGTATGGTCACACGGCAGGGCGCAGAAGGAAAGGAACGCCATATGGTTTTTGGAGGGCAGATTTCACTGGGATTATTTTAACTTGCCATGTCACATTTCAAGACCTCCTGATGCACCCCTACAGTAGAAACAAAAAAAAAATTACCCAATTTTGGAAACTATGGGATAAGCTGGCAGTTTTGTTGGTACTATTATAGGGTACAGATGATTTTTAGTTACTCTACATTACACTTTTTGAGAGGAAAGGTAACCAAAATTAGCTGTTTTGCCACAGTTTATTTTTTGTTATTTACAACGTTCATCTGACAGGGTAGTTCATGAGCTATTTTTATAGTGCAGGCTGTTTTGGACGCGACAATGCCAAATATGGTTGTTTGTTTCAGTTTTACATAATGAAGTATAAAAAATAAACACAATAAAAGCATTTTTGAAACAAAAAAACATATTTTAGTGACTCCATAGTCTGAGAGCCATATTTTTTATTTTTTTGGGGCGATTGTCCTATGTAGGGACTAAGATGAGGTGATGGTTAGATTGGTACTATTTTTGGGGGCATACGCCTTTTTGATCGCTTGGTGTTGCACCTTTAGTGATGTAAGGTGACAAAAAATGCTTTTTTTACACAGTTTTAATTTTTTATGGTGTCTATCGGGGTGGATCATGTGATATATTTATAGAGCTGGTCTTTACAGACACTGCGATACCGAATATGTGCGCTTTTTCTATTTTTTTCTATTTTTTATTATAAAAGCAGGGGAAAGGGGAGTTCTTTTTTTTATTTGGAACTTTATTTTTTTATTCAAAACACTTTTTTAAACTTTTTTTTTAAAACTTTACTTCTGTCCCACTCTGGAACTTCAACTCTTGGGGGTCTGATCCCCTCTGCAATGCATTACAATACATCTGTATTGTAGTGCATTGCCTGTTCGTGTACTACAGTGAGTAGTACACAAACAGGTTGCCTAGGAGACCCAGCCTGAGGCTGGATCTCTTCAGCACCCGTATAAAGCAGGTCCCGATGCTGTGCAGGGCATTGGGCAACCTCTGCACGGCATCTGGCTGCCTTGTCATGCATCAGGTCCCCGCCACAGCAGTGCGAAGACTCGATGCGCTGCTTCACCCGCAGCCAACCACTGCTATGTCACGGTCAGTGTGGACCGTGGCATAGAAGGGGTTAATCCGCCAGCATTGCTGTACACAGGGATGCCGGTGGATACAGCAGGGGCCCAGCTACCAGGGACTGCCAGACCCCTGCAGTAATAAGAAGTAGTTGTAGAGCAGCACAAAATGGACCTTCTGACCTGTCCGGAATGCATCAGCCGTAATGGAACAGCCAATCCAACGCCGTCCCATGTATATGAGTAGATAACAGAACATTTCACAGCAGCATATCCAGTGCGACTTTTATTGGGGACCAAGAGTGCACACACAAATGCGATGTTTTGGCTACACAGTAGCCTCCCAAGTATACTGGTACAAAATTCATCAAACCATAATACCCTACTAAGCCCCCCATGTGGCATAATATAACCAATAAGCAAAAAATACTCTTTAATACCACCTGTGTGTTAATTAAAATGATCACTGCTACCAATAGAAATGTTGCTCCAAAGTCAAATGTACCTGGTACTCATTAGACAAACTCCAACTGCATCCCCATATTGGCCATACATGTCGGTGTCTCCATGGACCCATTGCGTATGTCCGTGATGTAATCGCGTCGATGCATGGGCGGGGCGCCGTCACCACTGTCAGCCGGAAAGCCACACCCATCTCTACACAAGCGCCGCATGTGAACCAAAAGACACCGCTATTCTCGTCATCAGTCACGTGACTATCACCTGACCCGCAGAAGGTCCTGGAGCGCCATAAAAAGATAATGGTAGACCTACTATGTAAACCACAATTATATATTATGTTTAATGCACAAAAAAAGCTCAATCATATATCCCATATGTATCTTTATGTCGTTTATACATTTTTTTCCTTATAGTACTTTTCTAAAAAATTCTGGACAAGCCAGTGGCCAAACATTTTGCTGACTGTGGACACTCTGTCAGCCAATTGAGATTCTGGGTCATCGACTCGGTGCAGATTCCCAAGAGAGGAGGAGACAGGGAACGTATGCTAAAGAAAAAAGCCCTAAAATGGATTTTTACTTTACAAGCTCTAGAACCCCAGGGATTGAATATTGAGTTTAATGCAAACAATGTAGACAGGTAGAGTATCTTTTTAGATATTGATGTCCAATTCAGTATATCATGATTTTACTGGGGTATTTTAACGGTACATATATATATATATATATATATATATATATATATATAGACGAAAACGGACAGCAACTCCAGATAGTACAAAATTGTATAATTTATTGGGCCACAGTGGCACAGAGGCGACGTTTCGGCTCAAAATCCAGAGCCTTTCTCAAGCATCACAATACAAAGGTGAGTGCACATATAAATAGGTGTACACAATTATAACATCACAATCAATTCGATTTCACAATTAGTATCAAAAATAACAATTACATCAACAAATAGTGTTAAAAAATATATTAACATACAGAGATGAATCTAGTAATACATGGTAGTGGATGTGATTCATAATAAATACATGGAAAAAATATAATTCATAGTGTAAACATAAGTGGCTCCAATGTAAATCATCTGTTTCACATCTTCTTTAATGAACTATGATTAAAAACAAGGAGGTGCCAGAAAGATAAGGGTGACGTACCACAGAGTTCGCTTGTATCCACATCCTGATAATGGCCACACTTGGCGTCTAGCTGAATGAAGTACGCAGGCGCCAGTATCCGTCCCTACAATATCGCGTCATGTTACGTCCTGCTACGGCGCGCCCGCATCACACCTTACGTCATCAACTGCACGTCACTAGCTCAACATCAGTGCGCATGCTCAAGGCGTTCTAAGCCGCGCCATATTTGGTTCTGGACGGATTGCCCATAGTTCCTAAATCTATACTTGAGATGGCTAATGAGAGGTGAGAGTAGGGAAACCATAACCCTCTGTCAGGGGATCATGGTAATCCCATGCAGGGCATGCTTTATGGTCCCGACCGGCACCCCAGTATCGGTCGTGCACCAAATGCCGCCTCTATCTCATCACTCATAACCACTCATAAGGGTTCTCCTTGATGTTACATATTCCTAAAGGAAACAGGTATATATAATATGTCGGAACATAATCCGACACCAACACGCAATCCAATCCAGATCAGCCCAACATTGTGGATATCATCGGACGTAGGATATAGCACACTTCTATGTGGAAAAACGACACCCAAAACTTCATGGCTCCTTTCTTTCTATGTTCATTGATCATCTGTAATATAATGACAATGACAATTAATAATATTCAATTGAGAAAGAACAAAGAAAGTTAAATCTCATAATAACCTTTGTATAGGATCGCCACCTACAATTAGATGAAAAACATGTAACAAATAACACAAGATCTGCCAGGGGCAAACCACCTCTTCAAGTACATACCCCTAAATTAAAATCTACATTAAGACCGTTTGGTCTTAAGGTATTTAACCTATGTATCCATAATAATTCTCTCCTTTTTAACAATAAATTCCTATTGCCCCCCCGTCTGGGCATGGGAATGTGATCAATAATCCAGCATTTAAGTTGGTATTCCGTATGATCCATCTCAACAAAATGTTTAGGGATGGGTAAATCCCGACGTTTTTTTCTTATGGTGGAGCGTTGATTGTTTAGTCTGGTTTTCAGATCAGTGGAAGTCTCACCTATATATAATAAATTACAAGGGCAACTCAAAATGTAAATCACATAGTTGGAATTGCAGGTGAGGTAAAAAGGAATGGGATATTTCACATTGGTCACTGGGTGTATAAAGGTTTTTCCTTTGCAGATATATTTACAATTCACACAGCAGAGACATGGGAAACATCCCGTGCTCTGCTGTGTCAATGTTCTCTGTGTTAGACCATATATATATAGTAGATAAATTCCGGCAGCACTCGCTTTTGTAGTTAATCAGATGCACGCGTCTCGCCCTTGACATCAGGCATGTATATCCATGAAAAATCAATGCAGCACTCCTGTTTTAAAAAAACCCGCAGTTTCTTTATTCACACATGTGACACGAAATCGGCAACGTTTCCATCCGCTACCGGGATCCTTCTCAAGCCAAGTGCACAGACTTGTGCTGTTTCGGAGAAACAGCACAAGGAACAGGATTTAAAATTCATGATTTTAGAAAGAGTTAATGTTTTGAATAGAGGAGGTGATAGACTTACTCTTTTGAAGAAATGCAAATTTAAATGGATACATCGCCTGGGTACATTGAAACTCCACGGGTTAAATGTAGATTACCGTGTTACAGTGGGGATGAGATAGATAGCATAGGCTCCCGTTACGTGATCTCTGGATACATTATTACATTGAGTGTAGAGACCAGTTATGAATTTTTCTCATAGATAATGATATATTTTTTCTGTATTACAGATATGTGGATACCATAGATACATATATAAAAAATTCAATAGATACATATATAAAAAAATGCAAAAAAAATGATGTACCCTGCAGATGTATGGTGTTGACACCATGCATTTAAAAAAAAAAAACAGCAAGCTGGATGAATTGCATTGAATTGCAGAGCGCGCCTCTCTGTCCTGATGAACTGATGAATTAACTATAGCCAAGGGATTTTATTGTGGTTTTAAAATGTACTTGCACTTTTTTGTAATATGTGACCGTGTATATAGATTTTTATGTGAAGATGCACTTTGTTGGCACAAAGCACTTTATATAAAGATAATTATGGGGACATACACCAAGAATACAACAGGAGAAGACACTTGAAATACTTGAATGGACTGATTTTTGTAACAACATTTTACTTTGTATCACTTGTTATCAATTGTAATCATTTGATTAAATAATCATGTACAGTCGTGGCCAAAAGTTTTGAGAATTACATAAATATCGAAAATTGGAAAAGTTGCTGCTTACGTTTTTATAATAGCAATTTGCATATACTCCAGAATGTTATGAAGAGTGATCAGATGAATTGCATAGTCCTTCTTTGCCATTAAAATTAACTTAATCCCCAAAAAACCTTTCCACTGCATTTAATTGCTGTCATTAAAGGACCTGCTGAGATCATTTCAGTAATCGTAACTCAGGTGAGAATGTTGACAAGCACAAGGCTGGAGATCATTATGTCAGGCTGATTGGGTTAAAATGGACGACTTGACCTGTTAAAAGGAAGGTGATGCTTGAAATCATTGTTTTTCCATTGTTAACCATGGTGACCTGCAAAGAAATGCGTGCAGCCATCATTGCGTTGCATAAAAATGGCTTCACAGGCAAGGATATTGTGGCTACTAAGATTGCACCTCAATCAACAATTTATAGGATCATCAAGAACTTCAAGGAAAGAGGTTCAATTCTTGTTAAGAAAGCTTCAGGGCGTTCAAGAAAGTCCAGCAAGCACCAGGATCGTCTCCTAAAGAGGATTCAGCTGCGGGATCGGAGTGCCACCAGTGCAGAGCTTGCTCAGGAATGGCAGCAGGCAGGTGTGAGCGCATCTGCATGCACAGTGAGGCGAAGACTTTTGGCCTGGTGTCAAGAAGGGCAGCAAAGAAGCCACTTCTCTCCATAAACAACACCAGGGATAGATTGATCTTCTGCAGAAAATATGGTGAATGGACTGATGAGGACTAGGGCAAAGTCATATTCTTCAATGAAGCCTCTTTCCAATTGTTTGGGGCATCAGGAAAAAGGCTTGTCCGGAGAAGAAAAGGTGAGCGCTACCATCAGTCCTGTGTCATGCCAACAGTAAAGCATCCTGAGATCATGTGTGGGGTTGCTTCTCATCCAAGGGAGTGGGCTCACTCACAATTTTGCCCAAAAACACAGCCATGAATAAAGAATGGTACCAAAACACCCTCCAACAGCAACTTCTTCCAACAATCCAACAACAGTTTGGTGAAGAACAATGCATTTTCCAGCACGATGGAGCACTGTGCCATAAGGCAAAAGTGATAACTAAGTGGCTCGGGGACCAAAACTTTGACATTTTGGGTCCATGGCCTGGAAACTCCCCAGAGCTTAATCCCATTGAGAACTTGTGGTCAATCCTCAAGAGGCGGGTGGACAAACAAAAACCCACTAATTCTGACAAACTCCAAGAAGTGATTATGAAAGAATGCGTTGCTATCAGTCAGGAATTGGCCCAAAAGTTGATTGAGAACATGCCCAGTCGAATTGCAGGTCCTGAAAAAGAAGGGCCAACACTGCAAATACTGACTCTTTGCATAAATGTCATGTAATTGTCGATAAAAACCTTTGAAACGTATGAAGTGCGTGTAATTATATTTCACTACATCACAGAAACAACTGAAACAAAGATCTAAAAGCAGTTTATCGGCAAACTTTGTGAAAACGAATATTTGTGTCATTCTCAAAACTTTTGGCCACGACTGTACACATGTAATGAAAAGCTGGATACGTATATAGACACCAGCATGATTTTGGTCTGTGCACTTGGCTTGAGAAGGATCCCGGTAGGGGATTGAAATGTTGCCGATTTCGTGTCACATGTGTGAATAAAGACACAGCGTTTTTTTTTTGTTTTACAACAGGAGTGCTGTGTTGATTTTTCATGGATATATATATATCTTATACACCCCTTTATTCACATACATATTACAGTACATCACTTGTATGATCATCTGCTCCCTAATGTACATGGTCACTCATTGTTTTATATATACTTTTTCTGGCATCCGAATCATGGTAACACTTGTGGATAATGGCAGTGCTATTTTTTCCATATATGGATTTAGTGGCCGAACATATCGGCACTCTGCTTAACAATCTACTTTATGTATAAGGCTCCTTTCACACTAGCGTTCGCTGGTCCGCTCGTGAGCTCCGTTTGAAGGGGCTCACGAGCGGACCCGAACGCAGCCGTCCAGCCCTGATGCAGTCTGAATGGAGCGGATCCGCTCAGACTGCATCAGTCTGGCGGCGTTCAGCCTCCGCTCCGCTCGCCTCCGCACGGACAGGCGGACAGCTGAACGCTGCTTGCAGCGTTCGGGTGTCCGCCTGGCCGTGCGGAGGCGTGCGGATCCGTGCGGATCCGTCCAGACTTACAATGTAAGTCAATGGGGACGGATCCGTTTGAAGATGCCACAATATGGCTCAATCTTCAGGCGGATCCGTCCCCCATTGACTTTACATTGAAAGTCTGGACGGATCCGTCCGAGGCTATTTTCACACTTAGCTTTTTTTTTTGCCATTTTAATGCAGACGGATCCGTTCTGAACGGAGCCTCCGTCTGCATTATTATGAGCGGATCCGTTCAGAACGGATCCGCCCGAACGCTAGTGTGAAAGTAGCCTTAACGACATAAAGATACATATGGGATATATGATTGCGCTTTTTTTGTGCATTAAACATAATATATAATTGTGGTTTACATAGTAGGTCTGCCATTATCTTTTTACGGCGCTCCAGGACCTTCTGCGGGTCAGGTGATAGCCACGTGTCTGATGACGCGGCTGACATGTGACTGAGAATAGCGGTGTCTATTGGTTCACATGCAGCGTTTGTGTAGAGATGGGTGCGGCTTCCTGGCTAACAGTGGTGACGGCGCCCCGCCCATGCATCGATGCAATGACATCACGGACATGCGCAATGGGTCCATGGAGACGCCGACATGTATAGCCAATACGGGGATGCAGTTGGAGTTTCTCTAATGAGTACCAGGTACATTTGACTTTGGAGCAACATTTCTATTGGTAGCAGTGATCATTTTAATTAACACACAGGTGGTATTAATGAGTATTTTTTGCTTATTGGCTATATCATGTCACATGGGGGGCTTTAGTAGGGTATTTATATGTTTGATGAATTTTGTACCAGTATACTTGAGAAAGGCTACTCTGTAGCCAAAACGTCGTATTTGTGTGTGCACTCTTGGTCCCCAATAAAAGTCGCACTGGATATGCTGCTGTGAAATCTTCTGTTACCAACTGCCAGACCTCTGCAGTGATCGGGCGCGCACCACCGTGCATGTACGGTGGAATGCATTCTGGCAATGCAACCCCCACCGTACATGCACAGCGTTCTGCATCAAAGGGGTTATCTTTCGATAATCCACACAGTATTGCAAGGACCCATTCACTTTTTGGTAGGGAGTCGGTATTTCTTGTTCAATAGCCGTTCTGCACTCAAAGTCCTCTTTACACCGGGAAAAGGTAGATTGAAACTCCCATAGTACTGCTTCAATCTTCTCCATTTGTTCAGCGGTGAATTGGTTCGCATCAATCTCCATTTGCTCCAAGATCCGCTGGCCATTCCACTCCGGCATGGGTTCCTCCACCGACTTCTGGTCCACTGCCAACGTCCAGGCGTCATCATTTTCAACAGCCCGTAAGGCGAATTGGCTACCTGTGAGTGGTTCTCTTGGCAGCACATATAACTTAGCCACTGACACTAACACATGGCCGTCCATTACGGTCACAATGGTCCTGGCGACCACTGGGCTCCGTCCAGCTTCTGACATGCCTAGAGGCTCTATAAGCACCCCTATCCCATTCAGTTTCTGGCAGCTTCTGACAGACATCCGTATCATCTTCTCCTGTCGCTGAGGTATGGTACAGGCTCCTCCATATGGGGCATACACTGCTTCCACCTGCTTATCTTCAGGGGTGCTTTTGCAGATACCGCACGTCCGGCTCAACCTCTGGAATGCCCCGTGGGTAGGCTTGTGGGAAGTTGTTTTCTTCCAATAGCTTGGGCCCTCCTTTGTAAACATGAGCTGGTAGAGTTCCCGCAGGACGTTCATCCCCAATACAACGGGAGCTTCAACCGAGCCGGTTTCTCTACAAGTACCACCCCCTTCTTGCCGACATCTTGTCCGCCCGCCCGAACTTATATAACCAACTTTTTTCTTTTTACACCGCAACGGGCGCCCTCTGCTAAATGGCACCCTAGACGACTGCCTAAGTCGCCTTACTGGTGGCGCTGGCCCTGACTGGCCTCTCTCTTCTGTATATGGGCTCAGATCTCTTGGAGGGCGTTAGCAAACTGGGGAATCGTCTCATCTTCACTCTGGAAGCGAGTGAAGAAGCGGGACCTAAGGGTGCCAGTACCGGACGTTTCTCCATATATAGACTTGAGTATTGAGAATATAGCACCCAGTGTCTTCCGTTCCTCTTCTGGACGCAGCATGACACTGTGTCTAGCATCCCCTTCAAGGGCGTTCAGCACCACATCTGATTGTAGATCCGAAGCCAAATTGTACAACCTGAGGGTGCTTTTAAGATGTTCGGCCCAGTCTTCTAACAGCATATGTTGGCCGTCAAACTGCACTAGCTGCTTCAACATTGCTCCTGCGGGCAAACACATGGTCGGAGCTACCCCCACAGCAGAAGGGGTGATGGAGGCCACTGCAGGGCCGCCTCGGAACCGGTCGAGTTTTGCATGGCGATCAATGTACCCTGCTGGCAGCGCCAATTGAAAGAGGGCTGAGGGCTGGGTCCACAGGTGCAGGGGGTACACGATGCCACACAGACAGACAACGGTCCTTACCCAGCAGTAAAGTTTACTGAACAGTAGTAATGGATAAGTGGCTAGGCATATATAAACAGGATAACAACAGAGCATAAATCAAACAGTAACAGTAATACTGCCTAAAGGTAAACTAGATATTGCGAAATATTCCCCCACAGTCCATAAATAGCCCGGCTGCGCCTGAATGTTCCTGAGTGAGCTTTGTCTTTGGGGTGCACCCTTAAGTATTCTGCAATACTATTTGTAATCCAACAAGGTGAAGTATGTATCTTGCCGCTTTCTTATAAGTTCCCAAAGTGCCACTGGTACAGTACAACAAGGTGTGAAGCAGTAGAGCCACAATTACAGTTCTCTGCAGTCTCTTGGTGCTTTTTACTGATCCCCTGGTTCACTCCAGCACGAACCGGACTATCAGCCGCGTGTTTCCTGGGGCCGACGCTACAAGTGTCTTCCTTGGGGCTTGTGTCAGTCTCCCTTGTGAGCCGCAAATCCCTTTCTGGCTCCACAGGGGTTCTCTCCTGATGTCCACAGCATTCACCAGGCAGCCTCTGTCTGGTCTCTTCCTGATCTGCCTGGAAACCCCTCCCCTTCACAGGGAGACTGTGATGCAGCAAGTCATTTTCAAAGTGCAGCCTCAAACCTGCATTTACAAATCCCTTCTTAGAGTCCTAGCCTGCCCCTAAATTATTGGTATTTTGACTTTATAGGGTAAATGAATATAAGAATTTTCTCTATATTAAACTTCAATGTAGATTAGTCATTTGCTGCCATCTACTGACCAAGCAAATTATAGCAGACAATTTTCACTCTACATTCAATTACATTGGTAAATCATGCTTACACCCTTAAACAACTTGAGAGAGTAATAGGATGTAGCACCTCTTTAGTCAGTTGCTCTGCAAATATTTCCGGGGTAGACCCGCTCTGGCAGGCCCAGAATGTGAATGTTATTACATCTGTTACGTTTCACCGCATCTTCAGCACTGGCTTGTAGTATCTTAACTTGCTGTTGCAGTAGTATAGTATCATTTGCAACCACTCAGGTCGTGTCTTCTACCTCACCTAATCTGTGTTCCACTTCGGTGGTCCTTTCACGTATTTTGTCAAAGTCATGTCACAGACAGCTGAGGTTAGATTGAAGATGGTCAATTTTTGTTATAAGAGCTGCTTAACAAGCTGCTATTGCCTTCATAATTTGGAAGGCTGTGGCAGAAGTATCAAGGGTATGAGACTCTTCACCCTCCTGCTCCGTCTGACTCATGGCATCCATGTACAGTTTGACAGCCGGGGGAGCAACTAAAGTGGTTTTACGGCCCATATAAAGCACACAGTCATTTATCCAGAAGAGTATAGATGTGGTCAACCTTTGCAGCACAGAAGGCATTTGGTATACGATAGTCTCTAGATTATCCTCAACAGCAATCAGATAGACTGCGGTAGAACTGTAGTACAGCACAGTGGAGAGGGGAGCTGGTCTATCAGGGCATTAGCCCAGTGGTTTTCCGCATTAGCCTTTAATATCTAGGGTGTTATCACAGGAATCTGTGCACATGTCTGGCCGCCAGTGGTGTACTGCCAATATAGGAAGACCACACTGTTGTTATGAAGCCCGCGGCACAGGGGGGCCTGGAGCGCATGGAAAGCCCTTCCCCCTATGTCTTTTCTGCACAAAACACAGACTGTTGGGGCATTGAGGCGGGCCGTCGCCTGCCCACTTCTGTTCTCCTCCAGCTCCAACCCCAGGCCCCTCCCCTCCTTGGTTGACGAGAGTCTGACCCCTCCCTCTCTGACCTCTATTTTCCAGGGCGGCTGCGAGCTCCCTCTGCGTCTGCTTTGAGTCCTGACTGCTGCATTTCACACTGGCCAATTAGCTTTTAGCAGCGCAAAGATCCTGCTGCTGATTGGCTAGTGTATCGCTGGCAGGCAGCAGGACAGGAGGCTGGAGCAGGCTCAAGCACAGCACAGAGGTGCGCATCTGGCTGCGCTAACGTGCTGCCCACAATCTGCCGCCCTCAAGACAGTCAGCCAGTGAGTACAGCTCCCCCCCCCCCCTTCCCCGTAGTGTGCCACAGTAAGATGTTGGCAACCTAATAAAAAGTACATATAGGGTTCTTGGGGGAAGTGGGGCCTGTAGGCTGATAGAGGACTCTTACTCCTACTCCGGGGGGAGGAGGGGATCAAGCACACTGTACTTCTGAGTCCTCTATGAGCCTACAGTGCCCCCCCAAGCACGTCAGTCACCTTGCAGGGTGGATAATATGATTGGTGGCTATGTGCACAATCAGCATCAGCAGCAAGGAGTTAAAGAGGTTATCCAACCCCTATAATACCCCCCAAAATGCCCAGGCACCTTACTTACCTCATTACCCGAAACCCGCACAGCTGCGACTGCCTCTCTCCCGTTACACAGATGAAAACATCCAGCGACATGGGGGCAGTCAATAGCAGGCCATGATGGGAATGAGCCTCCGTAGCATCGCGGGTGAAGATAGGTAAGCTCATTTCCGACGCAGCCTGCTATTGGCTGCACCCCCCCATTGGGCATAAGTATTATCTGTATGCTGTGCCTGGGAATTTTGGGGGGCATAATAGGGGTTAGATAGCCCCTTTATGCCTTAGGATACCGGATGTTTTTTCATTTTGGCATTTTCTTCCATATCTTCCTTGAGCCATAACTTTTTTATCTTTCATTTCACATACATGTTTGAGGGCCTATTTTTTCCGGGAGACTTTAATATAGTGTATAATGTAGAGTGAAGCGGGGAAAAAAAATCCAAATAGGGTGGAATTTGAAAAAAAAAATTACACCGTTTTACGGGTTTTGTTCCTACGGCATTACCTTTACGGCAAAACTAACCTGTGCCCTTCATTCTCTGGGTCAGTTCAATTACAATGAAACCACATAGGTTTTTTATGTCTAAAATAGTGTAAAAAAATTATGTTCACTTTGAATAAAATGTTTTATTTACTTTTTTACACCACTATATTTTGACCCCCATAACTTTTTTTTTATAGTTATATCTACTGAGCTGTGTGGGGGCTCATTTTTTTGCGGGATGAACTGCAGTTTTTATTGATACCATTTTGGAGTGTGTGTGACTTTTTTTTATCACATTTTATAAAAAAAATTGGGGTAAGAGAAGTGATGAAAAAATTGCCCTGGTAGCAAAGGAGTTAGGATGTGGGGGGTGGGCTATGTCAGGCTTTAGCACAGTGGACACAGACAGGAGGAGCAATATGTATGCGGGCTCCTGCCCTGCACTCAGCTGTGCTCGCATACATATCCCGCCCTGTGTCTATGGTCCTGTGCCCAGTCTGCTAAAGCCTGACATAGCCCATCTATGCCCGGCTTTACCAAACCAGATAGGGAGGAGCAGTGATGTGTTCTGTACATCAATCACTGCAACCCCAGTGAAATCCTTACTCCCAAACAGCACGGTCATATCAGCGGTGTATGAGAGTACGGATTATAAAGCCCTATAGGCACCTGAATTCAGCACCTATTTCTTATAGGCTTCTAACGGTTTTAGTAGAACATGTATACATTTCTTTATTGGCAAATGTGGGTGTGGAATGGGAGTAGCCAGGAGGTGGGATGGGCCGGTAGTGGGTAGTGGGTTGGGTTGGATTCAGATTCTTGCTATGGGCCCAGTGATTTCTATGTACGCCCCTGCTGGCCACCACCCGGTTTCTATACTCCCATCCACACCATGCAGTTTCTATGGACGCTGACTGATATGATCTTTAGCGTGCACTTAAAGGGGTTAACCCATGAATAATGTACAAAAATATACATCATATAGTACATGACAAGCTCTTTCTAACAAAGCTACAACCAGCCCTGTACCTCACATGGATCCAGAGATCCCCCCATTCATTGCTCTGCTAGTTTTATATCAAGTTGGCAGCTCAATGGGAGTGTCTTCTCTGCTGGAGCTCTGGAGGCTTGTCTATTCAACTGCAGCTCTCTCCCTATCACAGCTCAGGAGGCAGTTGAAAGATAATACAGAGCATATGCGGCCTTCTAAGTAAGCAGGTCAAAGAAATAACAAATTAAGTGGCACAATACAGATACATTTTATTGAATAACTCATTAGCTATACAAAATGTTTAACTACATGCAACCCCTTTAAGAGAACAAAGCAATGGAAAAGGCACCCTGGGTAATATCCACAAGACATAGGGTAAGAAACCTTTTATTGACTTTTAAGAAGTTTAATTAATTATATGTAGATATCTTTAATTGTCTTCTTGTCAGAAAGGGCCGTGTTGGGAGCCAAATTTTCATTCAGTCAGGGATGTAATGGTGCCCTGAATAATAATGCACTGACTTTAAACCAAGGTTTTCTACCAAATTATATGTTATGTTAAACATTAGTGACCACTAGGTGTCACCTTTGACAACAAAACTCTGAAGTTGAGTCTGCTGTAGGGTCTCCTAGAACAATATTACTTAGGCTACATGTGCATGTTCGTGTTTATTTTGTGGTCCATAAACTGTGCATTCACAAAATACGTATACAGGCTGTGTGCATCCTGCACCTTCCTTGGCCCCTAGTATAGTGATGGCTATTCTTGTCCACAAAACGGATAAGAATAGGACATGTTCTATAACTTGCAGAACAGCCACCCCAATGCAGACAGCACATGAATTATATCCACGTGCTGTTCACATTTTTTGTGGCCCCATAGAAATAAATAGGTCCACGTACAGGCTATAAAATTATGGTATTGTGTATGGGGCCTAATTTTGTATTAGTATTGGACCTCATACACATGATCATATTTTTAGTCCTCGTCCAATCTGCATTTTTATGCTGTTCAGATGTGGACCCATTAATTTCTATGGGAGCGCAAAAAATGCAGATGTCACACAAATGTCATCTGTGTGCTGTCCACATCCGTGTGTCCGTCCCGCAAATTATAGAACGTCCTATTCTTGTCCGTTTTACAGACAAGAATAGGCATTTCTACTATGGAGTACATGAGAAATGCGTACTGTACATGAGACCATATTGTTATATGCTAGAAATGTTCTACTTCATCACTCTACTCAGTCTGTTAGGAGGTAGAACTCCACTACTTAGCATATATTGTTAAATCAAGGTTTATTGAATACAGTTTAGATCTAGAAGAACAGAAAAATAAATAAAAACCCCGTATTTTAAGCATCCGTTACGCTCATTTTGCACATGTGGGGAGTTCTAACATCCTAACCAGCAGCACAAGTGGGGAGTTCTCCCCTGTGAAACTAGTAGGACAGGTGGAATTTTTGTTGACAATAAATTTCCTACCAAGTAATAATTAAATAATTAGTGAAAACCCACCCCTATAAAGGGCAGACTGCCCATCCATTCAGTGCTTTTTTTCTCTGTCCCTGTGGACAGTAGGACGGGTCAGGCTACGGCCTGTCACTTTAAGATACTTCTATTTGACCAACTTTTTTCTTCCTACCGCTTGTCTCCTAGCTTGTGGACATCAAGTCGCTCCGGCCCCCCTGCTTGGTGGTAATTCGCCATCCGCCGCATGCGACATCTGCGGGAGCGATGGTCCGGGCTACAGGGGCGGAGTCTATCGGCTCAGCAACCTACAGGACTCGGATCGCCGGCATGCTGCACGGCCGACAGGAAGTGCATCATTGACGACTTCTGGTTTCGGCCAGCGTTGTTAAAATCAAAACATACGTGTGTTTTACTTACTTGAGCCCTATGGCCTGCATATTTTATAATATATAGTATATATATATATATATATATATATATATATACATATATATATATATGTTTTTAAAACTTATATTTCTAGGGGAAACATAAGTAAGGCGGCGCTATCCAGAGGGGGCCGATCTAGGATTAGGAGGTGGAGCCTTCCACCTATATAAGCCCACAACAAGAGGAGTACTTCCTCTTTCTGAGCAGAGAGCTAAGGCTGTGCCTCTGTGCCTGCTAAACTACTACTGATAGCTAAAGCTACACCTGTGGCTATTACTACTACTTCTGAACATTCCTTTTCAGGTGGCATCTCATAACGGTGATCCGCGGGGTAAATCCACCCATAAGCAGAGATATTTAATCTGTGCTTCCTGCGAGATTCCGAGTACAATCGGTGTCCATCATGTCATCCACCTCTGTCGCAACCCACTGCAAGCGACATTTTCGGATGGATGAAAGACTTTATGGGAAATTCTATTTCCGAAATTAAAAACGCCCTCGCCTCAAAGAGGCCAAGAGAATCATCTCCGGGTCCGATGCCTATGCTGGAAGAGATTTCCGTGGATGATCATTCCTCCTCTTCCTCTGCCGATGAAGATTCGCTGTTCCTGTTTCCAGCTGAGAAGACCCAAAGGCTTTTACGCTCCATCCGGTCAAGGGAAGCTCCGCCTTCCACCTCTAGGGGGTTAAGAACCTTCAAAGTGGATGAAAACCTTAAGCGTTTTATGCTTACAGAATGGAAACACCCGGAATGGGTCAAGTCCCCAATAAGAGTTTAAACTCATGTTCCCCCTCCAGGAATCGGAATCTGACCTTTGGGTACCGCCTCCAAAGGTTGACATGGCAATATCCAAACTGTCCAAAAGGACCCTGGTCCCGTCAGATGACGGTAGTAATCGCCAGGACCCGCTAGACCGTAAAGTCGAATGCACCTTAAGGCGTAATTACTCTGCTGCAGCAGCCTCCGCGTCAGTAGCTGTCGCTTCCTCTGAGACTGCAGACTTTGTACGCTCCCGCATTTTAAGAATTCAGGCTGACCTAGAGGCCGGTGTAGCCAGAACGGATATTCTAGACCAATTCAAGACTCTCCTATTGGGAGCGGATTTTCTATGTGACGCCTCTGAGCAACATTTGAAGCTGGCTGCAAAAAGTATGGCGCTTTCTTCTGCCAGCCGTAGGCCCCTTTGGTTGCGACCATGGGTCGCCGAGAATACCTCCAAGTTCAACCTATGTGGCCTACCCTATGAGCCAGGAAGGCTTTTTGGTTCTAAGCTGGATAAGCTCATGGAAAGCTGGGCAGATAAGAAAGGGAAAAATCTCCCTCAACAGTCCTTTCGGGGTCGCAGTAGGTCCAGATACACCAGACCTCAGGGCCCCTCGAAATCCCAGAGACGTCAGGCATCCTCTAGACGCGGACATGGTCGTGGTAGAGGCAATGAACGTAAGGCGGACCTATGACTCTCTTGCTTACCTTCTCCCTTTCCCTCCAGATCCTCAGTTCAATCCTCCGGTTGGAGGTCGTTTAAGTTTTTTATGGCAAACCTGGCTGCAAGAGATTCCGGACCAGTGGGTCCTAAATATAATTATGTTCGGTTACACAATAGATTTCGTGTCTCCCCCTCAGGAGAAATTTGTGTTAACCCGACCTTTACCCCGAATCAAACAAACGCAGTCCTCCTTTATATCCGCAAAAAAGCCCTAGAGGAGGTTCCCTCCCACGAACGAGGGCGAGGGGTGTATTCTCCCATATTTCTGGAGATTGGCGCATGATAATAGATCTGCGCTACCTAAATCGCTTCATAAGACAGAAGCGCTTCAGAATGGAGACCATCCAATCCTTAATCAACATTCTAGATACTGGAGACCTCATGGTCACCATAGACCTAAAGGACGCTTATCTTCATGTCCCCATTCATCCAACTCACCGAAAGTTCCTAAGAGTTGCGGTCTCCATAAAAAGTGTGGTAAAGCATTACCAGTTTGCTGTCCTACCCTTTGGAATCTCTTCCGCACCCCACACCCTTTGAGGAACCTCCTGAGTAGGGGGTCTTGAGATAATGGTCTACCTAAAGAGGCAGAGAGATATGGGTTGTGGCTCCGGTTGTTGCCAAGCTCAGGCTTCAAGGACTAGAAATCGTGTCATATCTAGACGATTGGCTCTTAAAAGCTACGTCTATAGACGTTCTTCAGTCCCATCTTCATCTGGCTCTTCAGACTTTCCAGCGGTTGGGCTGGCTGATAAATTGGGAAAAATCCCAAATCATACCTTCCACTTCCAGGGTGTTCCTGGGGTTTATAGTGGATTCTCAAAGGATGACTCTCTTTCTCTCCCCGGAAAGGAAAGATTGAGTCACAAGAGCCGCTCAGTTCCTCATGGCACCTGGTCGAGTATCCATCAGAACACTTATGAAGATGTTGGGCCACATGTCAGCATCTGCAGAGGCAGTTCCCTGGGCCCTTTGGCACCTCCGTCCACTTCAAGAAGAAGTGTTAGCTGTCTGGAACCACAACCCAAAGGGGTTGGACAAGACTTACTCCCTGTCTGTCAAAGTCCGCTACTCACTCAAATGGTGGAGGAAGGGATGGGAAGTCCTTGATTCAACCTCGTTGGATCACGTTGACCACAGACGCCTCCCTTCTAGGTTGGGGAGCCCATCTGGAAGACAGTCCAGTACAAGGTATCTGGACTCCACAGGAGAGGCTTCTCTCGTTCAATATGAGAGAACTAAGAGCTGTACGTCTAGCTCTTTATCACTGTTTTCCTCTCATCTGCATCAACAGACAGGGGGGTACGAGAGCTCAACCTCTTCTCCACAAAGTTGGTCTAATTCTCTCTTGGGCAGAGCTCAGTTTATCCCACCTATCCGCGGTTCACATCAGGGGAGATCTCAACATAGTTGCAGATCAACTCAGTCGGGGTCTACCAGTTCCAGGCGAATGGTCACCGAACAGAGACATCTTGTAATGACCGGTGTCACGCACAGGGAGGAAAACAGGGAAAGCCCTGCCTAAGGGAGAGGGAAAGGTGGTGACCCCTAACTCACCTTGCGGCTGGCACCTGACTGCCCTGACGTCCCTAGACGGGTTCCTCACCCGTGCGGCGATCACGTGCCTAAACCCTGGCTTTCCCTGAAATGAGCCCTAGATAGTGAACGGGCCGGTGGGATCGCTAGTCCTCACCACTGCACTAAGAGGGAAACACCAGGGAGAGGACAGACAAACACAGACAAACACAAACACCCAGGTGGACGACAACAACTGTCCACAAAGGTCCAACAGGGATCCGGAGGGTAGCGTTCTGAATCAACAGTCAGAGAACGCAGCAACACAGCTCCAGTGGGTCAGGATAGATGTTCAGGCAGGAAGCTCTATCTCTGGCAACCAGAGAAGTGTGAGAGAGGAATATAAGGAGGTTTGGGAGTGCTGGACAAGGAACAGCTGAGGAGAAGGAGCTACGGATCCCTGAGTGAGCCAAAAGGGTTTGCAAAGCAAACCCAGAAAGCTACCATAAGGAAAACAGCCCTATCTTAAATAGAGCGTGCAGCTAACTGTCCACTACTACCAAAATCACTGTTTTACCCGCAGACAAAGGTAAGTCAGTGATAAAATCCATTGACAGATGTGTCCACGGTCTATTGGGAATGACGAGTGGTAATAGAGACCCTGCAGGACGTGTATGTGAAACTTTTGCGCGCGCACAGGTAGAACAAGAAGACACAAAATCCAATACATCCTGACGCAACCTTGGCCACCAAAAACGACGAGACAATAGCTCCAAGGTTGCTTTACTACCCAGGTGCCCAGCAAGTGCCGAATTATGATGTTCCTTTAATAATTCGAAACGTAGGTTCAACGGTACAAACAATTTCTCTGAGGGGCAAGAGACCGGGGCGTCCCCCTGGGCCTCTAACACCTTCCCCTCCAAAACAGAGTGTACCGCAGAGACAACCACTCCTCTTTGTAGAATGGGCACCGGATCACTCACATTACCCCCTCCAGGGAAACAACGAGATAGTGCATCAGCCTTGGTGTTCTTTGCCCCAGGACGATAGGTAATAACAAAGTTAAACCTGGTAAAAAATAGCGACCACCTAGCCTGTCTAGGGGTGAGACGCTTAGCTGATTCGAGGTACAGGAGATCTTTGTGGTCCGTAATCACAGTGACGGGGTGGACTGCCCCCTGTAAGAAGTGGCGCCACTCCTCAAACGCAAGTTTAATAGCTAATAGTTCCCTATTGCCAATATCGTAGTTCTTTTCTGCTGCAGATAGTTTTTTCGAAAAGAAAGCACAAGGACGCCATTTGCCAGGAGACGGACCCTGAGACAGCACCGCCCCCACTCCCACCTCTGACGCATCGACTTCAACAATAAAAGGCTGAGAGACATCGGGTTGGACTAGTACAGGTGCTGAGGTAAACCTCTCTTTTAGAGAGGAAAAAGCAACTTTAGCGGCGTCAGACCATTTAGAAAAATCAGTCCCCTTCCTAGTCATGTCAGTAAGCGGTTTTACAATAAGTGAATAATTTTTAATGAATTTCCTATAGAAATTCGCGAAGCCCAAGAACCGTTGTAGTGCTTTGAGGTTCTCAGGAAGATCCCAATCTAAAATTGCCTGGACCTTCCTAGGATCCATACGGAAACCTGAAGCAGATAAAAAATAACCCAGGAATTGTATTTCCTGAACGGCGAAGACACATTTTTCAATCTTAGCATATAATTAATTCGTCCGTAGGACCTGCAGTACTTGTCTGACATGCGCCTCATGTGTTCTCAGATCAGAGGAAATAAATTAAAATATCATCTAGGTATATTACCACAAACCTGCCGATTAGATGACTAAAAATGTCGTTAACGAAATGTTGAAAGACGGCAGGAGCATTGGTCAGACCGAAAGGCATAACTAGATTTTCATAATGCCCCTCAGGGGTGTTAAACGCTGTCTTCCACTCATCCCCCTCCTTAATATGAATCAGATTGTAGGCCCCCCTAAGATCAAGTTTGGAGAACCACCTAGCACCCGCAATCTGATTAAACAGGTCAGGAATGAGAGGAAGAGGGTATGGGTCTCGGATGGTTATCCGATTTAATTCGCGAAAATCTAAGCAAGGACGCAGGCCCCCATCTTTCTTTTTAACGAAGAAAAACCCTGCAGCCACGGGTGAAGAAGAGGGCCTGATGTGTCCCTTAGCCAAGCTCTCGGAGATATAATCTTTCATGGCTTGTCTCTCTGGACCCGAAAGATTATATAACCTGGTCTTGGGTAATTTTGCGCCGGGAATAAGGTTAACCGGGCAATCATAAGGACAATGAGGTGGTAACTTCTGACAACCCTTTTCAGAAAAAACATCCTCAAAATCCGAAGCAATTGCTATTTAAGCAATTTTCTCTGCACTGCTCACTCCACTCCAATATCTCCCTGGCCTGCCAATCCACTACTGGATTGTGCGCTACCAACCAGGGAAGACCCAGCACCACCGGAGTGGGAAGCCCCTCCAGAACATAACCTGAAAGCATCTCGTTATGGTGGTCCCCTACCCGAAGGTGTATATTATGAACAATGTGGGTGAGGTTATTCTGAGACAGGGGAGCAGAATCAATAGCGAATATGGGAATGGGTCTCTGTAACGTACAGAGAGACAAACCCAAAGTGCGGGCAAAATGGGCATCTATCAAATTTACCCCTGCTCCACTGTCTAAAAAGAAAGAAATAGTCTCCGTCTTATCACCAAAAACAATAACCGCTGGCAACACAAATTGCGATGTACGTATGGAGGAGACGTATACCCCCCGGCTGACATCCTCCACACAGCCTGGGGTTAGTAGTTTTTCCGACGGTCTTTTGTTTCTGAGGAAAGAAGGACAGACATTAATGAAATGACCCCTCTCCCCACAAAAAAAACAAACCCCACGCCTACGGCGAGCCTCAGGAGGACGGACCTGACGAGTAGTTCCTCCTAGCTGCATAGGCTCGTCTAAGTCCGTACAGACTAACTGCTGCTTGAGAGGAGTTACCAATTTCTCCGGTTCTTTCAACCTGTCCCTAAGGCGTCTCTCTATACGGATAGAAAGGGACATAACCGCATCAAGGGAAAAGGGGGTCTCATATAATGCAAGCGCATCCTTAACCCTTTCGGATAACCCAGAGCAGAACTGACTCCTGAGAGCCGGGTCGTTCCATTGGGTATCCGTAGCCCACCTACGGAATTCAGAGCAATACTCCTCTACCGGCCGTTCTCCTTGTAAGAGTCTCCGTAATCTTGATTCAGCCAGTGCTACTCGGTCAGGGTCGTCATATATGAGACCCAAGGCCCCGAAAAACTCATCCACTGACCGAAGAGCCTGGGAATCAGTAGGTAAAGAGAACGCCCAGGACTGCGGGTCCCCCTGCAGCAGGGAAATAACAACCCCCACCCGCTGATCTTCATTACCAGAGGAGTGAGGGCGCAGTTTAAAATATAACTTACAGGCCTCACGGAATGCCAAAAACTTGTCCCTTCCCCCAGAAAATCTGTCAGGGAGAGGGACCTTGGGTTCCGCAACAACCTGGTTACCAGTAGCAACCGCTGGGCTTGCGGTCAGTTGTAATTGCTGCTGTTGCTGGAGGACCGACGCCTTCAATCCTACCACCTCCAAAGACAGGCCATGAAATTGTTTGGACAGAGCAGCAATTTGATCCATACTGGATTCTAAGTAGGTAAAAAAAAAAAAGATATAAAAATTTTTTTTTTTTTTTTTTTTACCTACACAAAATAAGGGCCAGAGATAATGTAATGACCGGTGTCACGCACAGGGAGGAAAACAGGGAAAGCTCTGCCTAAGGGAGAGGGAAAGGTGGTGACCCCTAACTCACCTTGCGGCTGGCACCTGACTGCCCTGACGTCCCTAGACGGGTTCCTCACCCGTGCGGCGATCACGTGCCTAAACCCTGGCTTTCCCTGAAATGAGCCCTAGATAGTGAACGGGCCTGTGGGATCGCTAGTCCTCACCACTGCACTAAGAGGGAAACACCAGGGAGAGGACAGACAAACACAGACAAACACAAACACCCAGGTGGACGACAACAACTGTCCACAAAGGTCCAACAGGGATCCGGAGGGTAGCGTTCTGAATCAACAGTCAGAGAACGCAGCAACACAGCTCCAGTGGGTCAGGATAGATGTCCAGGCAGGAAGCTCTATCTCTGGCAACCAGAGAAGTGTGAGAGAGGAATATAAGGAGGTTTGGGATTGCTGGACAAGGAACAGCTGAGGAGAAGGAGCTACGGATCCCTGAGTGAGCCAAAAGGGTTTGCAAAGCAAACCCAGAAAGCTACCATAAGGAAAACAGCCCTATCTTAAATAGAGCGTGCAGCCAACCGCTGCGACTTCCTGACCCCGGGTATAACGGAGTCAGGCGTGGTTCTCGATACCCTCGTGACACATCTTCTCCCAGATCACTCTACATTGGGGTACTCCAGAGATTGACTTGATGGCGACCTGGTTGAACCCGAAGGTGGACAAGTTCTGCTCCCTCTACAAGGAGGACAATCCCTTGGCGATAGAGGCTCTGTCCATTCCATGGAGGTTCAGGCTGGCATACATATTCCCTCCACTTTCGATGATACCACGGGTATTGACGAAAATCAGACAAGACCAGACCCCGGTCATTGCAATAATACCATTCTGGCCGAAGAGGTCTTGGTTTACCCAGCTCATGAAGATGAGTCAGGGCACATATTGGAGACTTCCCCTAATGCAGGACCTTGTGTATCAGAACACAGGCCCCTGCCTAGATCTGAGGAAACTCAATCTGACAGCCTGGAGATTGACAGGCCCCTACTAGAAGCTAGAGGGCTTTCTGCGGAGGTCTTGAGAACTATTTCACACTCCCGTGCGGAGTCTACAAACAAGGTATACTCAAGAATTCACAAAATCTTTCTTCAGTGGTGTGCTGTTAAAGAGGTAGTACCCTCAGATCCTCCTCTTTCAGCTATTTTGCAATTCCTGCAGGACTGCCTGGACAAGGGTCTAAGTCCGTCTACTCTCAGAGTCCACATTAGTGCTCTCTCTGCCTCTTTAGGTAGACCATTATCTCAAGACCCCCTACTCAGGAGGTTCCTCAAAGGAGTCGTAAGACTAAAACCTAGAATCCTGAGACCTATCCCTAGTTGGGATTTATCCATTGTTCTAAAGGGGCTATCCTCTCCCCCCCTTTGAACCCTTAGAGAATGTAGACCTTAGGTTTCTGTCCTTAAAGGTCACATTTTTACTGGCCATAACATCGGCCAAAAGGATTGGAGAATTACAGGCCTTAGCTGCCACTGAGTCTTATACCCTCTTTCTCCAGGACACTGTCCTGTTGAGATTTCTACCAACCTTTGCTCCTAAGGTTCCTTCTTTTGGTAACCGAAATCAAACCATCTCCCTGACGGTCCTATGTCCTATTCCAGCATCTCCTGAAGAGGAAGCCCTTCATTCCTTGAACATTTCCAGAAATCTAAAGATCTACTTAGACAGGACTGCGAACTTTAGAAAATCGGAACACCTACTGCTCTCCTTTTCTGGTAAAAGCAAAGGTCTGAAAGCCTCCAAACCCTCTCTAAGTAGATGGGTAAAGGAGGCAATCTGTAAAGCCTTTTTATCCCAAGGCTTGGCTCCTCCATTCTTTTGTCACCGCCCACTCCACGAGGGCAATATCTACTTCCTTTCCGGAGAAGAATCTCGTTCCACTTGAACAGATTTGTGCTGCGGTTTCCTGGAGCTCCCACAGCACTTTCATTAGACACTATCGCCTAGACTCTAGACGTTCAGAGGGGGTAGCATTCGGACGTACCATTCTGTCTGCCGCCCTCTCATAAAAAAAAAACATAGGTTTATACCTGGGAAAGCCCCTCCCAATTTGTTGGGTTACTTGCAAGGTCCCCACTTGTGCTGCTGGTTAGGACATAAAGGAAGCGTTCATTTTTAACGTAAATTTGTTTTCCCTTAGTCCTAACAGCAGCACACAAATTTCCCACCCTTGTTTGTTTCTACTTGTTATAAAAGCACTGAATGGATGGGCAGTCTGCCTTTTATAGGGGTGGGTTTTCACAAATTATTTAATTATTACTTGGTAGGAAATTTATTGTCAACAAAAATTCCACCTGTCCTACTAGTTTCACAGGGGAGAACTCCCCACTTGTGCTGCTGTTAGGACTAAGGGAAAACAAATTTACGTTAAAAAATAACGCTTTAGGACTTTTTCATCTACAAAAATGGATGTAAAATGTGCATAACAGATCCTCAAGATACTTTTTTACAGGATCCGTTTTGTTACAGGATCCTTTGATTTTCTTTTTATGCATTCGTTTTTTTTGTTTTCAGTTCTTTAGAAGGATCAGAAGAATGGAAAATGAAACCATGATATGAACCCAGCCTGTTCTTTGCTTTGAGGGGTCAGTTTAGTAAGGCTACTTTCACACTAGCGGCAGGACGGATCCGACAGGCTGTTCACCCTGTCAGATCCAACCTGCCGCTATTTTGCCGTGCCACCGGACTGCTATCCATCCCAATTGACTATAATAGGGACGGGGGGGCCATCTAAGGCGCAGCACGGCAGTACACGGCAAGAGGCTGATGGACTAAAAGTACTGTGTGTCTGACTTTTTAGTCCAGCGGCCTCTCACTGTTCACTGCCATGCTGCACCGAAGCTACACCCCCACCCCAATTATAGTCAATGGGGAAGGAGCGGAAGTCCGGCGGCACGACAAAATAGTGGCAGGACGGATCCGACAGGGTGAACAGCCTGTCGGATCCGTCCTGCCGCTAGTGTAAAAGTACCCTAAATAATATCATGTGATAGAGAGCATGGGTTTACCAGGGACAGAAGTTGTCAGACACCCGATTTGTTTTTATGAGGAGGTGAGTAGAAGCCTGGACAGAGGGGCGGCTGTTCATACATAGGGGGAAAGTTATTATCTCCCTGCACCAGTTTTGTAGCTGATAAAAGTCATAAACACTGTGTTTGCGACTTTTTAAATGCCATTAGGACTAGAGTTGGACACCTGGATGTTCGGGTTCGACGGGTTCGGCCAAACTTCACAAAAAAGTTTGAGTTCGGGACCCGAACTTGACCCCAAACCTGAACCCCATTGAAGTCTATGGGGACCCAAACATTTGAGCACTAAAATGGCCCTAAAAATTTTTATGGAAAGGGCTAGAGGGCTGTAAATGGCATCAAAATGTGGTTGAGAGCATGACAAGTGCTCTGCAAACAAATGTGGATAGGGAAATGACTTTACATAACATAGAATGCATTAAAATAAAAAATAATAATCTTGATCTAGGAGGACAAGGTCCATATGGAGTAGGAGGTTGAGGAGGCAGTGGATGTGGCAATGTAGGTGGAAGCGGTGGTGGAGGAGGAGCTAGCCTACACTGCTTTTTGGTTTTAATTTGTTTTAAATTAGGGTACACCCCAAAACATTGGGAAATATAACCTGTGATAACCCCCTCCAGTTGTGCTAAACACACGTTCAGACAATGCACTGGCTGCAGGGCAGGCCAGCACCTCCAAGGTGTAAAGGTCAAGATCAGTCCATCTGCCTAATTTGGAGACCCATCAGTCAGTTTGTGTACGCGTGTGCACACATAATGCCCCACGAGCCATTTGGATATCTTCTCTATCAACTTTCGATGTTCTTTTTCTGAGCCTACCATGTTGATCACAGTTATCGGCGAATCAGAGTTCCATGCCAAAGAGGGAGGGTGAGAAAGACCACATCCAAGGGAGGTTAATTTTTGGAAATTAAATATGATCGAGCAGAAAAGTGGGACAAATTATTGAAACGTAAATGTGGGATAAGTTGTTAAAGTTTAAGCATTGAATGAAAGGAGGGGACGTGCATCAATTAAATAAGAATTTTAGAAATTAAATTCCGTCACCTATGCAGAATGTTTGTAGGGGTTTGTATGCAGCAAAATTGGTAAAATGTCACCTTGTAACAGACGATTTTTTAAAAATGTATCTGTCCCTATCACCTATGCAGAGCAGGGGTTTAATCACGGCAAAAATAGTCAAATGTCACCCACGAATGTAACAGACAAATTAGTGAAATGTTTTTACCTGTCTACTAGGTACAGCAGTGGTATATCGCACCCAAAAATTGGTGAGTTTCACCAGAAAATGCAAATTTAGTGAAATGACATAAAATAAAATACATACAAATAAATAAATAAATAAAAACTTGATTTATGAGGTGGAGGTCCATATAGAGTAGGAGTTTGAGGAGGTGGTAGATGTAGAGGTGTAGGTGGAAGTGGTGGTGTAGGAGGACGAGGTAGCCAACACTGGTTTTTGGTTTACATTTTTTATTTTTTTAACAGGGTACACTCCAAAAGAGTATTAAGTATCCAAAATACAACAATGAGCAATTGCGCTGTAGTATAACAATGGCTGGTTAAGGCCGGTATACATGTCTATTCTGCACAAGGTACGGACAAGTCCTGTGGGATCCGTGCCTGGTTCATTTTAATGAACATGAGCTTGTCCACATTGGCGGCTGTGGACAGGCGGCTGCGCTCGTTTGTGATAACGCCCCTGCCATGCTAAGCACATGTTCAGACAATACACTGGCTGCAGGGCAGGCCGGCACCTTCAAGGCATAAAGGGGAAGCTCATGCCATGTGCCCAATTAGGAGACCCAGAAGTTGAAGGGGGCAGACCCGTCATTCAGTACGTGTAGGCGTGTCTCCCACCATGTTGCTGAAATGCTGCCTCCTGCTAAAACGTTCCATATCAGCTGGTGGTGCTGGTTGTTGTGGTGTCCTGACAAAGCTTTTCCACATTTCAGCCATGCTAACCCTGGCTTCTGAGCTGCTGGTGGTGCCCCAGCTGCATTGGCGACCTCTTCCTCCTCCTCTGCCTTCGCCTTGTGCTTCCACTGTGCCCCCGCTGTCAGGAGGAAATGCCACCAGCAGCGCATCTACCAGCGTGCACTTGTACTCGCGGATCTTACGATCACACTCCAATAAAGGAATTAAGGACGGTACGTTGTCCTTGTAACAGGGATCCAGCAGCGTGGCCACCCAGTAATCAGCACATGTTAGAATGTGGGCAACTCCGCGGTCGTTGCGGAGACACTGCAGCATGTAATCGCTCATGTGTGCCAGGCTTCCCAGAGGCAACGAAAAGCTGTCCTCTGTGGGAGGTGTATCATCTGTGTCCTCTATATCCCCCCAGCCATGCACCGGTGATAGCCATAAGCTGGGTTGGGTGCCACCCTGCTGCAAACACGGTTCCTGCCTCCTCCTCATCCTCCACCTTGTCATCCTCCAGAACTGTGCCCTGGCTGGACAAGTGTGTCCCTGTCATTTGTGGGTGCAGGAACCCACCCTCGGAGCCACTTGTAAATGACTGGCCGGAAACCCTATGAAATGAGCCCTCTTCCTCCTCCTACTCCTGTGCCACATCCTCTTCCATCATCGCCAGCAGTGTTTTTCATGGAGGCATAGAAGTGGGATAGTAACGCAGAGAACTGCGTTATCGGCAATGGTGAGATTTCGCCCATTAAGGCACACCACAGGGCCGGTCTTGAGGCTCACTGGCACCAACCACTCATCGGTCTGTTGTTCAAGGCCTGTCCACAGCTGCCTGCTGTCGTTTACCCCTGGCTGTGCTGAAGTTGGTGGTGAAAGTGTTATGCTGACCAGATGAGGAGCCGGTAGAGGATGATGAAGCGGAGTAGGATGAGGAAGCAACAGAAGGCAAAGCAAGAAGCGCCCTGCAATCCTTGGTGTTGGAAGGACATGCGCCAAAGTGCTATACGCCTTAGGCACAGCCGCCACTGCATTTACCCAGTGTGCTGTTATGGAGTTATAACGTCCCTTACCGTGCGTACTGGTCTATGCATCCATAGTTAGGTGGACCTTGCCACAGATGGCGTTGTGCAGTGCACACCTGAATTTGTCCCCCACTTGGTTGTGTAGGGAAGGGATGGCACGCCTAGAAAAGTAGTGGCGGCTGGGTACGACATATTGTGGGACAGCCACCGCCATAAGGCTTTTAAAACTTTCCGTCTCCACCAGACGGAATTACAGCATTTCAAAGGACAGTAATTTTGAAATGCTGGCATTCAGGGCCAGGGATCGCAGGTGGGTAGGGGGGTACTTCCTGCTCCGCTTTAGTGTTTGGGATATGGAGAGCTGAATGCTTCTGTGGGACATTGTGAAGAGGCTTGGTGACCCAGGTGGTGGTGTTGCTGGCAGATCCTCTGTTTGCGAGGTGGCACTGTCACTCCAGAGGTGGATGAAGAGGCCGAAACTGCAGCAGAAGAGGAAGCAGGAGGAGCCAGAGACCTTTCTTTGATTTTGAGGTGTCCACTCCACTGCAGCTCGTGCTTTGCACTTAGATGCCTGGTCATGCAGGTTGTGCTCAGGTTGAGAACATTTATGCCTCGCTTCAGGCTCTGATTGCACAGCATGCAAACCACTTGTGTCTTGTCGTCAGCACATTGTCTGAAGAACTGCCATGCCAGGGAACTCCTTGGAGCTGGCTTTGGTGTGCTTGGTCCCTTGCTGCAATGGGCAGTAGCAGGCGTACTGTCTAGGGGACGGCCGCTCTGCTTTTGCACCCTGCTCCCTCTTCTGCTGTGCTAGTGGCTCTGTTCTACCACCACCTTTTCCCCTGAACTACACAGGTCACTCACATGACCTTGATTCCATGTGGGGTCGAGGACCTCATCGTCATCCACATCATCTTCCACCCAGTCTTCACCCCTTCCCTCCTTGTCGGTCTGCACACTTTCGAAAGCCACAGCAGTTGGCACCTGTGTTTCGTCATCATCCGAGCTGCGGTGGTCCTCCCATGTACTCATCTTGAAAAATAAGTGGTTGGGCAACGGTGCACTCAATATCTTCCACTTCTGGGGCAGGACTAGGTGGATGGCCCTGGGAAACCCTGCAAGCAGACTCATCAAAAAGCAGAAGAGATTGCTGCATGACTTGGGGCTCAGACTGCTTGGCTAATTTGCAAGGGGGTGAGGTGAAAGACTGATGGACATCAGCTGCAGGTGCCAATTCTGATCTTTCAGCAGGAAATTTGGTGGGAGATAATATAAAGGAACTGGAGGCACTGTCAGCAACCCAATCTACTATCGCCTGGACTTGTTCTGGCCTCACCATTCGTAGAGCCGCATTAGGCCCAACCAAATACCACTGAAGGTTCTGTTGCCTACTCGCACCCGATGAAGGGGTTTCACTTGTGCGTGTAGCTGGCACAGATCGACCACATTCTCTCCCTGCAACAGGAGCTCCACCAGCAGCACCACGACTGGGGCCACGTCCCTTATTTGACGCTCTCCTCATATTTCTTAAATATAGGATCTTGCTCAAAATGTTTTTTTTTTATAACTGAATAGATCAACTGTATATAAAGGGTGTATCTCACAATGACATATGCAGCAAAGGTTGCAAAATTAAGTTTTTTTGGGCCTAAATAGGTATTTTTTTCTAATAGCAGAATAGAACAACAGTATCTAAAGGGTGTATCTCACAATGACAGATGCAGCAAAAGCTGCAAATTTAGTTTTCAGCCCAAAATGGGTGTTTTTTTAATAACAGAATAGAACACCAGTATCTAACACGTGTATCTCACACTGACAGATGCAGCAAGGGCTGCAATATTAAGTACTTTGCCCAAAATGAGTGTTTTTTTAAACCCAGAATATTATTGCTGTATTTCAAGATTGCATCACACTGACAGATGCAGACAAGGCCCAAATTAAGTATTTTGCCCAAAATGGGTGTTTTTTTTATAACAGAATAGCACAGCAGTATCTAAAGCGTGTATCTCACAATGACAGATGCTGCAAGGGCTGTAAAATGTATTATTTTGCCCAAAAAGGGTGTTTTTTTTAAAAGCACAATATGACAGCAGTGTATAACGCTTGAATTTCACACTGACATATGCAGCAAGGGCTGTAAAATTGAGTATTTTGCCCAAAAAGGGTGTTTTTTAAAACCCAGAAAATTATTGTTGTATTTCTAGCTTAAATTGCACACTGACTAATGCTGCAAAGGCCGCAGATGTAGGGTCTTGCCAAAAATGGGTGATTTTTTTAAACCCAGAATATAATTGCAGTAGTTCAAGCTTCTTTTTGACTGTCACAAATGCACATATGCTGTGCTGTTGCACAGAACTTGCATAAAATGGCCGCGGCCGCCCACCTAACTAACAGACGGATAAAAGTTATTTTTCTGGGTCACTGGGCTCAGGTCAGGGTAAAAAGATTATGCACAGCACCCACAAAACAGGATCTAGGTAGATCGCAGAGTTAACAAGCAAGTAGTTGAGGAGCCAACCCGGATGGAGGCCATTTTAGATTTAGTATTCACAAATGGGAATTTGGTATCTGCTATTACTGTAGGGGATTTATTGATCACCAGTCAGTGTGGTTTACTATAAGTACAGTGACTGAGTCACACCACACAAAAACAAATGTTTTAGATTTTAGAAAAACTAACTTTTCTAAAATTAGCTTAGTGGTATACGAGTCCCTATCAGATTGGAACAGTTTCAATGGAGTCCAGGAGAAATGGGACTACTTAAAAGTGGCACTATTGGACAGATAATTGCATTAGGCCTGTCAGTAAAAGCTAAAAAAGGAAGAGCATTTAGTAATTATAAAAAAAAAAAAAAAAAAAAAAAAAGAGGATGACAAGCAAATGTATAAGGTTAGGCAGCGAGAGGCCAAGCAAGTTATAAGAGTTTCTAAAGCACAGGCAGAATAAAAATTTGCTCAGTCAGTGAAAAAAGGCGATAAGACATTCTTCAGATACATAAATGAAAAAAGGAAACTAAAACAAGGCATCCCCAAGTCCTTAAAGACATGGTTGGGTGAGTTTGACGTGGAAAAACTTGACTAGTCTACATAGAGTCCTGACCTCAACTTTATCGTAGACCTTGGGGATGAACTTGAATGGATATTGTGAGCCAGTAACTTCTTGCTGTCTAAGAGAAAACTTTTGCATTAACATTGGTTGCAATATTTTCATCAAATGTATATAAAAAGCAACAAATACATTTTTGCTTTTAAATGTGCCACTATTTCACTTTGATGTTGCTTAACGTGTATATACCTTCACATGTCTCTAGATGGCAGTATTTACTTACTTATTATCTATTTTATAAATTCATATAGCACTGACATATTCTAAAGCACTTTCTCCTAATTTACTATACATAACTCTCTCTCTCTCACTATATACAGGTCCTTCTAAAAAAAATTAGCATATTGTGATAAAGTTCATTATTTTCTATAATGTACTGATAAACATTAGACTTTCATATATTTTAGATTGATTACACACCAACTGAAGTAGTTCAAGCCTTTTATTGTTTTAATATTGATGATTTTGGCATACAGCTCATGAAAACCCAAATTTCCTATCTCTAAAAATTTGCATATTTCATCCGACCAATAAAAGAAAAGTGTTTTTAATACATAAAAAGTCAACCTTCAAATAATTATGTTCAGTTATGCACTCAATACTTGGTCGGGAATCCTTTTGCAGAAATGACTGCTTCAATGCGGCGTGGCAATCAGCCTGTGGCACTGCTGAGGTGTTATGGAGGCCCAGGATGCTTCGATAGCGGCCTTAAGCTCATCCAGAGTGTTGGGTCTTGCGTCTCTCAACTTTCTCTTCCCAATATCCCACAGATTCTCTATGGGGTTCAGGTCAGGAGAGTTGGCAGGCCAATTGAGCACAGTAATACCATGGTCAGTAAACTATTTACCAGTGGTTTTGGCACTGTGAGCAGGTGCCAGGTCGTGCTGAAAAATGAAATCTTCATCTCCATAAAGCTTTTCAGCAGATGGAAGCATGAAGTGCTCCAAAATCTCCTGATAGCTAGCTGCATTGACCCTGCCCTTGATAAAACACAGTGGACCAACACCAGCAGCTGACATGGCACCCCAGACCATCACTGACTGTGGGTACTTGACACTGGACTTCAGGTATTTTGGCATTTCCCTCTCCCCAGTCTTCCTCCAGACTCTGGCACCTTGATTTCCGAATGACATGCTACAGTCCAGTGCTGCTTCTCTGTAGCCCAGGTCAGGCGCTTCTGCCACTGTTTCTGGTTCAAAAGTGGCTTGACCTGTAGCCCATTTCCTGCACACGCCTGTACACGGTGGCTCTGGATGTTTCTACTCCAGACTCAGTCCACTGCTTCCGCAGGTCCCCCAAGGTCTGGAATCGGTCCTTCTCCACAATCTTCCTCAGGGTCCGGTCACCTCTTCTCGTTGTGCAGCGTTTTCTGCCACACTTTTTCCTTCCCACAGACTTCCCACTGAGGTGCCTTGATACAGCACTCTGGAAACAGCCTATTCGTTCAGAAATTTATTTCAGCAGTCAGGTCGGCAGTCTTACCCATGATTGCGGTTTTGAGTAATGCACCAGACTGGGAGTTTTTAAAAGCCTCAGGAATCTTTTGCAGGTGTTTAGAGTTAATTAGTTGATTCAGATGATTAGGTTAATAGCTCATTTAGAGAACCTTTTCATGATATGCAAATTTTTTTAGATAGGAATTTTGGGTTTTCATGAGCTGTATGCCAAAATCATCAATATTAAAACAATAAAAGGCTTGAACTACTTCAGTTGGTGTGTAATGAATCTAAAATATATGAAAGTCTAATGTTTATCAGTACATTACAGAAAATAATGAGAAGGACCTGTATATATATATATATATATATAGATAGCAAAAGGATGAGGCAGCACTCCAACTTCAGGTGAAAACCGTGGATCCTTTATTCCCTTGTGCAACGTTTCAATCGCTCATTGCGATCTTTATCAAGCATGGTTTACAAGTGTCATACAAGGGTATATATACCCATAGTGCATTGTGCCAATAAAAGTGAAAATTATTCAATTACATCAATATATAAACATAAAAACACATTTTAGGCTAACAAAAGTGGTTATAGAAGTAAAACCAACATTACAGTGGAAACATACAATTGTACATATAATGTGAAATATCAGTATACATGATCGTATAAATGCCGCAGCATTGATATTCTAAATGAGGCTCATTTAGCCAATGATCCACCACATGTGTAAAAGTGTTGATTATAATCATAATTATAGACATACAATAAACTTACACAGCAGTAGTTGACTAGCGGCGCCAAAATCCGCGTCCTCTCACTCCAGCTGCGCATGTCCAAGCACCAAGCTACGCTACCCACAAGGCCAGACAGGAGGCGTCACGCCGGTCACGAGATCAATCACCTGATCAACCACATGACCAGAGCAACACCCACCCGTCACGTCAGAGGGCGGCGCCGGACCACGTCATCAGGGCGAGAGAGTAACGAACGTCAAAGTGCAAACGGCGTCAGCTAACTGGCGTCGTTGTCACAGTAACCATCCGCACATCCCCGCCCACCAGACGAGCCCATGCTAGGGGCGGGCATGAGCAGCCGGAGACCACAAGGAGAGGGAGAACCAGAGGGCACAATCTGATAGATGGTCAGCAAGGATAAAATGTACAAATGCAAGTCAACACAAGCAATGTGTTGACTAAACATGCAAGATCGCTGTGATAAGAGCTCAAAAAACAGAGTGAACGTGGTACACCGTATATCAGCACCATATAAAATCAGTCAGTGCTATACAGCCCAATATGTGAAGGAGAAGAGAGGGGAGGAGCCAGTGGTTATCCCATTTCCATGGTCATAGCCAGAGGCTCATAGAGGGTAAGAGGTAAAGGGCATGTGAGTGCCCCGTACCCCAACACCCAGTTTCACCCCATATTCTCAAGAGAGAAGATAAGAAGAGACCACCACTCCATATATAGAGCCATCAACAGACAACCAGCATAGTATTCATAGATATTTATTATGACATTTAACACAATTACTTAGTATATAATTATTGTGCCCCTTGGAACCCCCCAATCACAAGATAGCATAAACGGAGAATCGCAGGATTCCGGAGCCGCCGTACAACAGAACCGCTGTCAAGACATTGATAGAAGTAATCTAGAGGAAAAAAACCAAAAAATGGTTTAGAAAATACTGTAAAATCAGTAATTGTAATAAATGGTAAAATATATGACACTTATACATCTCACACATACACAGATAGAACTGAGGAAAGGAAAAGCAGAACCGACAGGCCAGCCCTACATTATATCAAACTCCACTTGAAGTCAACATTAAGGCCAGAGGGTCTCAAGGTGTTGAGGCGATGTATCCATCTAAGCTCCCTCTGTTTGAGAGCCCTTGTCCTATCACCTCCCCTCCTGGACTGAGTGATCTGATCCAGAATCATAAACTTAAGATCCTTCTCTTTATGATTTGCTTCAACGAAATGTTTGGGGACTGGCAAATCTCTTCTCTTACGTCTAATAGAGAAACGATGATTGTTGAGACGTGTCTTCATGTCACATGTGGTCTCCCCCACATAGAGGAGACCACATGGACAGGAAAGCACATACACGACAAATGAACTGTCACATGTCAAATAGTGACCAATGGCATAGGAGACTCCTGTTTGGGGATGAATAAATTTCTCTCCCTTTGTCATGTACGAACAATTTACACAACCAAGACAAGGGTAACTCCCTTTTCTCCGCGATCCAATGTATGTTTGTGCAAAAACTTTAGTTGGAATGTCAGCCCTGACCAATTTATCACGAAAACTCGTGGGGCGTTTATATGAAAAAAGAGGGGGTACAGTAAACGCTGCAATATTAGGGAGATTACTCTTCAGAATGGACCAGTGTTTACGGACAATTTTAGCAATACATCCACTTTGCTCTGAATAAGTGGATATAAAAGGGATTCTCTCCACCTTGTTTTGTGTCAATGTTGGTGACCCCTGCTGTGTCTGTTTAACCTTCTTGAGATGTTTCTCAATGACTTGGGAAGGGTAACCTCGTTCCTTGAACTTATGTGTCATCTGTGTATATCTATCAGGTAATTTATCAACCTCCTGTACCACTCTCTTCACCCTAAGAAGCTGACTATACGGCAATGAGTTAATAGTTGACCTGGGATGACAACTGTTGTAATGCAACAATGTATTGCAATCTGTAGGCTTTGTGTAAATATCGGTAAGTAATTTATCTCCAACTATCATGACTGTGGTGTCAAGAAATTGTACTTGGGTCTCCGAATAGACCAAAGTGAATGTAATATCCGGATCCAATCCATTCAAAAATTTATGAAATGACTCCAGAGAAACTGGGTCACCATGCCAAATAAGGAAGACATCGTCTATGTATCTCCACCACCCCAGTACCTTACTGAAGTGGTGGGATACATAGACAAGGTCCTCCTCGAGGGCCGCCATGAAGACATTGGCGTAGGTGGGTGCCACATTTGACCCCATAGCGGTCCCTCTCAATTGTAGATAGAAACTATCTAAGAACAAAAAATAATTGTTCTTCAGAACAAGATCCAACAACTGGACAATGAAGTCCTGACAATCACAGGAGTAGTTACTTCCGGATAATTGTCTCCGGACAGCAGACAAACCTCTTGTGTGGTCAATGGAAGTATATAAACTGGTAACGTCAAAAGACGCCACCAGACATCCATCAGGTAGTCTAATACCAGAGATCTTGTCAAGGAAATCCCCAGTGTCCCTAATGTAGGATCTAGCATCAACTGCATAATGGCGAAGCAGACGATCTAAAAAAATAGAGATGTTAGAAAAGATGGATCCGGTGCCAGCAACGATAGGCCGGCCTGGAGGGTCTATCATAGATTTGTGTATCTTTGGTAACACATAAATGACCGGTGTCCGTGGCTGTGGTATAATCAAGAAAGAATAGAGCTCATTGTCAATAATGTCCTGACACAAGGCTGCATCTAGGACCCTCTTGATACAACGGGCTATATCAAATCTCGGATCACCTGACATGACCCTATATACATTATCATCATTCAGTTGTCTCCTGATCTCCTGTATGTACTTGGGGGTGTCCATAACAACAACCGCACCCCCCTTGTCTGCAGGTTTAATCGTGAGGCTGTTGTCATGGCAAAGTCCCTCAAGTACAGCAATCTCAGAAGTGGTCATATTGGGATGTCTCAATGGCGTATCAATAACCTCATTGCGTAGGGTGGCCATATCAACTGAGATAGCCTTTTTGAAGGTGTCGAGTGCAGGTAAATTGCTGGATGGTGAAAAATCACTTTTAGTGAAAAGTCCAAAAGCCCCCAACTTTAACTCAGAATGTGTCAAACAATCAGTGGATTGGTCAGATGGAGGACGATCAGCGAACCATAACTTCAGTTCAATATTCCTGTACAGGCGCTGCAGATCGACCTCCAACTGAAACCAATCCACTTTAGTGGCGGGACAGAAGGACAAACCTTTAGAAAGCACATTAATTTGTACATCAGATAAACATACAGACGAGATATTTACCACAGTAGACACATGATCAGATGCATTGATCATGGGACTTAGTTGGCCTTCCTGCGTCGAGCCATGGGTTTCACTAGTTTGGGGGATTTTGGATTTCCGCCATCTGTGATGTCTGGTGCCACCCCGTCTGGTTCTTTTGACGGCAATGGGCCCACCTCTAAAAAAGACTGAGTAGAGGAAGGGTCATGAGTGGCTATAGACCCTGAATGTCCAGGTGTTTGTGGTTTCCGATTTGACGGCCGATATGCAAAAGTTTGTTTCTTGGGTCCATCATTCTGCCACGTGTACACTTTACCCTTTGCATAGTCATCCGAATCACGTAGCCACTTTTTCCTTTTAGTGGCTTCTTGTTCTTTGACGAATTTAGATAAATGTTCCATGCAATGTTCGTCATAGGTTTTCCAATCTTCAGGCCCCAACATGGTTTTTAAAGCCAATATAGTTTCAGATTGTCGTTTTTTACTTATCGCCAGTTCATGTTGTAAATATTCAAGGTTCAGCAAAATTATATCGAAGGCATATTTATTTGAAATCTGGATAAACTTTTGAGCAAAGGCTGATTCCGTAGGGAATAAATTAGGTTTGAGTTGGGAACGGATCCCTCTGGGGATTCTGTGTTCCTTGAAGTATTGACCAAGGGTCATAAGATGCAGGTCAGTCGAAGCAATTTTCTTGGCGTCAGCCTCATAACACTTTTTCAAATCAATCAAGGTCGGAGTGGATAAAAATGACGGCTCACTCACCAGACCTTGCAAAATCCTTTCCTCATCGTCTCTAGTGTACGTGAAGACATCAGGGAGATCCATTGAGGTGATGATTTGAGCACGTAAAGGTAGGTGCACGCTGGAATGAGTCCAGGTAATACAAAAAACAAAAAAGCAAAACCAGCAGCACAAGACCAAAAAATGATGTGGGTGCAAAATATCCTCAAAGCCGCAGGCTCAAACGGCTATAGATAAGTATAGATAGCAAAAGGATGAGGCAGCACTCCAACTTCAGGTGAAAACCGTGGATCCTTTATTCCCTTGTGCAACGTTTCAATCGCTCATTGCGATCTTTATCAAGCATGGTTTACAAGTGTCATACAAGGGTATATATACCCATAGTGCATTGTGCCAATAAAAGTGAAAATTATTCAATTACATCAATATATAAACATAAAAACACATTTTAGGCTAACAAAAGTGGTTATAGAAGTAAAACCAACATTACAGTGGAAACATACAATTGTACATATAATGTGAAATATCAGTATACATGATCGTATAAATGCCGCAGCATTGATATTCTAAATGAGGCTCATTTAGCCAATGATCCACCACATGTGTAAAAGTGTTGATTATAATCATAATTATAGACATACAATAAACTTACACAGCAGTAGTTGACTAGCGGCGCCAAAATCCGCGTCCTCTCACTCCAGCTGCGCATGTCCAAGCACCAAGCTACGCTACCCACAAGGCCAGACAGGAGGCGTCACGCCGGTCACGAGATCAATCACCTGATCAACCACATGACCAGAGCAACACCCACCCGTCACGTCAGAGGGCGGCGCCGGACCACGTCATCAGGGCGAGAGAGTAACGAACGTCAAAGTGCAAACGGCGTCAGCTAACTGGCGTCGTTGTCACAGTAACCATCCGCACATCCCCGCCCACCAGACGAGCCCATGCTAGGGGCGGGCATGAGCAGCCGGAGACCACAAGGAGAGGGAGAACCAGAGGGCACAATCTGATAGATGGTCAGCAAGGATAAAATGTACAAATGCAAGTCAACACAAGCAATGTGTTGACTAAACATGCAAGATCGCTGTGATAAGAGCTCAAAAAACAGAGTGAACGTGGTACACCGTATATCAGCACCATATAAAATCAGTCAGTGCTATACAGCCCAATATGTGAAGGAGAAGAGAGGGGAGGAGCCAGTGGTTATCCCATTTCCATGGTCATAGCCAGAGGCTCATAGAGGGTAAGAGGTAAAGGGCATGTGAGTGCCCCGTACCCCAACACCCAGTTTCACCCCATATTCTCAAGAGAGAAGATAAGAAGAGACCACCACTCCATATATAGAGCCATCAACAGACAACCAGCATAGTATTCATAGATATTTATTATGACATTTAACACAATTACTTAGTATATAATTATTGTGCCCCTTGGAACCCCCCAATCACAAGATAGCATAAACGGAGAATCGCAGGATTCCGGAGCCGCCGTACAACAGAACCGCTGTCAAGACATTGATAGAAGTAATCTAGAGGAAAAAACCAAAAAATGGTTTAGAAAATACAGTAAAATCAGTAATTGTAATAAATGGTAAAATATATGACACTTATACATCTCACACATACACAGATAGAACTGAGGAAAGGAAAAGCAGAACCGACAGGCCAGCCCTACATTATATCAAACTCCACTTGAAGTCAACATTAAGGCCAGAGGGTCTCAAGGTGTTGAGGCGATGTATCCATCTAAGCTCCCTCTGTTTGAGAGCCCTTGTCCTATCACCTCCCCTCCTGGACTGAGTGATCTGATCCAGAATCATAAACTTAAGATCCTTCTCTTTATGATTTGCTTCAACGAAATGTTTGGGGACTGGCAAATCTCTTCTCTTACGTCTAATAGAGAAACGATGATTGTTGAGACGTGTCTTCATGTCACATGTGGTCTCCCCCACATAGAGGAGACCACATGGACAGGAAAGCACATACACGACAAATGAACTGTCACATGTCAAATAGTGACCAATGGCATAGGAGACTCCTGTTTGGGGATGAATAAATTTCTCTCCCTTTGTCATGTACGAACAATTTACACAACCAAGACAAGGGTAACTCCCTTTTCTCCGCGATCCAATGTATGTTTGTGCAAAAACTTTAGTTGGAATGTCAGCCCTGACCAATTTATCACGAAAACTCGTGGGGCGTTTATATGAAAAAAGAGGGGGTACAGTAAACGCTGCAATATTAGGGAGATTACTCTTCAGAATGGACCAGTGTTTACGGACAATTTTAGCAATACATCCACTTTGCTCTGAATAAGTGGATATAAAGGGATTCTCTCCACCTTGTTTTGTGTCAATGTTGGTGACCCCTGCTGTGTCTGTTTAACCTTCTTGAGATGTTTCTCAATGACTTGGGAAGGGTAACCTCGTTCCTTGAACTTATGTGTCATCTGTGTATATCTATCAGGTAATTTATCAACCTCCTGTACCACTCTCTTCACCCTAAGAAGCTGACTATACGGCAATGAGTTAATAGTTGACCTGGGATGACAACTGTTGTAATGCAACAATGTATTGCAATCTGTAGGCTTTGTGTAAATATCGGTAAGTAATTTATCTCCAACTATCATGACTGTGGTGTCAAGAAATTGTACTTGGGTCTCCGAATAGACCAAAGTGAATGTAATATCCGGATCCAATCCATTCAAAAATTTATGAAATGACTCCAGAGAAACTGGGTCACCATGCCAAATAAGGAAGACATCGTCTATGTATCTCCACCACCCCAGTACCTTACTGAAGTGGTGGGATACATAGACAAGGTCCTCCTCGAGGGCCGCCATGAAGACATTGGCGTAGGTGGGTGCCACATTTGACCCCATAGCGGTCCCTCTCAATTGTAGATAGAAACTATCTAAGAACAAAAAATAATTGTTCTTCAGAACAAGATCCAACAACTGGACAATGAAGTCCTGACAATCACAGGAGTAGTTACTTCCGGATAATTGTCTCCGGACAGCAGACAAACCTCTTGTGTGGTCAATGGAAGTATATAAACTGGTAACGTCAAAAGACGCCACCAGACATCCATCAGGTAGTCTAATACCAGAGATCTTGTCAAGGAAATCCCCAGTGTCCCTAATGTAGGATCTAGCATCAACTGCATAATGGCGAAGCAGACGATCTAAAAAAATAGAGATGTTAGAAAAGATGGATCCGGTGCCAGCAACGATAGGCCGGCCTGGAGGGTCTATCATAGATTTGTGTATCTTTGGTAACACATAAATGACCGGTGTCCGTGGCTGTGGTATAATCAAGAAAGAATAGAGCTCATTGTCAATAATGTCCTGACACAAGGCTGCATCTAGGACCCTCTTGATACAACGGGCTATATCAAATCTCGGATCACCTGACATGACCCTATATACATTATCATCATTCAGTTGTCTCCTGATCTCCTGTATGTACTTGGGGGTGTCCATAACAACAACCGCACCCCCCTTGTCTGCAGGTTTAATCGTGAGGCTGTTGTCATGGCAAAGTCCCTCAAGTACAGCAATCTCAGAAGTGGTCATATTGGGATGTCTCAATGGCGTATCAATAACCTCATTGCGTAGGGTGGCCATATCAACTGAGATAGCCTTTTTGAAGGTGTCGAGTGCAGGTAAATTGCTGGATGGTGAAAAATCACTTTTAGTGAAAAGTCCAAAAGCCCCCAACTTTAACTCAGAATGTGTCAAACAATCAGTGGATTGGTCAGATGGAGGACGATCAGCGAACCATAACTTCAGTTCAATATTCCTGTACAGGCGCTGCAGATCGACCTCCAACTGAAACCAATCCACTTTAGTGGCGGGACAGAAGGACAAACCTTTAGAAAGCACATTAATTTGTACATCAGATAAACATACAGACGAGATATTTACCACAGTAGACACATGATCAGATGCATTGATCATGGGACTTAGTTGGCCTTCCTGCGTCGAGCCATGGGTTTCACTAGTTTGGGGGATTTTGGATTTCCGCCATCTGTGATGTCTGGTGCCACCCCGTCTGGTTCTTTTGACGGCAATGGGCCCACCTCTAAAAAAGACTGAGTAGAGGAAGGGTCATGAGTGGCTATAGACCCTGAATGTCCAGGTGTTTGTGGTTTCCGATTTGACGGCCGATATGCAAAAGTTTGTTTCTTGGGTCCATCATTCTGCCACGTGTACACTTTACCCTTTGCATAGTCATCCGAATCACGTAGCCACTTTTTCCTTTTAGTGGCTTCTTGTTCTTTGACGAATTTAGATAAATGTTCCATGCAATGTTCGTCATAGGTTTTCCAATCTTCAGGCCCCAACATGGTTTTTAAAGCCAATATAGTTTCAGATTGTCGTTTTTTACTTATCGCCAGTTCATGTTGTAAATATTCAAGGTTCAGCAAAATTATATCGAAGGCATATTTATTTGAAATCTGGATAAACTTTTGAGCAAAGGCTGATTCCGTAGGGAATAAATTAGGTTTGAGTTGGGAACGGATCCCTCTGGGGATTCTGTGTTCCTTGAAGTATTGACCAAGGGTCATAAGATGCAGGTCAGTCGAAGCAATTTTCTTGGCGTCAGCCTCATAACACTTTTTCAAATCAATCAAGGTCGGAGTGGATAAAAATGACGGCTCACTCACCAGACCTTGCAAAATCCTTTCCTCATCGTCTCTAGTGTACGTGAAGACATCAGGGAGATCCATTGAGGTGATGATTTGAGCACGTAAAGGTAGGTGCACGCTGGAATGAGTCCAGGTAATACAAAAAACAAAAAAGCAAAACCAGCAGCACAAGACCAAAAAATGATGTGGGTGCAAAATATCCTCAAAGCCGCAGGCTCAAACGGCTATAGATAAGTATAGATAGCAAAAGGATGAGGCAGCACTCCAACTTCAGGTGAAAACCGTGGATCCTTTATTCCCTTGTGCAACGTTTCAATCGCTCATTGCGATCTTTATCAAGCATGGTTTACAAGTGTCATACAAGGGTATATATACCCATAGTGCATTGTGCCAATAAAAGTGAAAATTATTCAATTACATCAATATATAAACATAAAAACACATTTTAGGCTAACAAAAGTGGTTATAGAAGTAAAACCAACATTACAGTGGAAACATACAATTGTACATATAATGTGAAATATCAGTATACATGATCGTATAAATGCCGCAGCATTGATATTCTAAATGAGGCTCATTTAGCCAATGATCCACCACATGTGTAAAAGTGTTGATTATAATCATAATTATAGACATACAATAAACTTACACAGCAGTAGTTGACTAGCGGCGCCAAAATCCGCGTCCTCTCACTCCAGCTGCGCATGTCCAAGCACCAAGCTACGCTACCCACAAGGCCAGACAGGAGGCGTCACGCCGGTCACGAGATCAATCACCTGATCAACCACATGACCAGAGCAACACCCACCCGTCACGTCAGAGGGCGGCGCCGGACCACGTCATCAGGGCGAGAGAGTAACGAACGTCAAAGTGCAAACGGCGTCAGCTAACTGGCGTCGTTGTCACAGTAACCATCCGCACATCCCCGCCCACCAGACGAGCCCATGCTAGGGGCGGGCATGAGCAGCCGGAGACCACAAGGAGAGGGAGAACCAGAGGGCACAATCTGATAGATGGTCAGCAAGGATAAAATGTACAAATGCAAGTCAACACAAGCAATGTGTTGACTAAACATGCAAGATCGCTGTGATAAGAGCTCAAAAAACAGAGTGAACGTGGTACACCGTATATCAGCACCATATAAAATCAGTCAGTGCTATACAGCCCAATATGTGAAGGAGAAGAGAGGGGAGGAGCCAGTGGTTATCCCATTTCCATGGTCATAGCCAGAGGCTCATAGAGGGTAAGAGGTAAAGGGCATGTGAGTGCCCCGTACCCCAACACCCAGTTTCACCCCATATTCTCAAGAGAGAAGATAAGAAGAGACCACCACTCCATATATAGAGCCATCAACAGACAACCAGCATAGTATTCATAGATATTTATTATGACATTTAACACAATTACTTAGTATATAATTATTGTGCCCCTTGGAACCCCCCAATCACAAGATAGCATAAACGGAGAATCGCAGGATTCCGGAGCCGCCGTACAACAGAACCGCTGTCAAGACATTGATAGAAGTAATCTAGAGGAAAAAACCAAAAAATGGTTTAGAAAATACATGTAAAATCAGTAATTGTAATAAATGGTAAAATATATGACACTTATACATCTCACACATACACAGATAGAACTGAGGAAAGGAAAAGCAGAACCGACAGGCCAGCCCTACATTATATCAAACTCCACTTGAAGTCAACATTAAGGCCAGAGGGTCTCAAGGTGTTGAGGCGATGTATCCATCTAAGCTCCCTCTGTTTGAGAGCCCTTGTCCTATCACCTCCCCTCCTGGACTGAGTGATCTGATCCAGAATCATAAACTTAAGATCCTTCTCTTTATGATTTGCTTCAACGAAATGTTTGGGGACTGGCAAATCTCTTCTCTTACGTCTAATAGAGAAACGATGATTGTTGAGACGTGTCTTCATGTCACATGTGGTCTCCCCCACATAGAGGAGACCACATGGACAGGAAAGCACATACACGACAAATGAACTGTCACATGTCAAATAGTGACCAATGGCATAGGAGACTCCTGTTTGGGGATGAATAAATTTCTCTCCCTTTGTCATGTACGAACAATTTACACAACCAAGACAAGGGTAACTCCCTTTTCTCCGCGATCCAATGTATGTTTGTGCAAAAACTTTAGTTGGAATGTCAGCCCTGACCAATTTATCACGAAAACTCGTGGGGCGTTTATATGAAAAAAGAGGGGGTACAGTAAACGCTGCAATATTAGGGAGATTACTCTTCAGAATGGACCAGTGTTTACGGACAATTTTAGCAATACATCCACTTTGCTCTGAATAAGTGGATATAAAAGGGATTCTCTCCACCTTGTTTTGTGTCAATGTTGGTGACCCCTGCTGTGTCTGTTTAACCTTCTTGAGATGTTTCTCAATGACTTGGGAAGGGTAACCTCGTTCCTTGAACTTATGTGTCATCTGTGTATATCTATCAGGTAATTTATCAACCTCCTGTACCACTCTCTTCACCCTAAGAAGCTGACTATACGGCAATGAGTTAATAGTTGACCTGGGATGACAACTGTTGTAATGCAACAATGTATTGCAATCTGTAGGCTTTGTGTAAATATCGGTAAGTAATTTATCTCCAACTATCATGACTGTGGTGTCAAGAAATTGTACTTGGGTCTCCGAATAGACCAAAGTGAATGTAATATCCGGATCCAATCCATTCAAAAATTTATGAAATGACTCCAGAGAAACTGGGTCACCATGCCAAATAAGGAAGACATCGTCTATGTATCTCCACCACCCCAGTACCTTACTGAAGTGGTAGGATACATAGACAAGGTCCTCCTCGAGGGCCGCCATGAAGACATTGGCGTAGGTGGGCGCCACATTTGACCCCATAGCGGTCCCTCTCAATTGTAGATAGAAACTATCTAAGAACAAAAAATAATTGTTCTTCAGAACAAGATCCAACAACTGGACAATGAAGTCCTGACAATCACAGGAGTAGTTACTTCCGGATAATTGTCTCCGGACAGCAGACAAACCTCTTGTGTGGTCAATGGAAGTATATAAACTGGTAACGTCAAAAGACGCCACCAGACATCCATCAGGTAGTCTAATACCAGAGATCTTGTCAAGGAAATCCCCAGTGTCCCTAATGTAGGATCTAGCATCAACTGCATAATGGCGAAGCAGACGATCTAAAAAAATAGAGATGTTAGAAAAGATGGATCCGGTGCCAGCAACGATAGGCCGGCCTGGAGGGTCTATCATAGATTTGTGTATCTTTGGTAACACATAAATGACCGGTGTCCGTGGCTGTGGTATAATCAAGAAAGAATAGAGCTCATTGTCAATAATGTCCTGACACAAGGCTGCATCTAGGACCCTCTTGATACAACGGGCTATATCAAATCTCGGATCACCTGACATGACCCTATATACATTATCATCATTCAGTTGTCTCCTGATCTCCTGTATGTACTTGGGGGTGTCCATAACAACAACCGCACCCCCCTTGTCTGCAGGTTTAATCGTGAGGCTGTTGTCATGGCAAAGTCCCTCAAGTACAGCAATCTCAGAAGTGGTCATATTGGGATGTCTCAATGGCGTATCAATAACCTCATTGCGTAGGGTGGCCATATCAACTGAGATAGCCTTTTTGAAGGTGTCGAGTGCAGGTAAATTGCTGGATGGTGAAAAATCACTTTTAGTGAAAAGTCCAAAAGCCCCCAACTTTAACTCAGAATGTGTCAAACAATCAGTGGATTGGTCAGATGGAGGACGATCAGCGAACCATAACTTCAGTTCAATATTCCTGTACAGGCGCTGCAGATCGACCTCCAACTGAAACCAATCCACTTTAGTGGCGGGACAGAAGGACAAACCTTTAGAAAGCACATTAATTTGTACATCAGATAAACATACAGACGAGATATTTACCACAGTAGACACATGATCAGATGCATTGATCATGGGACTTAGTTGGCCTTCCTGCGTCGAGCCATGGGTTTCACTAGTTTGGGGGATTTTGGATTTCCGCCATCTGTGATGTCTGGTGCCACCCCGTCTGGTTCTTTTGACGGCAATGGGCCCACCTCTAAAAAAGACTGAGTAGAGGAAGGGTCATGAGTGGCTATAGACCCTGAATGTCCAGGTGTTTGTGGTTTCCGATTTGACGGCCGATATGCAAAAGTTTGTTTCTTGGGTCCATCATTCTGCCACGTGTACACTTTACCCTTTGCATAGTCATCCGAATCACGTAGCCACTTTTTCCTTTTAGTGGCTTCTTGTTCTTTGACGAATTTAGATAAATGTTCCATGCAATGTTCGTCATAGGTTTTCCAATCTTCAGGCCCCAACATGGTTTTTTAAAGCCAATATAGTTTCAGATTGTCGTTTTTTACTTATCGCCAGTTCATGTTGTAAATATTCAAGGTTCAGCAAAATTATATCGAAGGCATATTTATTTGAAATCTGGATAAACTTTTGAGCAAAGGCTGATTCCGTAGGGAATAAATTAGGTTTGAGTTGGGAACGGATCCCTCTGGGGATTCTGTGTTCCTTGAAGTATTGACCAAGGGTCATAAGATGCAGGTCAGTCGAAGCAATTTTCTTGGCGTCAGCCTCATAACACTTTTTCAAATCAATCAAGGTCGGAGTGGATAAAAATGACGGCTCACTCACCAGACCTTGCAAAATCCTTTCCTCATCGTCTCTAGTGTACGTGAAGACATCAGGGAGATCCATTGAGGTGATGATTTGAGCACGTAAAGGTAGGTGCACGCTGGAATGAGTCCAGGTAATACAAAAAACAAAAAAGCAAAACCAGCAGCACAAGACCAAAAAATGATGTGGGTGCAAAATATCCTCAAAGCCGCAGGCTCAAACGGCTATAGATAAGTATAGATAGCAAAAGGATGAGGCAGCACTCCAACTTCAGGTGAAAACCGTGGATCCTTTATTCCCTTGTGCAACGTTTCAATCGCTCATTGCGATCTTTATCAAGCATGGTTTACAAGTGTCATACAAGGGTATATATACCCATAGTGCATTGTGCCAATAAAAGTGAAAATTATTCAATTACATCAATATATAAACATAAAAACACATTTTAGGCTAACAAAAGTGGTTATAGAAGTAAAACCAACATTACAGTGGAAACATACAATTGTACATATAATGTGAAATATCAGTATACATGATCGTATAAATGCCGCAGCATTGATATTCTAAATGAGGCTCATTTAGCCAATGATCCACCACATGTGTAAAAGTGTTGATTATAATCATAATTATAGACATACAATAAACTTACACAGCAGTAGTTGACTAGCGGCTGCCAAAATCCGCGTCCTCTCACTCCAGCTGCGCATGTCCAAGCACCAAGCTACGCTACCCACAAGGCCAGACAGGAGGCGTCACGCCGGTCACGAGATCAATCACCTGATCAACCACATGACCAGAGCAACACCCACCCGTCACGTCAGAGGGCGGCGCCGGACCACGTCATCAGGGCGAGAGAGTAACGAACGTCAAAGTGCAAACGGCGTCAGCTAACTGGCGTCGTTGTCACAGTAACCATCCGCACATCCCCGCCCACCAGACGAGCCCATGCTAGGGGCGGGCATGAGCAGCCGGAGACCACAAGGAGAGGGAGAACCAGAGGGCACAATCTGATAGATGGTCAGCAAGGATAAAATGTACAAATGCAAGTCAACACAAGCAATGTGTTGACTAAACATGCAAGATCGCTGTGATAAGAGCTCAAAAAACAGAGTGAACGTGGTACACCGTATATCAGCACCATATAAAATCAGTCAGTGCTATACAGCCCAATATGTGAAGGAGAAGAGAGGGGAGGAGCCAGTGGTTATCCCATTTCCAGGGTCATAGCCAGAGGCTCATAGAGGGTAAGAGGTAAAGGGCATGTGAGTGCTCCGTACCCCAACACCCAGTTTCACCCCATATTCTCAAGAGAGAAGATAAGAAGAGACCACCACTCCATATATAGAGCCATCAACAGACAACCAGCATAGTATTCATAGATATTTATTATGACATTTAACACAATTACTTAGTATATAATTATTGTGCCCCTTGGAACCCCCCAATCACAAGATAGCATAAACGGAGAATTTTTTTCATATAAACGCCCCACGAGTTTTCGTGATAAATTGGTCAGGGCTGACATTCCAACTAAAGTTTTTGCACAAACATACATTGGATCGCGGAGAAAAGGGAGTTACCCTTGTCTTGGTTGTGTAAATTGTTCGTACATGACAAAGGGAGAGAAATTTATTCATCCCCAAACAGGAGTCTCCTATGCCATTGGTCACTATTTGACATGTGACAGTTCATTTGTCGTGTATGTGCTTTCCTGTCCATGTGGTCTCCTCTATGTGGGGGAGACCACATGTGACATGAAGACACGTCTCAACAATCATCGTTTCTCTATTAGACGTAAGAGAAGAGATTTGCCAGTCCCCAAACATTTCGTTGAAGCAAATCATAAAGAGAAGGATCTTAAGTTTATGATTCTGGATCAGATCACTCAGTCCAGGAGGGGAGGTGATAGGACAAGGGCTCTCAAACAGAGGGAGCTTAGATGGATACATCGCCTCAACACCTTGAGACCCTCTGGCCTTAATGTTGACTTCAAGTGGAGTTTGATATAATGTAGGGCTGGCCTGTCGGTTCTGCTTTTCCTTTCCTCAGTTCTATCTGTGTATGTGTGAGATGTATAAGTGTCATATATTTTACCATTTATTACAATTACTGATTTTACAGTATTTTCTAAACCATTTTTTGGTTTTTTCCTCTAGATTACTTCTATCAATGTCTTGACAGCGGTTCTGTTGTACGGCGGCTCCGGAATCCTGCGATTCTCCGTTTATGCTATCTTGTGATTGGGGGGTTCCAAGGGGCACAATAATTATATACTAAGTAATTGTGTTAAATGTCATAATAAATATCTATGAATACTATGCTGGTTGTCTGTTGATGGCTCTATATATGGAGTGGTGGTCTCTTCTTATCTTCTCTCTTGAGAATATGGGGTGAAACTGGGTGTTGGGGTACGGGGCACTCACATGCCCTTTACCTCTTACCCTCTATGAGCCTCTGGCTATGACCATGGAAATGGGATAACCACTGGCTCCTCCCCTCTCTTCTCCTTCACATATTGGGCTGTATAGCACTGACTGATTTTATATGGTGCTGATATACGGTGTACCACGTTCACTCTGTTTTTTGAGCTCTTATCACAGCGATCTTGCATGTTTAGTCAACACATTGCTTGTGTTGACTTGCATTTGTACATTTTATCCTTGCTGACCATCTATCAGATTGTGCCCTCTGGTTCTCCCTCTCCTTGTGGTCTCCGGCTGCTCATGCCCGCCCCTAGCATGGGCTCGTCTGGTGGGCGGGGATGTGCGGATGGTTACTGTGACAACGACGCCAGTTAGCTGACGCCGTTTGCACTTTGACGTTCGTTACTCTCTCGCCCTGATGACGTGGTCCGGCGCCGCCCTCTGACGTGACGGGTGGGTGTTGCTCTGGTCATGTGGTTGATCAGGTGATTGATCTCGTGACCGGCGTGACGCCTCCTGTCTGGCCTTGTGGGTAGCGTAGCTTGGTGCTTGGACATGCGCAGCTGGAGTGAGAGGACGCGGATTTTGGCGCCGCTAGTCAACTACTGCTGTGTAAGTTTATTGTATGTCTATAATTATGATTATAATCAACACTTTTACACATGTGGTGGATCATTGGCTAAATGAGCCTCATTTAGAATATCAATGCTGCGGCATTTATACGATCATGTATACTGATATTTCACATTATATGTACAATTGTATGTTTCCACTGTAATGTTGGTTTTACTTCTATAACCACTTTTGTTAGCCTAAAATGTGTTTTTATGTTTATATATTGATGTAATTGAATAATTTTCACTTTTATTGGCACAATGCACTATGGGTATATATACCCTTGTATGACACTTGTAAACCATGCTTGATAAAGATCGCAATGAGCGATTGAAACGTTGCACAAGGGAATAAAGGATCCACGGTTTTCACCTGAAGTTGGAGTGCTGCCTCATCCTTTTGCTATCTATACTTATCTATAGCCGTTTGAGCCTGCGGCTTTGAGGATATTTTGCACCCACATCATTTTTTGGTCTTGTGCTGCTGGTTTTGCTTTTTTGTTTTTTATATATATATATATATATATATATATACACACACACACACTTTTCTGTTGTCATAGCAAGCAGGTAGCAGCAGGCATACGTACATAAAAGAATGACCACAGGGTGGCAGGATTACATAACATGGTAATGATATCATAACACAAATACAGCCATTAATCTTAAATGGAAGGAAAAAAAATGCTGGAACAGCACAATCCCAGTCTGAAATCCTAGGATTTCACACTATATACTAAACATAAATGTTCCTCAAGGCAGAATAAATCATTTCTCAACAGGTAAGAGGAGAACAATCTCAGATGCAGGCCTGATGAAGGACTTGGGATCGCCTTGTTTTGCAATGGTAACTCCCACCTTACGGACCTTGCCATCTTCACTGGCGAAGATTTTTAAGATGAGACCCATGGGCCAGGAATTTCTTTCCACCTTCTGGTCTTTCATGAGAACAAGATCTCCTATTTATAAATTTGGCTTGACCTGCTGCCACTTCCTACGTCCTTGAAGAAGTGTTAATTACTTCTTTTTCCACCTGCTCCAACAATAGTTGGCCAGGTGTTGAACGTGTTTCCACCGTTTCTGATATAGGTTACCAGAAGAAGACTCTTCAGGTGGATTAGGAACAGATCTAAACTTCTGAGTGAGAAGAGTTGCTGGAGTGAGAATGGCAGGGGATTCTGGGTCCATAGATACAGGTACAAGAGGTCTTGCATTGACGATAGCAGATACCTCAGCTAGGAAGGTGGTTAAAGTCTCATGGGTGAGCCTTGAGAAGTTTGAGTCCATTAGCATACAGTCTAATATTTTGCGGGTGATGCCTATCATTCTTTCTCATGATCCACCCATATGAGAGGCATGAGGGGTTTTAAAGATCCATGTACAACCATTGTTGTCCGAGTAGTCTTGAACTGGCTTAGAGTTGATTTGCAATTCTTGGCAGGCACCTATGAAGTTGGTTCCACAGTCAGATCTTATTTGCTTTACTGGTCATGTAAAGACGACAAATCGTCTTAAAGCATTGATGAAACTAGAAGCGTTCATGGATTCTATTACTTCAATGTGCATAGCATGTACACTTAGGCATGTAAACAACACTGCCCATCATTTGCTGTCAGCATGACCACCTCTGATCCTTCATGCAGTGACTGTTCATGGCCTGAATACATCCAGACCAACAGAAGTAAACGGTGGTTGGGTGCTTGTCCTATCAATTGGCAAATCAAACATTTGTTGATGTTGCAGTTTTCCCCTTGCCTTGCGACATTTAATGCAATGGTGAATTATATGAGCAACCCGTCTTTTTGCTCCCACTATTAAAGCACCCTCAGTCAAATGTCTGCCTTGGTGCTTGATTCTTTCATGATAATGCCGTATCAGCAGTGTAGTAACATGGTGATTGAGGGGATTCCTTTCTGAAATCTTTAACTTAGCCTTGCCAACCCTCAGCATCCCACAAGCATCAATTACTGGTTTCAAGTTGACAATGGGGCTGCATTTTGGAATGTCTTGCTTGTCATGTATACATTTTAGTTCCATGTGAAAGGCACTCTGCTGTATGTTACGTATCACAGGCAACTCACTTAGGACAATATCTTCTGCAATGAGAGGTTTATGACACATCTGCCAACTGTAACATTCAGTGCTATGCTTGTCAGCACAAAAGCACTGTACAATGTGGACAAAGCTTGCAATGGTGTGAACGAGCCTGGACCATCTGGAGAAGCATTCAAAGCGATGACAGCCCTCCTTTCAGACTTGATGACAAGGGTACTAACTAATGTTAGGCAAGCATGCTCAGCCAAACACTAATTGCGGTGTTTGGCCGAATACCATGCTTGAGTCTCCTCCCCGCACTTTTGTTGGCAGCCAATACTCTTGCAGGTAAGTACTGCCATTCACTGTAATACCCTAGCCATGTTGGCTGATGGCATTACAGTGATTGGCTGGCCAGAACGCGTCATTGGGTGCTATATAGCACCCGATGACACGTGATCGGCTCAGTATTAGTCAGGGAGAGCTGGAGAGCAGAAGGGAGAGATAATGTAGGGATTGAAATAGCAATATTTTAGTTTTTATACTTGTTATAGACCCAAAAGTCCTTTTAAAGACTATTGTGTGTGGCAGCAATCTATATTTTTAGCGCAACCTGCGCTAAATTGCTAAAACTTGCTAGAGACCCAAAAGTCCTTTTAAGGACTATAATTATATCTGGCAGCAATATATATTTTTTAGAGCAACCTGCGCTAAATAGCTTGCAATTGTTTGGCCGCTGCAGACAGCGATATTATCTGCGCTACATCTCCTGTCTAATGTGTCTGCAGCCTAAAAATATTTATGACATCCAGTGTAATTTTTCCATAGATGGTGTCCGCTGTGGACAGGTACATTATCTGCGCTACATCTCCTGTACAACGTTTGCGTCTATGAAACATCAGTGACATTCAGTTTAATTTCTTTGCTGCTGGTGGCAGCAACATTACCTGTGCTACATCTCCAGTATAACATTAGCGCATCTTAAATATCAATGACATTCAGTGTCATTTTTTTCACCGCTGGTGACAGCGACTTTATCTGCGCTACATCTCCTGTGTAACGTGCACAGCCTAAAAATATCTGTGACATTCAGTGTACTTTTTCTGTAGACGGTGTCAGCTGCGGACAGTTAAATTACCTGTGCTACATCTCCTGTATAAAGTTCGCGTATCCGAAATATCAGTGACATTCAGTAAAAAAAAATTGGTGCTGGTGGCAGCGACATTGCCTGCGTTACATCTCCTGTATAACGTTTGCCCATCCTAAATATCAGTCACATTAATTCAGTGTAATTTTTTATTAGGCGGTGGGGACAGCGACATTACTTGCGCTATACCTCCTGTATAACGTTTGTGCAACCTAAGTATCAGTGACAATAATTCAGTGTCATTTTTTATTAGGCGGTGGTGACAGCGACATTACTTACGCTATACCTCCTGTTTAACGTGTGCGCATCCTAAAAATATCTGACATTCTGTGTACTTTATTTGCGCATACACTTAGAAAACCTGCGCTACTGTACGTGTGACATACTTGCAAAAATATACACCATTTAATATGCGCAAGGCGAGCAGAAAGGGACGAGGAAGAGGCCGTGCTACTGATGGTGCACGCAGAGGCCGTGGCCCTGGGCGCGGTGAAGCTGTGCCTGTCTCCAGAGCACAAGAAACACACTCATCCACGATACCTAGCTTCATGTCCCAGTTTGCAGGGCGGCGCAGGACACCACTCTCGAAGTCAGACCAGTGCGAACAGGTGGTCGGTTGTATTGCAGCAGATAATGCTTCCAGTTGGTTAAGCACCACCCTGTCTTCCACAAAGTCTAGTCTCAGTAGGCAAGAGTCTGGTCAACAGAATCCTCACCCTGAAACTCCTTCCACCCACCATGGAGAGTCTATGCAAACAAGTGATCCCACGCTTGGATATTCCGTGAAGCTGATGATGATGAGACACATTTGCCAATAAGTCAACCGCAATTAGTGTCTCAAGAGGTTTATGATGAGGATGAGACACAGTTGTCAATAACTGAGGTTGTTGTTAGGTCAACAAGTCAGGAGGATGACACCAGAGTGAGGAAGTGGAAGAGGTGGTGCTGGACGATGAAGTCACTGACCCAACCTGGGAAGGTGGCAAGCCGAGCGAGGACAGCAGTACAGAGGGGGAGGGATCCATAGCACTGCAACAGGCTGGAAGAGGCAGTGGGGTGGCAAAAGTGAGAATGTGGGCCACACCAAAAAGGCCTACAACTGTTCCCCGGAGAACCCCCTTGCGACAATCTGACTTGCCGCAAACTGAGCTAGGAGAGTGCGCTTATCGGTCACGATCCCCCCCCCCGCTGTGCTGAACGTCCTTTCGGACAGGACACTCGATGAGGGGCAATCCAAGAGTTCCATGGCAAATTGTGCCAGCTCTGGCCACAGGTCACGCCTACACACCCAGTAGTCCAGGGGCTCCTCGCTTCTCAGAGCGTCCACATCGATCTCAACACATCTTCAAACCGCCCTCTTTTTGCATGCGTTGTAAGATTGTTACTCGCAACCGTTTCTCTGTAGGTGGAAATTCTTCTGCCAGTGCCCACAACAGCAGAATGCAGCATCTCTTGCAGCTAGGCCTGGAAATGCTGCATTCTGACAGCCCTCTGTGATGCTGGTAACATGTCTGCCATTTTGTGTTTGTACCGGGGGTCTAAGTAAATTGCCACCCAGTACTGGTCCTTTCACTTTATGATTTTTATACAGTGGTCCCTCTTCAAACACTGGAGCACGTTTCTGCTGGAGAAGCCTATCTAGCATATACAAGGTGGAGTTCCAGCACGTCTGGTATTCACAAATCAGATGTCTGATGGGCAAGTGGTGTCGCCACTGAACGTCAGCAAGGCGAGCCATGGCTGTGTAAGATCTTCTAAAATGGCCAGAGATTTTCCTGGCCCTCCGCAAGACATCCTGGATCCCGGGGGATTTGTTTCAGTGCGCTCAGCAGATAGGCCAGAGATTTTCGCACACCACTTTACCAACTGTCAATCAGCCTGTGACCGCAAAGCTGAAAGGAGTGCAGGACAGGTGTGGCTCTTGGCTTCCAGGCACAACAGCCGCAGCACAGCATGGCAACGTCCTACCTGGCACATTGAATATGTTCTAAGAAGCTGGGGGGTGCATCGGAAGAGGTGGTAGCAGTGGAAAAGGAGGAGACGAAAGATGGAGTAGAAGGAGAAGAAAAAGAGGCAGGCCTGCATGAAATTCATGGCGGTAAAACCAAATCCATATGGGTGCCACTTGTTACATGCTTAACGGCTGTCAGAAACGTTCACTCAGTGGGCAGTAAAAGCTATGTAACTTCCCTGCGTGTGTCTGTGGTCAGATGTATCTTGGCATCAACACTGTGTGCCAGAAATATTTTGACTTGCCGCTGAACGTGGCCATATAGCTCTGGGATGCCCTTCTGGGAGAAATATTTCCTTCCGGGGACCTTTGCAGTGTGCCAATGGCCACAAATTTTCTAAAAGCCTCAGAGTCCCCCAATGTATATGGCAGTAGTTGGCAGGCTAGCAGTTCCGACAAGCCAGTGGTCAGCCCTTGGGCAAGAGGATTATCCGGCGTCATCATTTTTTTACGCTCAAATATTTGGGCTACGGAAGCCTGCCTTGTGCCATATGAACGCGACGACGGCATGATGGAAGGTGGATTGGTGGACAAATGGGAGAAGAGAGGAGAAGGAGAAGAGGCAGGACGTGGAGAACCAGGAGTGTGACTTTGTGGGTTCTGATGGCGTTGCTCCCACTGGACTCGGTGATGGGAGGCCAGGTGCCTTCTTAAGGTGGTCGTCCCTAGGTGAGTGTTGGGCTTACCGTGACTTTGCATTGACAGCACAGGCTGCAGGTGGCAACACTATTATAAGCAGCTAACAAGTTGAGAAAAAGTCCCACACTGCGGAGTCATGTGCCGACATCCTGGGAGCGCAAGATGTGACCATGCATGGTGGATGGCTCGCTCCAGGTACATTTGCAGTCTGCTTTTTGCCTCCTGTACACTGCAAATTCTGCCTGCTTCTCCTCCTTCTCCTACCTATCTGCTGCTCCCTCTCTCCCTCTGAACTCCTCTCTTCTTCCTCTCTTGTCCATCGACACATAATCGTGTCGCATCTGTAAGGTCTGGGAATTGAAGGGAAAATAATTCCTCTGACTTGAGTGGAGGGGCTATGGTAGTGGTGGTGTCTTTGGGGGTGCACACAGCAGAGAGTGAGGAGGGTGCAGATAGAGAGGATGAGAAGGGGGCAGAATCAGAAAGCTTAGTGAGCCACTCAACCAACTCTGGTGCGTCCTTTGACGGAATCACACGCACCTACTCCAACTTCCCACTTAGGCTCCGGCCTGGTCCACCTGTCCGACCCCTACCACCCCTGCGGAATGGCCGGCCTCTTCCTCTGCCTGTCATTTTCAAAATGACCCTGTGACAAAGTCCCTATAGAAGAGCAGTATTTGTGGAAGCAGGTATATAGAACCGCTTAATGATTATTTGCTGAAAGCAGGTATATCAAACCTCTTAATCAGTTTTTTAGGGGGGCTACTGGTATATCAAACCAGTTGAAATAATTTGTTCCAATAGCGTTTGTCCCTCTGTATAGCTGGGGTATCTCAGCAGAACCGCACACAACTCCTGCAAATTACAAATGCACTACACGGAAAGTATATTCTAGGTATATCAGACCCCTGCCTCAATCAGTTTTTTTGGTGGGACAAATGTTAAATCCCACCAGTTGCAGTTAGTTGTTCCAATAGCGTTTGTCCCTCTGTATAGCTGCGGTATCTCAGCAGAACCGCACACAACTGCTGCACAATACAAATGCACTATATAGAAAGTATATTATAGGTATATCACACCCCTGCCTCAATCAGTTTTTTTTGGGGGGCAACTGGTATATCACACCAGTTGCAATTAGTTGTTCCAATAGCTTTTGTCCCTCTGTATAGCTGCAGTATCGTAGCAGAACTGCACACAACTGCTGGACAATACAAATGTACTATAATATACTTTTAGCTGCAACATGGTCGTCACCTTTCCAGTCAGCTTCCGCTATTCACAAGCAAGGAGTGGGCATGGATATCTGACCTCTGTGAGTTTTTTCTGAAACTTTGAGGAATCAACACAGATGGTGAGCGGCGATAACGCTATTATCAGCGTAACCATCCCACTTCTGTGTCTACTCAAATGGTCGCTGCTCACAATTAAGGACGATGCTTTGCATGTGGAAGAGATGGAAATGGGGGGGAAGACATTACACAGGGTAATAGCCAGACCACCCTCAATTAGTCTTCTCAGCGCGAATTGGACGATAAAGAGGAGGAGGAGAAGCAGGAGACTATTAGTACCCATGGAAGTTTAATTCCATCTGTTCAGCATGGGTGGCCAGCAGAGCACCAGATTGGGGCTCAGCCAGTAACACAATTCTCCAATGTAATTTTAACAATTAATTTTAACAACCGGATCAGGAGAACTGCAGGGAACTCTCTGAATCTGTTGCCTGCCTCAATCTCTGCCTGTCCTGACCAGTTTCCATTTGACTGTGATTTCTGCCTGTTGCCTTGGTACTAAGTATTGGTGGCTTCTAGTTTATCTACATACCAGGCCTTGTTAACCTCTACAGGACCGCCGCACGCAGGGATGCGTCTTCCTCCTGGACACGCCGGCGCGTAATTCCTCCTGGACACGCCGGCGCGTCATCTCACGAAACGCGAGATTTCCTGTGAACGCGCGCACACAGGCGCGCGCGTTCACAGGAACTGCAGGTAAGCGAATGGATCTACAGCCTGCCAGCGGCGATCGTTCGCTGGCAGGCTGTATATGCGATTTTTTTTAACCCCTAAAAGATATATTAGACGCTGTTTTGATAACAGAGTCTAATATACCTGCTACCTGGTCCTCTGGTGGTCCCTTTTACTTGAGCACAGGCAGCTCTGTAAAGTAGCACCAAACACCACTACACTACACCCCCCTGTCACTTATTAACCCCTTATTAACCCCCTGATCACCCCATATAGACTCCCTGATCTCCCCGCTGTCATTGATTACCCCCCTGGAAGGCTCAATTCAGATGTCCGTATGTGTTTTGCGGATCTGCTGTGTCCGTGTTTTGCGGATCCATGGATCCGCGGATCCGCAAAACACATACGGACATCTCAATGGAGCCTTACAGGGGGCAGATCAATGACAGGGGAGTGATCACCCCATATAGAGTCCCTGATCACCCCCCTGTCATTGAATAACCCCCTGTAAGGCTCCATTCAGAGGTCCGTATGTGTTTTGTGGATCCACAGATCCATGGATCGGATCCGCAAAACACATACGGACGTCTGAATGGAGCCTTACAGGGGGTGATCAATGACAGGGGGGGGTGATCAGGGAGTCTGTATGGGGTGATCACCCCCTGTTATTGATCATCCCCCTGTAAGGCTCCATTCAGACGTCCGTATGTGTTTTGTGGATCCGTGGATCCACGAAACACGGACACCGCGGATCCGCAAAACACAGACACCGGCAATGCACTTTCCGCATTTTGCGGATCCGCACATTGCCAGAACTATATAGAAAATGCCTTTTCTTGTCCGCAATTGCGGACAAGAATCGGACATGTTCTATAGGCTCTACAAAAAAACGCAGTGTTCGCCCGATCAGGCCTGATCTTGTGCGCACACTTGCGTTCAGTCCGCAAGTGACAGTCATTTCAGTGACAGAAATTTTTTTTTCTGGTCACTGCAAAAACACCTTAAAATCACTGCGGCGCTATAAAAAGATCACTTTTGAGGGGCATGGCGAGTTCATAGAAGATTTTTATTAATTTTTTGCACAAGTTAGCGGAAATTGATTTTATTTTATTTTTTTCTTACAAAGTCTAATTTTCCACTAACTTGTGACAAAAAATAAAATCTCACATGAACTCACCATACCCCTCATGGAATCCAAATGCGTAAAAATTTTTAGACATTTATAGTCCAGACTTCTTCTCACGCTTTAGGGCCCCTAAAATGCCAGGGCAGTATAACTACCCCACATGTGACCCCATTTCAGAAAGAAGACACCCCAAGGTATTCGCTGAGGGGCATATTGAGTCCATGAAAGATTGAAATTTTTGTCACAAGTTAGCGCAAAGGGAGACTTTGTGAGAAAAAACAAAAAAAATCAATTTCCGCTAACTTGTGCCAAAAAAAAACTTCTATGAACTGGCCATGCCTCTCACGGAATACCTTGGGGTGTCTTCTTTCCAAAATGGGGTCACATGTGGGGTATTTATACTGCCCTGGCATTTTAGGGGACCTAAAGCTTGAGAAGTCTGGAATCCAAATGTCAAAAAATGCCCTCCTAAAGGGAATTTGGGCCCCTTTGCGCACCTAGGCTGCAAAAAAGTGTCACACATGTGGTATCGCCATACTCAGAAGAAGTTGGGCAATGTGTTTTTAGGTGTCTTTTTACATATACCCATGCAGGGAAGTTGTCTTTTCGAGAGATATTTCTCTCACCCAGCATGGGTATATGTAAAAAGACAACCCAAAACACATTGCCCTACTTCTTCTAAGTACGGCGATACCACATGTGTGACACTTTTTTGCAGCATAGGTGCGCAAAGGGGCCCAAATTCTAAAGAGCACCTTTAGGATTTCACAGGGCATTTTTAACACATTTGGATTTCAAACTACTTGTCACGCATTAGGGCCCCTAAAATGCCAGGGAAGTATAACTACCCCACAAGTGACCCCATTTTGGAAAGAAGACACCCCAAGGTATTTCGTGAGGGGCATGGCGAGTTCATGTAAAATTTTATTTTTTGTCACAAGTTAGTGGAATATGAGACTCTGTAAGAAAAAAAATCATCATTTTCCACTAACGTGTGACAAAAAATAAAAAGTTCTATGAACTCACTATGCCCATCAGTGAATACCTTAGGGTGTCTACTTTCCGAAACAGGGTCATTTGTGGGGGTTTTCTACTGTCTGGCCATTGTAGAACCTCAGGAAACATGACAGGTGCTCAGAAAGTCAGAGCTGCTTAAAAATGCGGAAATTCACTTTTTTGTACCATAGTTTGCAAACGCTATAGCTTTTACCCAAACATTTTTTTTATCAAAGACATGTAGAACAATAAATTTAGAGAAAAAATAATATAGAAATGTAGTTTAAAAAAAAAAATCTACAACTGAAAGTGAAAAATGTCATTTTCTGGCACAAATTTTGGTAAATTTCGATTAATAACAAAAAAAGTAAAAATGTCAGCAGCAATGAAATACCACCAAATGAAAGCTCTATTAGTGAGAAGAAAAGGAGATACAATTCATTTGGGTGGTAAGTTGTATGACCGAGCAATAAACGGTGAAAGTAGTGTATTGCAGAATTGTAAAATGGTCTGGTCATTAAGGGTGTTTAAGCTAGGGAAGCTGAGGTGGTTAATGGAGACTATTCTGGGGTAGCCTCCTTGCAGGGGTTTGTGGTGAAGAGTTTACAGTCCCTTAGAGTTCCTGATTGGTCTGCATCAAATTATTTTCTATAAACATTATGGGGGTCATTTATCAAACTGGTATAAAGTGGAACTGGCTTAGCTTCCCATAACAAACAATCATATTCCACCTTTTTGCAAAGAGCTATCAAAAATGAAGGTGGGATCTGATTGGTTGCTATTGGCATTGGGCAACTTAGCCAGTTCTACTTTACACCAGTTTGATAAATGACCCTATATACAGACGTGGACAAAATTGTTGGTACCCTTTGGTCAATGAAAGAAAAAGTCACAATGGTCACAGAAATAACTTTAATCTGACAAAAGTAATAATAAATTAAAATTCTATAAATGTTAACCAATGAAAGTCAGACATTGTTTTTCAACCATGCTTCAACAGAATTATGTAAAAAAATAAACTCATGAAACAGGCATGGACAAAAATGATGGTACCCCTAACTTAATATTTTGTTGCGCAACCTTTTGAGGCAATCACTGCAATCAAACGCTTCCTGTAACTGTCAATGAGACATCTGCACCTCTCAGCAGGTATTTTGGCCCACTCCTCATGAGCAAACTGCTCCAGTTGTGTCCGGTTTGAAGGGTGCCTTTTCCAGACTGCATGTTTCAGCTCCTTCCAAAGATGCTCAATAGGATTGAGGTCAGGGCTCATAGAAGGCCACTTTAGAATAGTCCAATTTTTTCCTCTTAGCCATTCTTGGGTGTTTTTAGCGGTGTGTTTTGGGTCATTGTCCTGTTGCAAGACCCATGACCTGCGACTGAGACCAAGCTTTCTGACACTGGCTAGTACATTTCTCTCTAGAATTCCTTGATAGTCTTGAGATTTCATTGTACCCTGCACAGATTCAAGACACCCTGTGCCAGACGCAGCAAAGCAGCCCCAGAACATAACAGAGCCTCCTCCATGTTTCACAGTAGGGACAGTGTTCTTTTCTTGATATGCTTCATTTTTTCGTCTGTGAACATACAGCTGATGTGCCTTGGCAAAAACTTCGATTTTTGTCTCATCTGTCCACAGGACATTCTCCCAGAAGCTTTGTGGCTTGTCAACATGTAGTTTGGCATATTCCAGTCTTGCTTTTTTATGATTCGTTTTCAACAATGGTGTCCTCCTTGGTCGTCTCCCATGTAGTCCACTTTGGCTCAAACAACGACGGATGGTGCGATCTGACACTGATGTTCCTTGAGCATGAAGTTCACCTTGAATCTCTTTAGAAGTCTTTCTAGGCTCTTTTGTTACCATTCGGATTATCCGTCTCTTAGATTTGTCATCAATTTTCCTCCTGCGGCCACGTCCAGGGAGGTTGGCTACAGTCCCATGGATCTTAAACTTATGAATAATATGTGCAACTGTACTCACAGGAACATCTAGTTGCTTGGAGATGGTCTTATAGCCTTTACCTTTAACATGCTTGTCTATAATTTTCTTTCTGATCTCTTGAGACAGCTCTTTCCTTTGCTTCCTCTGGTCCATGTCGAGTGTGGTACACACCATATCACCAAACAACACAGTGATTACCTGGAGCCATATATATAGGCCCAATGGCTGATTACAAGGTTGTAGACACCTGTGATGCTAATTAGTGGACACACCTTGAATTAACATGTCCCTTTGGTCACATTATGTTCTGTGTTTTCTAGGGGTACCATCATTTTTGTCCATGCCTGTTTCATGAGTTTATTTTTTTACATAATTCTGTTGAAGCATGGTTGAAAAACAATGTCTGACTTTCATTGGTTAACATTTATAGAATTTTAATTTATTATTACTTTTGTCAGATTAAAGTTATTTCTGTGACCATTGTGACTTTTTCTTTCATTGACCAAAGGGTACCAACAATTTTGTCCACGTCTGTATATCTAGACTAGCCCAAGAGCCCTGTACAACAATGGTTTATGACTTGTTCTTGCCAATTTTCTGTTCTTCACTAGTGATGCAATGACTCTTCTAATTGTATTTCAGTTAATACCCCAAAGCTGAAAAGTGAGCTATGGCAGTGTGAAATATGGAATACTATAAGATTTTTACATGGGTAAGTACATGAAAAAAAAATGTTTACAATAAAAGCCTGATTTAAATAATGTCATTATTTGTAATGGTAGCATTGGGTATTGGTAACAACATAAAGTGCAATCCTTCCATTTAGATTTTTGGGATAAAAGATTCCCTTTGAATTAGTAGTCAGCCCTCTAACCTACTGAGCCCATGTGCAATTTCCCAGAAACTATGTCCGCCTTTGGGTGTGTTTTTTATCTAAAATTACTAAACTGTTTTGTTTTACATAAAGATGTACATGTGACACCAATGTTGATTTTCCTGCCACTACCCATAGTCACTCAGTAGTCATTTCTTTTGAATGCCGCTCAACCAATGGAGTTTTTGAAATTAGTCTTTATTTTGTGGATGACTGTGTTTATGGTCTGGTTGCCAAAGAGATGTCAAGCAACCAGGAAGTAACTGTCTGTCTGCACTCATGTTCATCTCAGGGTCATCATCTTTATTCTGGAAAGCTGGTGATTAAGACCACAGCAATAATATAAAATTCATGGGCAAGCAGAGACACACAGAAATTACTATAAGAAACAGTGTTAACTGGTTAACTAAAAGGAAAAAAATATTCCTTAATTGTTAGAGATTAGTATGCTGGCAGCACATGGCTACAATGTGTCTTTTCACATTGGGAGGTAAAGTTTGTATTAAGCAGTTGCTATAGGAACGTAACAAGCTCACATTCTTTATCTGCTTTCCTGAAAGAACCTAACAAGTGCACATTCTTCATCTGCAGTTCTGATAGACACCCAACATAAATAAAATAGCTCAGTTAAAATGTTCCCCTACAGGGACATGTGCAAATAGGTAGAAAATTTGAAATAGAGCTGCTAACATAACACTTTGTATGATTTTAATAAAATAAATCCACTTCGGTTTTGTGATGCTTTGGAAAGTATATGCTGGGTTTCTTTAATTTGCTCTCAGTATCCTGATGGTTTTGATATAAATATGACATTAGTGATAATGATGTTAGTATTAATCCTGCATTTAAAATAAGAACAGTTTTTTCTTTTCTTTTCGTGATTGACGTGATGATGTAGGTTTGGCTGCGTCGCCACGCCACGTTTGGTCGTGCTTGCCGGCTGGAGGGGCCCCTAAGTGCTAGAAGTGCTGCACGCTGGCCCGATTTGATGGGTGCCTGCGGGGGTGATTTGCCCTGAACTAAAGATCCCTGGTCGGCTTGCTAGGCATGAGAGCGGTCGCACGCTGAGAGAGCTCCCGCATCTGCCCGGCCATTAATCCTGATTTTACCCTGATTTCAGCGGAGATAGCAAGCCTGAACAGTCGGGGATCAGCGCAGATCAGTGCGGTAACCGAGACTGAGGCTTTGGACAGCGGGAGAAGCAGGCATGTCAAGGAAAAGAGACGGCAAAGGGGCTGATAAGGAGTCCCAACATGGCGCCGGGATGAGCACGCTGAAGTGGCGGGACCGCACTGCAGAGCTGCAGAAAGAAACGGCGGTGAAGTTGAGTCAATTTGTACGATCCTCTCGGGCAGCCAATAACAGACTGCGCCAGGAGATTCAGGATGAGGTGCTACCAGATCAAGGGGACGAATTGGACCATGAAGAGCGGGTTCCCACCACTACCACGCGTCAGAGCGCCAACAGGTATGCGGCTCTACAAGTGAATGGAGAGGAGCTGGAGCGTTAGACAGGCGATTCGGACTCTGGGGAACCCACGCTAAAGGATGTGCTACATGCTATCTCTAAATGTGGCAAGTCCCTGAGTGCACTAACGGTCCAGGTAGGCGCCATTAAAGAGGACATTTCTATTATAAGACATGACTTCAGAAAATTGGCTGAGCGTACCACAGCTCTAGAGGATAGAGTGGGAGAGGTGGAGGATGACGTACAGCCTCTAAAGAGGAACACTGCTGAACATTCCAGATTTTTAAATGTTATCTCGGCTAAGCAAGACGATATGGAGAACCGTCTGCGCCGCAATAATGTACGCATTGTTGGAGTACCTGAGAAGGTGGAAGGGAGGAATCCCACCGAATACTTTGAGGCATGGCTAAAAGAGAAGGCGGGGCAGGACACACTAACCCCACTGTTTGCAGTCGAGCGCGCCCATCGGTTGCCGACTAGGCCTTTGCCTCCCGGAGCACCTCCGAGAACGGTCCTGGCCAAGCTATTACACTACAGAGATCGGGATATCCTCCTGCGCAAGGCCAGGAAGCTACAAGACCTTTCCATTGATGGTCACAGAACCTCACTGTTCCCGGACTACTCTATGGAAGTTCAAAAAAGGAGGGCCCGCTTTCTAGATGTTAAAAAGAGACTGAGAAATTTGGGGGTCCCATATTCTATGCTATACCCAGCTTAGATTGAGTGTAGTGGCCCTGAATACCACCAGTTTCTTTGAGGATCCTAGGGAAGCGACAAAATGGCTGGACAGAAATGAACGTCAGATTAGGATGGAACTTCAACCCCCTACTTAATGGGACTCAGCTTTCATTCTGCAAGTGATTACTTGAATGTCTTTTATATGTGCTGTCCTCCCTCTCTTTCTAAGTATTATCTATGGATCTTACATGCTAGTTGGGCTACGGAGAGGGGGGGGGGGGAGGGAAAGTGACATGCCAAGTTGTAAAGGCCGTATATTGCAGTGAATTTACATGTCGATGCTTCTACCATGGATATAGATTTGACTGCTTTACCTTGTTTTCAACCCGATTGTTGATCAGGATATCACGGGTAAAGTACTGCATTCCCTACGTTACTCGAGGGTGCTATATACTTGTAGTAGATATGTTATGTATTTCCGGGTAAGGTGCGGGAAGCTAGAGGGCGATCAGTTATAATAAGAGTGTGAGTAACAGTTTTCTAGTGTTCACATTGATAAAATACTGTTAGTAGTCAGTTCTGGCTACGCTCCTCCGGCCAATACGGATTATTAGCTGGAGTTCTGTTGGTCTCACCGACTGGTGCAGCATATTTCCACAGGCCTTATATTTGGGCGTGGGGTGGAACCAATCGGTCAGTCCAGGGAACCGTAGTTCTTTATAGTGTTTTGCCAGCTAATGGCGAGTTTACAATCTTGGGGAGGTTCGGGGTATGTTATGGGACAGAGCAATTCTGGTTATGAATGGCAGTATGGCTGGCTGGGTGTGGTATGGGTGGGGGTGTGCCTTCCTCCAGGGCAGAGAGAGAAAAAGATAATGTTGTACGGGCTGTGATTCTATTGGTGTACAGGAGATTGTCTTTTACTACTAATGGCTAATTGCATTAAATTTCTTAGTTGGAATGTTTGGGGGATCAAGGAAAAGACTAAAAGGAAGGTGATTCTGGAAAGTGTCCGTCCGTTACATCTTCTCATATGCTGCCTACAGGAGACACACTTGCTGCCGAAGCAGGTACATTTGCTTAAACAGGCCTGGGTGGGGATGGGGTTTCACTCCACGTATTCTACATATGCTAGAGGAGTCAGTATCTTGATACATAAAAACATACCGTTTTGCTGTATTTCTAGCAAAGTGGATGCTGACGGGTGTTATGTGTGCTTATATGGTCCACTCTATAACCAACCATATGTGATATGTGGAGTGTATATCCCGCCCCCATACTCTCCGTTAGTGATCAGGAAGGTTTTAGCTTTCATGACGGATTTCCCAGGGGTGCCAACTCTCATACTGGGAGACTTTAATAATGTAGTAAGCCCTGACATTGATAGGCTGGGGATGGCGGAAAGGGATCCTTCGGGAGAATATACCACATTTGGGAGACTCATACAGGAAGTGTCTCTAGTAGACATATGGAGAGAGAGGAATCTGCGGGAGAGACAGTACTCATGTTATTCTAGTACATTTGGCTCGATGTCCGGGATTGATCTGGCACTAGTAAATTGTGAAATGGGGAGATTAGTACAAGAAGTTACTTATCTTCCGCGTCGGCTGACGGACCATTCCCCATTGATGGTCTCCGTCTCTTTTAGGCCCACTAGAATAGGACAAGGAAGGATCTGTTATCTGTTCTGCCGGAAGTGGGTAATATTAAGGAGCAACTGGGGGAGTTCTTTAGGATTAATCTGCCCACCACTACAAGGTTAATAGTCTGGGATACCATGAAGGCTTTCATGAGAGGGCTGCTTATAGCACAAATTAACAGGAAAAAAAGTGAAACTAAAGCTAAGGTTCAGGCTCTAACGCGGGCGGTGGAAATAGCTGAAGCTAATTATGTGGAAACACCAAATGATAGGTGTAGAGAATTATGGAAGGGGGCGCAAAAGGAGTTAAATGACAGGCTGCTACTTAATGCCAAGAACAAACAATCCTTCCAAAAGCAAGTATATTATGAAGAAGGAGAGAGGACAGGAAGAATGCTGGCTCTGGTATCTAGGGCACAGTGACCCACTAGTTATATAGCGGCCCTCAGGGATCCAACTGGGAATTTGTGTAGTGCTTCGGAGCAAATACTGGAAATTATGAGGGGATTTTACTCTAACCTGTATGTGTCCCGTTTGTCAGCCTCAGATGCAGAAATCGACTCATTCTTGGATGGGCTTAGCATGCCTATACTTACCTCTGATCAGCATATTAAACTGGATTCTCCTATAACGATCACTGAGTTGGAGGTGGCGCTATCCAATATGTCTAATAATAAGGCCCCGGGTGATGATGGGTTACCGGCAGAGATATACAAACGATTTGCCTCAGTCATGCTGCCCCAGTTGTTAGAGGTCTTCAAGGAGGCGATGACACAGAAAAAACTGCCTTCCAGTATGACAGAGGCGACGATTGTAGTCCTTCCAAAGGCGGGTAAGGATATCCAGGAGGCCGAGTCCTATAGACCAATATCACTACTTCAGGTAGACATTAAAATCCTGGCTAAGGTCTTAGCCAATCGTCTGAACCTGATTATATCTAACCTTATTCACCCAGACCAGGCTGGCTTTATGCCAAACATGTCTACGGCAGTTAATATCAGGCGCCTTTACCTAAATATACAGGGTCAGGGACACGCTTCGGGTGCGGCGGTCGCATCTCTTGATGCGGCCAAAGCATTTGATAGTGTAGAATGGAAATACTTGTGGAAGGTACTGAGGAAGCTAGGGTTTGGCCAATCTTTTATAGGGTGGATTCAGCTGCTATATGACAAGCCATCGGCTAGGATTAGGGTGAATGGCAATCTATCACATAGCTTCACACTACATAGGGGGATGAGATAGGGTTGTCCCCTGTCACCTCTATTATTTGCGATTGCAATTGAACCTCTAGCTGAAGCTATCAGATCTTCTGCAGGGATTAGAGGCTTTACTTACGGATCCCTGGAGGAGAAAGTGGCACTATATGCAGATGACTAAGTCCGTGTTGATGCCACTGAAGGAAGACATGGCTGACAGTGACTCCTGGGTAGAGGGCCTACAGGTTGTGCGTTCTTTAAAATACCTGGGCATTCAGGTTTCTTGCAATGATTTAGATTTTGAGAAACTGAACGTCTCCCCTCTACTTCAGAAGTTTAAACAGAAGGTAAATACTTGGACAAAACTGTAGTTATCCATTATAGGTAGAACAAATCTGGTAAAAATTATACTGATGCCACAGCTTCTTTATGTGCTGCACAATGCCCCTGTATGGCTTCCCCTGAGGATCTTCTATGTAATTAATGCTATTTTCAGGGACCTTAGATGGAAGAAGGGAACACCTTGCATCAAGTTGGCAACTCTGTGTAGGCCAAAGACAAATGGGGGCCTGGGGGTTCCGGATCCATGGATGTATTACCTGGTGGCACAAATGCAGCATATGAGAGGATGGGAATCGACGGATGGCTTGGGTACTGCTAGTAAGATTATTCAGTCATTGGTAGGGTGTCAAAATATGAGATCTGCTCTGGAGGAGGGTACTTTCCATGCACTAGGTGGTACATATCGGGTACTGCGCGCCATTCACAATACTTGGTGGAAAGTCAGGGAAATAATAGGGATACAGGGTTACTCCGATATCACTCCTATCTAGCCAAATTATATGTACGCAGAGGTGGATAAAGTTAAAGGGATTAAGGTATGGGCTGATTCGGGGCTTAAATATATGTGTCAACTGTTTGACAATGATGTCCTCAAAGAATTTTCAGGGTTACAGCAGGACTTTGAATTGCAGAAATCCCAATTTTATCTTTATTTGCAACTTAGGCACGCTCTACGTGCTCAAGAACGAACGAGTAGGGGTGGTACGTCCTGCACAGAAAAATTCTATAGTAGACTTGGTGAAATCTGGCGGAGGTACAGCGGGAGTGATATCCCTTAACTATGGCTTCGAGGAGTTTACACAAGTAGCGGTGAGCGAATCTCAGAGGGTTTCTCAACTCCTGTTGCTACACAGAGTATACAAAACACCTGTCCTATTGAAAAAAATGGTTTATAGAGCGGATGATTGCTGCCCAAGGTGTGGAGTGACGAATGCAGACCTTATCCATCTGATGTGGAATTGTCCTAGACTAAGAAGGTACTGGAGTGGGGTAGTAGGGATAGTGAAATTGGTTTTTGATGTTGAACTTAGTATGGATGTTGCGACATGCGTATTGGGGTGCGTGGATGTACCAGGATTGGTGCCTGACAGGAGATTAGCTATAATCAGAGTGCTTTATCAAGCTAGGAAGATAATTGCTTTCTACTGGATAGATGTTCAACCACCATCAGTGGATGAATGGGTAAAAAAGGTGCATGGGCTGATTAGCCTAGAAAACTATGTATACCAAAAGAGAAACTGTATGAAAAAGTTTGAAAAGACTTTGGATTCAACATTATAATCTACAAACTTGAGGTATTGAATGAGGGATTGAGTGAGGAATGTATGACAGATATGCAGGAAGGGGAGGTGAGAGGAGAGAAGTATTATAACGGGAATGTGATATTGTAAGGGTAGTCTTGAAAAAGTTCGGGGATAAAGGTGTCACATAGCATGGGAACCTGAATAGGTGATCTTGTAGAATGTACCATATTGCTCAAATTATGCTATACGGATTTGATATATTGTGATGTGTAAAACTACTGTACTGTACCGATATGTCAGACCATATGATGCAAAATAGTTTCTATGCTCTTGTCTCAAGGGGGTATGTTGGGGGGGGGGAATGGGGGGACAGTGTTCTGTCTGCGTTTAAAATTGAAAATCTTCAATAAAAAAGTATCTGATTTTAAAAAAATGATCCCTGGTCGATGTTCCAGGATGGAAGATGCGCCAGGTTCCCTCTGGCTCTCCCTACCTTTCCCCCTGTGCCTCCATGCTGGTTTCTGAAGAAGTCGGTTTGAAATGCCCCGGACCTGGGCTTCTCCTTGTCTTCAGGTTTAATCTACTATTCCATCGTGTGATGTATCTGCCTCCTCCTTTATTTGTTTGTTGATAATTATCCTCTGGTTGCTTATTTGATGCTACAGTTTGTCCTGCCGCTGTTTTTCTTATTCTGCTACTGGAACCACGTTGCAGCTTCCCTGGATGAACCTCCGCTGTACATCTGTTAAACATAAGGAGAGTGGTGAGATCTGCCCATAGTGGCTCTGTTTTGTTATCTTTTTGTTTTTCCTTTCTTCCGTGTTGTTTTGCCTATGGAGAAATATTATGTAGTTGAATAAGTTAGTAGAAACTCCTTTGATCAGTACAAAAAAATTGTGACTGGTACTGGACTTGAAAAGGAAAAAAAGGAGGAAGAAAAAGGTGAAAGAAAAAATAGGCGATCAGTGGATTATTCAATAGCGGGGCAGAGGCTTCCAGAATCAGCCAAAATCGGTCCGTTTTTGAAATCTCCCAATGTAATGACAAGAGCAGGGGCAGGTCAAAAAGGGATATCCGATTCTAATGTTAAAATAATGCTGGACTTAGAGTGAAAGAATTGGCGGATGATTACTGTATTTTTCGCTTTATAAGACGCACCTAGGTTTTTGAGGAGGAAAATAAGAAAAAATATTTTGAACCAAAAGGTGTGCTTTTGGTAGGTTTTGAACTAATGGTGGTCTGTGGATGATGCACTGTTATGGGGATCTGTGGATGACGCACTGTGAATAAGACTGAGGGGGGATCTGTGAATGACAATGAGGGGAGATCTGTGAATGACACTGAGGGGGGATCTGTGAATGACACTGAGGGGGGATCTGTGCATTATACTCATGGGGGATCTGTGCATTACACTGATGGGGGATCTGTGCATTACACGGATGGGGGATCTGTGCATTACACGGATGGGGGATCTGTGCATTACACTGATGGGGGATCTGTGCATTACACTGATGGGGGAACTGTGCATTACACTGATGGGGGAACTGTGCATTACACTGATGGGGGATCTGTGGATGACATTTATGGGGCTCTGTGGATGACACTTATGTCATCCACAGATCCCCATATGTGTCATCTACAGATCCCCCATCAAATGTATCAGTGTGGAGGGAGGAGGCGGGGACACTCATGACGGGGCCCGGTGCAGTGACTCTACTCTAATACACCGGGCCCTGCAACTCTTAAACATTAAATCTGATCTACGGTATATCTAATTGTTTATGCTCTGTACGGTACTTACTGTAGTACCGTAAGTATAGCTTTAAGACGGCGCAGACCGGCATCTCTCATGTGCCGCCTGCCCCAGCTCCCTCGGTCATGCGTCGGTTGCCCCAGCTCCCTCAGTCATGCTCCGCCTGCCCCAGTTCCCTCGGTCATGCGCCGCCTGCCCCAGCTCCCTCGGTCATGCGCCGCCTGCCTGCTTATCTCACTTTATGAATGAACAGGCAGGCGGCGCATGACAGAGGGAGCTGGGGCAGGTGGCGCATGAGGAGGGAGCTGGGGCAGGCTGCGCATGAAAAGGGAGCTGGGGCCGGTTGCGCATGAGGAGGGAGCTGAGGCAGGCGGCACATGACCGAGGGAGATGACGGTCTGCGCCGTCTTAATGCTATACTTACGGTACTACAGTAAGTACCGTACAGAGCATATACAATTAGATATACCGTAGATTAGATTGAATGTTTAACAGTTTCGGGGCCCGGTGTATTAGAGTAGAGTCACTGCACCGGGCCCCGCCATGAGTGTCCCCGCCTCCTCGATCCACACTGATACTTCACTGGCCGCGCTGTGCAGCATAGCGGCCAGCAAAGTATTCGCTTTATAAGACGCACGGCCATTTCCCCCCCACTTTTGGGGGGGAAAAATTGCGTCTTATAAAGCAAAAAATACAGTATTTTCAGGAGGAGAGGTGTCATGGTAGGAAGTGGGGGAAACTCCCCACTGTATAGCGGAAACTGTTACAAGGCCAGACAATAGTGAAAGGAGCAGGCCACAACCTACAGCCGCCCTAATCTAGACCCTGATCTTCTGACCGCATGAGCTAACCCTGAAGGTGGGAGCGCTCATGCACTGGAACCTGTATCCTGCTGACCCTGACAGTCCCTGGCATAGGGGTCAGGAATAGGAGACAACTGGTTCCTCAGGGACTCAGATGAACCGGAGTCTCCAGCTGCCTAGTAACAGGTGAAAAGGTAAGAACACCGGAAAACTTGCTTACCTGCCACTGCCACAACATCTGGAATCCGTGCATATGAACCGGAGCCCACACACCAAACAGGGCACAACACAAACAACGCATAAAGGAAACTAGCATACCAGTTACTGCCTGAACCCCCATGCAGCAAGGTGCATGACAGCCCCAGGCAGCGCTGCATACAGGCTTCTGGTTCACCCCTCCGGGATACCAGCCCCCTCACGGAGGTACAACATACAACAAAGGAATATCTAGCAGACATGCTGTACAAAACATAAACAGACCAGACAGTTACAACACACTAGAAATGAATACACCCCGGACAAAACCCACACCAAACAACAAAGGGTAGGATGGAAAGGGGACACCGGGAAGACATTGATCAGGTTGCCCTCACTGGACAGATGGTAAAGCCAGGAGCAGTGAACCACCAGCACACACCAAGCCTGAAGGAACACTGAGCTACAGGCATCCAGCAGAAGCTATATAGCCCAAAGCAACCACACCCACACCAAGAACACACATTAACCCCAAGTTAACCAAACACAAGGAGGAAGCAACTGAAGGGGAATTGCATACAAGCAAAAGGCAACACGTTGCCACAGACAACAGCATGCGTGGCAAGCAAGTCACGGCACACACAGCAAAACCCGTCACGGAATACCCCATAGGACATGACAAGGGGATGGCGAGAGAGGTCATAAATGATTTGCCTATTGTTGAATCCGCCCCACTAAAAGAAATTTTGGTGGCAGTAAAAAAATAAATGAGAATTAATCCAAGATATCTCAATGCAGCTTGGGGCAATCCAGACTGATATGATGCTGATAAGGGACAGAGTTAGGGTCCATTCACCTGTCCGTGTGTGTTTCCGTGGATCTTCAAAACACGGACATCGGCATTGTGTGTTCCGCATTTTGCGGACCACACATTGCCAGCACTAATAGAATATGCCTATTCTTGTCCGCAATCGCTATTTTTTTCAGGAACGGAATTGCGGACCTGGAAGTGCGGGTCCGCAATTCTGTATCCGGGCAGCACATCAAGCTGCTCCATAGAAATGAATGGGTCCGCAATTCAGTTCCACCAAATGCGTAATGAAATTGCGGCCGTGTGAATGGACCCTTACAACTATTGAAAAATCTGTGGGGGTCCTGGAGAATAAAGCTCAAATATTTAAAACTGAAATCTCCACCCTGAGTATGGATGTTAATACCCTAAAAAAAATAATTGCTGAACTTGGAGGATAGGTCCAGGCAATGCAATGTGAGAATTATAGGTATACCTGAAAGCACAGAAGGAAAAAACTCAGCTGAAATGATGCAGACCTTAATCCTTGAGAAATTTGGAAAGGAACATTTTTCTTGGTGGAAAGAGCACATCTCGGGAAGCCAGCCACGGGTACTTCTGGCAAAGATATTGGTCCCACGAGAAAGGGATATGATTTTGACAGGGCCAGGGAATGCTCTCCTATTCTATATAATTGAAGTAAAGTGTCCTTTTTTCCTGATTTTTCTTAAGAGATCCAAGAAAAGAGATGCAGTTTTACTACGATTAAAGAGTGGCTGCAAAAAAGGGACATTAAGTTCTTATTTTTTACCGAGCTGAACTTCGGATAATTTTTAATGGGGAAACTCTTTTTTTATACCCCTGGTCTCGTGACAGACTGGCATGACCAGAACAACATATAGGCACTCGCTCCTGAAATGTTTAGATATTTTTTTTTGTGGTAGAGGTGCGGGTCGAGGAGAGGGGGAGGAGTAGTCTTTGTTAAGAGATCTAGTGCAGTAATGTGGCTGATCAAGAGGTTTGGGGGGGGGTGTATGGGATGGATTGCAGTGCGTCTCTTTTTCCTGAAAATCTATTGATTGATTTGATGTCGACTAAAATTCTAATCTGGAATGTTCGGGGGTCTGGGGGATAAGTTAAAAAGACAGGCGGTTTGGTAGGGGATGAGGAGACACTCAGGCGGATCAGTAGGGGATGGGCCAAGCAGACTTTCCACTCCATTTTCTCTAGTTATTCTAGAGGAGTGACAGGAGTTATTCTAGAGGAGGGCATCCTTTATTGATAAGCAAGGTAGATTTGTGTTTCTTTCTTGAAAGCTTGCTGGAACATGTATTTTGGCCTTTATCTATATTCCTCCACCCTTTTCTTTTTATATACTTACAGTGCTGCTCATAATTATTCATACCCCTAGCAAATTTTGACTTAAAGTTACTTTTATTCAACCAGCAAGCAATTTTTTGACGGGAAATGACATAGGTGTCTCCCAAAAGATAATAAGACGATGTACAAGAGGCATTATTGTGGGGGAAAAAAAAACATTTCTCAGCTTTTATTTACATTTGAGCAAAAAAATACAAGATGTTCCGCACTGTGGAAAAACTCAGAGGACGTGCTCGGAAGCCAAAACTGACACCTGTGCTGGCCAGGAGGATAGTTAGACAGGTGAAAAAGAATCCAAGGATCACCACCAAGGCCATCCTGGTGAATCTGGGCTCTGCTGGTGGCAATGTCTCAAGGCAGACAATCCAACGGACACTGCACAATGCAGACAAAAGAGGATGCCACTTCTCCAGATAAGGCACACAAAAGCTCGCTTGGCCTTTGCAAAAGCTCATCTGGATAAAGAAGAAGACTTCTGGTCTTCTGTGTTATGGTAAGATGAAACAAAAATTTTATTGTTTGGTCACAATGATGTTTCCTTCATTTGGAGTAAAAAAGCAGAAGCCTTCAACCCAAAGAACACATCCCCACTGTCAAACATGGTGGTGGGAACCTAATGCTTTGGGTTTGTTTTTCAGCCAATGGACCAGGGAACCTAATCACAGTAAACGGCACCATGAAAAAAGAGCAATACATGAGAATTCTCAACGACAACATCAGGCAGTCTGCAGAGAAACTTGGCCTTGGGCACCAGTGGACATTTCAGCATGACAATGACCCAAAACACACAGCAAAAGTGGTGAAGAAATGGTTAGCAGACAACAACATTAACGTTGTGGAGTGGCCCAGCCAGAGTCCAGACTTGAATCCATTGAGAATATGTGGAGGGAGCTAAAGATCAGGGTGATGGCAAGAAGACCCTCCAACCTGAAAGATTTGGAGCTCCTTGCTAAAGATGAATGGGCAAAAATACCTGTGGAGACATGCACAAAGCTGGTCTGCAATTATAGGAAGCATTTGATTGCTGTAATAGCCAATAAAGGCTTTTCTATTGCTTATTGAGAAGGGTATGAATAATTTTGGACTGGACACTTTTTGCTCAAATGTAAATAAAAGCTGAGAAATGTTTTTTTTTTCCACAATAATGCCTCTTGTACATCGTTTTATTATCTTTTGGGTGACACCTATGTAATTTCCTGTCAAAAAATTGCTTGCTGGTTGAATAAAAGTAACTTTAAGTCAAAATATGCCAGGGGTATGAATAATTATGGGCAGCACTGTAATTGTTTGTTAACTTTCATGGATCAATGGCCTGAATAACCCCCAATAGTCAGTGGGGATTTTAATTGTGTCATTAATCCAGGAACCGATAGGATTTCAATGGGGGGAGACACTTATACTCGTGCACAAGGGTCTCCCTTGGCACGATTTTGTTTGGAATCAGGCTTTGTTGATGTATGGGGGTACTTAGGGAAGGGGAAAAGAGTGTATATGTGTGTAAGCAAATCTGGAAACTCCATGATCTAGCTCTGATAAATAAAAACGATCTCAGATGTATAAAGCGGATGAAATATGGGGCCAGGGCTTTATCAGATCATGTACCATTTACTCTTGAAATATCCATGTTGGATAATAAATATTGGGTAAGACTCCTATTCAGATTAAACCCCCATTGGATCTTCATAATGGATAACCATAAAATGATGGAACAGGAGATTGTACGTTTTTGGGGTACCAATTACAATTCTGCAAAAACTCATTTGGCATGGGACGCCTTTGAGGGTATATGCACACATTCAGGATTCATGTGTGCGCAGAATCCGTACTGAAATCCGCAGGTGTTCGCAGACAAATCTGTGCGGTCAATCAGTATTAATTGGTTTGCGGATTTGCGTGCGGATTTGCGTGCGGATTTGGTGCGGATTCGTTGCGGATTTTCCGCATGCGGATTTCACTAAGTGAATGAAGAAAATCCGGTCAGGAAAAATAAAATAAACTGACATGCTGCGGATTTTAAAATCCGCACCGCAGGTCAAAATCCGCATCATGTGCATTGAGAATTTCAAATTCTCATAGAATACAATGTACATGACCTATGGTGCAGATTTTTCCACACGCAAATCCGCTTGGAAAATCCGCACGCAATCCTGATTGTGTGCATGTACCCTAAGACTTTTATGAGGGGCTTATTTGTTAGTAACATCTCCAATCTAAGAAAGGGGTATGGTAAGAAAGAGAGGGATTTAAAAGAACTAGTGGTAAGTGCCACCAAGGAATTTTCTAGGAATAAAACGGAAGAAAATAGGGAAATTATAAAAAAAAACATTATAGGGAAATTATAAAAAAAAAGTTAGGTGTATTCAGATTTTTTTCTGGATAAGGCACAGCACAAGCTCTTCTTTAAAGGGACACAAATATTTTGCCGAATATGGCCATCCAGGGAAATTGTTGGCTGATCTTGAATCAGAACAAAAAAAAGAGATAACAAGTATTCGTTCACCTGAAGGTTTATTTATAGCAGATCAATAATCTATAAAAGGAATCTTTGTTAAACACTTTGTGGATTTATATAAATCAGATAAGAATGTTCAGATGGATTTTTTATATGATTTCTACCGTAAATATAGGCAGGGCCGTCTTTAACATGGGGCAAAAGGGGCAGTTGCCCCGGGCCCAGTTGCTCCCGGGGGGCCCAAGGCAGCTGCCTCTTGAGCCCGCTGGCCACTGGTGACGTGGGGGGCGGCGGCAGGGCACAGGGAGATGAGCGCTTCCATTGTGGCAGTGATTATCTCCGTAGACACATGTATCCCCATCCTCAGGACAGTGATACAGATGGAAGTGCTGCAGCGGGGCAGAGGAGGGAGAGGCATCTCCCTTCCCCATTCCTCTGATAGGCTGCAGGCGGCGCGATGATGTCATTGCGCTGCCTGAGCCGCACAGCACGGGACACAGGCCAGAAGAGGTCTGCATCGCATCGCTGCCAGCCTGATGGAGGTAAGTATAAGTGTTTACTTTTTTTATATGGTACTACTACTGGCACATGATTGGGGGGCATCTATGGGGGTCCTTGTTACTGGCACATGATTAGTGGGCATCTATGGGGGTACTTGTTACTGGCACATGATTGGGGGGCATCTATGGGGCACTTGTTACTGGCACATGATTGGGACGTATTTATGGGGCACTTGTTATTGGCACATGACTGGGGGCATCTATGGGGCACTTGTTACTGGCACATTATTGTGGGGCATCTATTGGGGCACATGCTACTGGCACATTATTGGGGGCACTGTGGGGGCATCTATGAGGGCACTTCTTCCTGGCACATTATTAGTGGCACTTTTTACTGTCACATTATAGGGTGGCACTATGGGGGCACTTATTACTGGCACATTATTAAGGGGTACTATGGGGCATCTACTGAGGCCACAAAGAACAGGTATTTTATAATGGGAAAGGGGGGAGAGGAACACTATAGGGGCTTCTACTGAGGCCACAAAGAAGGGGTATTTTATATGGGGGGCTCTGTATAGGGGTATTTTATACTGGGGCACATTATGGTTGGTACTATGGGGAAGGGGAGAGAGGAGTACTATGGGCTCATCTATGGGCACTAAGAAGGGGTATTTTATACTTGCAAATTATGGGGGACACTGAGGGCATCTACTGGGGCACTATATATGGGGCATTTTATACTGGTACATCATGGGGGCACTAGGAAGAAGGGGGTGAGGAGCACTATGGGGCATTTACTGGGGGCACTATATAGGGGCATTTTATACTGGCACATTATGGGGGAACTATGGGGACATTAGTTCGACTGGAGGTATTAAAAGGGGGTATTTTTTTGCACTGGCACATTATAAGGAGAATTATTACTACTAGGAGGCATTGTGATGGGCTTTACTACTACTGGGGGTCTGTGGGCAACATGATTACTAGTATGGGCACTATGGGAGCATTATTACTTCTGGGGCACAGTGGGGACATGTTGGGGGCACTGTAGGAGCACTATTACTACCATGTGTGCTCTAGCAGATAATTATTCCTATTGGTGGGACTTTTGGGAGCATTATTACTGTGGGGGCACCTTGGCACAGTATCGGTACGCCTGGTGCTATCAGGGACCTCAACCTCCTCGTCCGAACTTTGGGTCAGACTGCCACTGCTTTCTACAGGTTCATATTCTGACCCGCTAGATTAATCAGATGAGGGTTCCCATTCCTCATCCGACTGGGTCAGAAGCCTGTAGGCCTCTTCAGAAGAATATCCCCTGTTTGACATTTGGGCAACTAAATTTAGGGGTATTCCCTGAGACTACCCAAGAAAAAAAGCAAGCCTGTCTTACAAATGGGAGGCTAGCGAAGTACCGGAGGCTGCTGCGGTTGATAAAAAATATCAAAACTGATTTTTTTTTTATCGCCACAGCGCTTGTAAAGTGAATGTGCAGTGATAAAAAATAAACAATAAACAAAATAACAAACACTGCGTTTTGGGTGGAGGGCGAGCTAAGGTGACACTAATACAATTATAGATCTGACTATGATCAGTTTTGATCACTTACAGATACTATAACAACAGTACAAATGCTGATTAGCGATACGCTAATCAGCGAATCAGTGACTGCGGTGTGGTGGGCTGGGCGCTAACCGATCTCTAAACTACCTAACCAAGGGACCTAAACTATCCTAAAACCTCAGGCAATACCAGTGAAAAAAAAAAAAGTGACAGTTTACACTGATCACTTTTTTCCTTTTCACTAGTGATTGACAGGGGCAAGAAGGGGTGATCAAGGGGTTAATTGGGGTGCTGGGAGGTGATCTGGGGGCTAAGTGTGGTGTTGGTGGGTACTCACAGTGATGTGTGCTCCTCTGCTCCTCTGCTGGAACCAACCGACCAAAAGAAAGAGCAGAGGAGCACAGCAGCCATTTAACACATCATATTTACTAAATATGATGTGTTAGCTGGCTTCTGATTAGTTTTTTTGAAAATTATCAACCTGCCAGCCACGATCATTGGCTGGCAGGTTGATGACGAACTTTTCTTTTAAATTTTGCCGGCCCGCGATGGGCATGCATCGTGTCCACCCAGAGAAACAGGACCGGCGCCGGCGCGTCCACCCAGAGAAACAGGACCGGCGCGTCCACCCAGAGACCGGCGCGTCCTCCGGCGCGTCCACCCAGAGAAACAGGACCGCCGCAAAGACACAATCCTGCGTACGGTGGTCCTAAGCAGGTTAATATTGATTGGACCCTGGGCAAAAATTTACTTGGGCTCCCTGGATCCCGCCTTCCCATACCTTAGCAGGCAATCACGCCCTCCACCACAAAACACACACAAAAAATCCACACATCTGGTAGAGTTCAGTGAATGACTGCAAATACTTCCAGTTCTGAAGACTCCAGCGGCTCAGGATCAGTGCTCTGGGTAGCTGGGCTCAGGCTGGAAGTGGGCACCGCTCTGCAGGAAGGAGACCAGGGCTCGGCTCACCCTAGCGTTACAGTGCACCCCAGCACCCCACAGTATGCAGTATAGCACCCTATAGTATACAGCAACCCACAGTATGCAGTATAGCACCCTATAGTATACAGCACCACACAGTATGCAGTATAGCACCCCACACTATACAGTACCCCACAGTATATAGTAGAGCAGTATAGCAGCCTACAGTATATAGCACCCCACAGTATACAACACCACACAGTATACAGTAGAGCAGTATAGCACCTCACCATATACAGCACCCCAAACTATACATGATACAGCCCCCCACACTATACAGCCCCCCCCCACAATACAGTACAGCAGTATAGCACTCCACACTATACAGCACCCACAGTATACAGTATACAGCCCCGCCCAGTATACAGTACAGCAGTATAGCACTCTGCAATATACAGCACCCACACTATACAGGCCCCCCACACTATACAGGCCCCCCACAGTATACAGGCCCCCCACAGTATACAGGCCCCCACGGTATACAGGCCCCCACACTATAAAGGCCCCCACAGTATACAGGCCCCCCACAGTATACAGGCCTCCCACAGTATACAGGCCCCCGCACAGTATACAGGCCCCCGCACAGTATACAGCCCCCCACAGTATACAGGCCCCCCATAGTATACAGCCCCCCCACAGTATACAGGCCCCCCACAGTATACAGTCCCCTACACTATACAGCACCCAACTATACAGTAGTTTACAGTTTATTAGCATAACAGCTCCTGTCACCTTTTTCTGATGTAATCTTCACACAAAAAAGCTCCACAGTTAAGGCAAACTTCTCCTGCAACACTCCTGGTAGGACCTTGATGACCTCATATCCATGTGACCAGTAATATTGCTAGGTTACTGGTCACATGGTGATGATGTCATCTAAGGTCCTACAGAATCACAGCTCTCACAGTACCTGGAGTGTCGGCAGGCATGGCAGCACCCCTTGTGTATCTGACAGCCTGACACCCGGGGCAGTGGCTAGCAGAGCTCAAGAGGCAGCTGCCTTGGGCCCCCCAGGAGCGACTGGGCCCGGGGAAGCTGCCCCTTTTGCCCTTTGTTAAAGACGGCCCTGCTAGCAGATATTCTACCATGAAGGCCTGATTCACACAGTCTCCTCTTAACAGTTGTTCTAGAGATGTGTCTGCTGCTAGAACTCTGTGTGGCATTGACCTGGTCTCTAATCTGAGCTGCTGTTAACCTGCGATTTCTGAGGCTGGTGACTCGGATGAACTTATCCTCCGCAGCAGAGGTGACTCTTGGTCTTCCTTTCCTGGGGCATGTGAGCCAGTTTCTTTGTAGCGCTTGATGGTTTTTGTGACTGCACTTGGGGACACTTTCAAAGTTTTCCCAATTTTTCGGACTGACTGACCTTCATTTCTTAAAGTAATGATGGCCACTTGTTTTTCTTTACTTAGCTGCTTTTTTCTTGCCATAATACAAATTCTAACAGTCTATTCAGTAGGACTATTAGCTGTGTATCCACCTGACTTTTCCACAACCCAACTGATAGTCCCAACCCCATTTATAAGGCAAGAAATCCCACTTATTAAACCTGACAGAGCACACCTGTGAAGTGAAAACCATTTCAGGTGACTACCTCTTGAAGCTTATCAAGAGAATGGCAAGAGTGTTCAAAGCAGTAATCAAAGCAAAAGTGATTCTTTCCTCTGTATGGGGATGATTTACTAGTACCATGTCTGTGATCATTCATCCCCATACAGATCCATTGTTTCTGGACAGCACATCCCTGGACGATTTGTACAATGATTTTTGTTGCCAGCCGAACAACGTGGTTACCCAGTGAGCGAGTGTTTGCTTAGGGAAGGTTCACATGTGTGTTCAGAAATCTGGAATCCTGGTCCAGCAGAGGGGCACGCTCCTGGATTTCACTATATCCGGCATAGCCAGATTTCAGTTCACCACTACCTACAAATGGGGGCATCTATACCAGGCTATATATACTGGGGGCTACTATACCAGGCTACCTATACCAAAATTCAAGTGATATAGCTAAGCTTGCTGTTGGTAACTGCACTACTCTCAATTGCATATTGACATCTTCTGTGCAGGTCATGCTCAAGTGCCGCTGTTGCCTGCAGTAGAGACCCAACCTGACCTTGTTTGGAGCCGCCGAGCAGGACATCAACCTTGCCTGGAGCAACACAGCTGGTCCTTCTAGTTTGTTGTGCAGGTAGGTACTACAACACCAACACCTGGCTACTTAATACTGTGGTCAACTATACATGGCTATCTAATACTGTGAGCAACTATACCAGGCTACCTAATACAGTGGGCTACTATGCTTGGCTACTTATCCTGGGGGCAACTATACCTGGCTACTTACAAATGGGGGTATCTATACCAGGCTACATACAGTCACCTAAAGAATTATTAGGAACACCATACTAATACGGTGTTGGACCTCCTTTTGCCTTCAGAACTGCCTTAATTCTACGTGGCATTGATTCAACAAGGTGCTGATAGTATTCTTTAGAAATGTTGGCCCATATTGATAGGATAGCATCTTGCAGTTCATGGAGATTTGAGGGATGCGCATTCAGGGCACGAAGCTCCCGTTCCACCACATCCCAAAGATGCTCTATTGGGTTGAGATCTGGTGAGTGTGGAGACCATTTTAGTACAGTGAACTCATTGTCATGTTCAAGAAACCAATTTGAAATGATTTGAGCTTTGTGACATGTTGCATTATCCTGCTGGAAGTAGCCATCAAAGGATGGGTACATGGTGGTCATGAAGGGATGGACATGGTCAGAAACAGGTAGCCTATGGCATTTAAACATTGGCCAATTGCCACTAAGGGGCCTAAAGTGTAACCAGAAAACATCCCCCACACCATTACATCACCACCACCAGCCTGCACAGTGGTAACAAGGCATGATGGATACATGCTCTCATTCTGTTTATGACAAATTCGGACTCTACCATCTGAATGTCTCAATAGAAATCGAGACTCATCAGACCAGGCAACATTTTTCCAGTCTTCAACAGTCCAATTTTGGTGAGCTTGTGCAAATTGTAGTCTCTTTTTCCTATTTGTAGTGTAGGATGAGTGGTACCCGGTGGGGTCTTCTGCTGTTGTAGCCCATCCGCCTCAAGGTTGTGCGTGTTGTGGCTTCACGAATGCTTTGCTGCATACCTCGGTTGTAAGGAGTGGTTATTTCAGTCAACGTTGCTCTTCTATGAGCTTGAATCAGTCGGCCCATTCTCCTCTGACCTCTAGCATCAACAAGGCATTTTCGCCCACAGGACTGCCGCATACTGGATGTTTTTCCCTTTTCACACCATTCTTTGTAAACCCTAGAAATGGTTGTGCGTGAAAATCTCAGTAACTGAGCAAATTGTGAAATTCTCAGACCGGCCCGTCTGGAACCAACAACCATGCCACGCTCAAAATTGCTTTAATCACCTTTCTTTCCCATTCTGACATTCAGTTTGGAGTTCAGGAGATTGTCTTGACCAGGACCACAACCCTACATGCTTTGAAGCAACTGCCATGTGATTGGTTGACTAGATGATCGCATTAATGAGAAATAGAACAGGTGTTCCTAATAATTATTTAGGTGAGTGTATACTGGGGGCTACTATACCAGGCTACCTATACCAAAATTCAAGTGATATAGCTTATTACTGCTGCACTTTAATTGCAAATGCACCTCTTCTGTGCAGGTCCTGTTCAACTATGTGTTTTGATTGGGAGGTGTATATTGCTGTGTTACTTACTAGAGGGGTTCTATACTGAGGGGCAGTATCTAGTCTAAGGGGGCATTATATTAAGGTGGCAGGCATGAGAAGAAGGGAGCAGTGACAGGGAGCACTACAAAATGTAGGGTTAAAGACTTATATATATTTTTTTTCATGTTACTTTCAGGCAGAGTGTGCCAAAAGCACCCCATATGATGGCATCATCTCAACCAGCATCAAACATCTGGAACTATTTCAAAATATCACTGAATGAAAATTATGCAAATTGCAACCTGTGCTCGGCTAAAATATCTAGAGGAAAAGACTCCCATACCACCTGAGGTATGTGGAAACATTTGAAAACAAAACATTTCTCCAAATTTTAGGAACTGAAAGGAACACGTTCACCATCGCCACTATTGCCTCCAGCTTCACCCTCCACCCCTCGGTCTGTCAGTGAGGATTTAACATCCGAAGACCTAGATGAAGAATTAGCTTTTGTACAGTCCGTATCAACATCTAGTCCGGGCTCTAGTCCAGGAGCAGCAGAGTTATCGTTTACAGAAAGTCTGTTCAAACCACCCCCAGTGAGACGCAAAGCGGTAACACCACCTTCTCAGCAATGGACTATGCCAGCCTTTCTAGACAAAAAGCTAATTTTCAAACCAGGAGACAACAGAGCTAAAACAGTTACACGATTAGTTGCTGAAATGATCTACCAGGACAACCAACAACTATCCATAGTAGAGGATAAAGGTTTTAGAAAGTTGATAAACCACCTACAGCCAAGATATGTCATCCCAAGCAGGAAACACATTGCAGAAAAGGTAATTCCAGAAACATATGAAGAGGTAAAGAAAAGTTTCACGACCTTCTAGTGAAAAAACTATTTTATTGGCGTAACAGACATGTGGACATCTACATCTTATGATGATTATCTCAGTTTGACAGTTCACTTCATAGATGACAACTTTCTGTATAACCACCTGTGCTTGGAATGTATTCCCTTTCCTGAGGTTGCACATACAGCATCTGCCATATAAACTTTCATTACCAGCACTATGATAGAATGGAATCTGTCACAAAAAATTGTGTGTGCCATAAAAGACAATAGTCCTAATGTGGTAGCAGCTTTAAAATGCAGTCCGTTTCACCACTTGCCTTGCCTGGCTCATACCTTTCAATTAGTTCTGAAAGATGGTTTATTGAACAAGAGTGAAATTAAGGAAATGATGGCATCCTGCCGGAGTATTATAGGCAGTGGCGTATCTATCACGAGGCAAACAAGGCATTTGCCTAGGGCGGCACTTGCCAATGGGGCGGCAAAATGCCTTGTTTGCCCCTTGTCCCATTCGTCTTATATGCCGGTATACTCAGAAGATCCGATGGTATATTCTAACACCAAGGCGTTCCCATGGTGAAGGAGACGCTTGCCTGGTGGTTAGAATATACTATCGGATCTGAGTTTTCACTGGGGGTTAGAATATACAGGGCCATGCCGCTCACAGGAGTACATTTATAAACTAATCAGTAACTTTAATCATTGCTGATCTCTTTACTAGGGTACTTTACTCTGTCTTAGCTCCGGTAACAGCAGGCAGTGCGGGCGGGCAGCGCTCACTTACTGACGTCACGCACCTGCTCCTCCCACTAGGTGGCGCAGGCGCGTGATGTCAGTGAGTGAGCGCCGCCCACCCGCACTGCCTGCTGTTACCGGAGCTAAGACAGAGTAAGGTACCCTATTAAAGAGATCAGCAATGATTAAAGTTAAAGTTACTGATTTGTTTATAAATGTACTCCTGTGAGCGTCAGGGAGGGAGATCTGTGGATGTTACTGTTTACGGGAGGGGGATCTGTGAATTTCACTGTTTAGGGGAGGGGGATCTGTGGATGTCACTGTTTAGGGGGGAGATCTGTGGATGGCACTGTTTAGAGGAGGGGGATCTGTGGATGGCACTGTTTAGGAGAGGGGGATCTGTGGATGGCACTGTTTAGGGGAGGGGGATCTGTGGATGGCACTGTTTAGGGGAGGGGAATCTGTGGATGGCACTATTTAGGGGAGGGGGATCTGTGGATGGCACTGTGTAGGGGAGGGGGATCTGTGGATAGCACTGTTTAGGGGAGGGGGATATGTGGATGGCACTGTTTAGGGGAGGGGGATCTGTGGATGGCACTGTTTCGGGGAGGGAGATCTGTGGATGGCACATAGGAAGGGGTGGGGTTTAGAGAGAAAGGGGTTTGGCCTTGACAGGAAGGGGTGGGTCTAATTTATATTCGGGGGGTGCCCGAGTTTTGTGTCGCCTAGGGCAGCACAAAACCAAGATACACCACTGATTATAGGACATTACAAACACTCTTTAAAAGCCATAAAAACCTTACGATCCACTCAAGACAAGTTAAATCTGAAACCTCATTGTCTTATACAAGACGAACCAACTAGATGGAACTCTCAGCTTCTCATGCTAGTTTGTCTCCTGGAACAAAAGCCAGCTGTTTTACTATCTGCTTCTGACCTAAATTTTCAGGTAGATCTTGGTGCCCGGCAGTGGACAATTATAGGAGAAGTGATACAAATCCTTGATGTGTTTGATAGAGCTACTTTTGTGGCCAGTTCAAGCCAAGTGACAATCTCTGAAATAATTCCTTTAGTCAACAGTACAATTCGTGCTTTGCAGAATTTCAAATCCACTGTAGCTTCCATACAGGGATTCAGAAATAATTTGCTTGCATCGATGAAAAGGAGCTATCACTCTGTTGAGTCTGAAAAATGATATGCTCTTGGTACTTTACTGGATCCCCCAATTCAGGGGAACTGTGTTTATTAATAGAGAAAGCCTTGAGGAAGCTAAATCCACACTGGCCATTGAGATTACAGAATCAGATCTAAGTATGCAAGGCGAGGACACTGATCGACATTCATCAGCACAAGGACTAGGAGGAGATAACAGTCAAACATCACAAACTGAACAACAAGGAGGTCATAGCATGTGGAGTTATTATTCTCAATTGATGGTACCATCTTCCAGAAGCAGCGAGCATTCTCCATCTCCAGAGGAAGAAATAAATGCATACTTAGCAGAACCACTGATTCAACCATCCTCTGATATTTTTAAGTACTGGAAGGAGAACAAAAAATATCAGAATTTGAGAACACTCTCTAAACCTTCCACTGTAATTTCAGAAAGACTATTCAGCACATCAGGCATCATAGTTGATAGGAAACAAAGTATACTAGACCCAGAACAAGTTCGTATGCTGGGTTTCCTTAATTGAAATCTTCCGTGAACGAACAACTTTAGTAAATTGGGATATGGAGGAGGGTGCATTGTTTTAGCTTGAGGCTGGGATATGGAGTGTGCCATGTTTATATACGGGTTGCCTGTTGTCCTGTTGATCTTTCCTTTCTCTTATTCACATAACAGTAGGTGCAAACATGACCTTTAAAATTCCTGTAAAACTTCAGTCTCAAGTAGATAGAAAATCTAATTGCCTGCTTCCTCAGGGCCTATGTCTAAATAGTTGAGGTGGTATGGGAGTCTTTTGCGGGCACATGGTGCAATTTGCATTTCAGTGAAATTTTGAAATAGTTCCAGATGTTTGATGCTGGTTGAGATGATGCCATCATATGGGGTGCTATTGGCACACTCTGTGTCACGCCTAGCCCTGTGAATGTGTGGAGGTCTGTCAGACTGGCTGCACATGTCTGACTTCTCTTTTTAATTTGATTTGGGTTTGAGCTGGATCCACCTTCTCTCAGGTTTACTGGGTTTCATTGTTAGTGAGGCTATTTATCCCTCCTTCTCCCAGTGGCCTGTGCGGGTTATAGTTCTTTCCTGGGAACTCTTGATTTGTGGTGGATCGTCTGCTCCAGCTCTGCTCAAGATAAGTCCTCTCCTTTATTTGCCTTTGTGTCTTTGTCTAGGCCTCTAGGGAGACACTTGCTTCCTCCTGGTTTGAAGAAGCAGGTTGCCTCTTCTCTTTTCCCTTCTGCTTAGGGTTTGCCCAGGGTGTTTAGGTCTAGTCATGAGGGCATGTGCATATCCACCCTAAGGGTATGTACATGGACACAGCAGTTTAGGGAAAGCTTTTAGAGATTGCTAGGAGGTGACCCTTTTCTCCCTAGCTTTTGGGCCTAGTCGTTTGTTCTGTTTGTTTTCCCGTGTTTGTTTTTTTCCCCGCTTATCTACCTATCATGACATTATAACCCGCCTAAAAAACTGTCATATCCCTGCTGTTTGCGAAATGGAGGCTATGGATGCCTTGGTTGATCGTATGCAGGCTAAATCGCTGGAGGTTGCTGATCTTCGCAGTTCTGTTACATGGTGTAAAAATTTTCTGGCGTCTGGCGCTGTTGGAGGAAATCAGGTCTGCTTAGAGCCTAAAGTCGCTCTCCTTGATAGGGTCTCAGGGGGTGGTGATGACTTTATTAAGGGAGTTTAGCGAGTCCTGCAGGTTGTATTTTCGTCTGCGGCCGATCTGGTGACGAGAATAAAAGAGTGGGGATTATTATATCTCTGCTCTATGGGGAGGCGCAGTACTGGGCTTTTTTTCTGCCGACCGGCTCACCATCCCTCCAGTCGGTGAATGCATATTTTACAGCCTTGGGCTTGATTTATGATGACCTAGACCGGGTCTCTAAGGCTGAATCTAAGCTGCGCAGTTTGTTACAGGGAGAACATACTGCAGTCATATTGTGCAGAATTTAGAAGATGGGCAACTGATTCGGGTGGAATAATCCTGCATTCCGGAGTCAGTTTTATCAGGGGCTATCTGAGAGGTTGAAAGATGCCCATGCTTTTCATGAGTATCCCGATTCATTGGAGATGGCCATGTCTTTGGCAGTGCGGCTTGATAGACATCTTAGAGAGAGGTATAAGATTCCTCTCAAGCGGGGGGGTCCCGTCTGTAAGTGGATCTGTCCCACCTAGTCCCCGGGGTAATATGACTTTTGAATCTGGGGCAGGAGAGGAGCCTATGCAGTTGGGCCAGGTTTCCTCTCGCTCAGGAGATAGGGATTTTAGGAAGCTGAATAAGCTATGCTGTGGAAAAGAAGGTCAGTTTGTTTGTGCGTGTCTGTGGCGAAACCAACTTCGCCACTGGGTTTTGGAGGGGCCTGGCTACAAACCTCTTGCCCCAGGATTATGGGCCCTCTCATCAGCCAGGCCTCCTTTGTTCACAAAGGACTTGTACTAACTTGAACCCCTGGTCTAATTCGTGCCATTTTGGGATGTTAAATGTCTATGTGTATTGTAAAGGTTGGGACATTGTATACGTTGAGTAGTGAGGTCTGTTCAATTGTCTCTCTGTGTGTATTGGCGATGTCCCTTTGTCCTGAGAGATAATTGAATTACGTCTCGGTTGTCTCCAGGACAGAAGACATTGTGTATTCTCCTGCCTGTGATGATTGCATCAAACCATTGTGAGGTAATTGTATCACAGGCAGAGGGGGGGATTTTGTGTGGGAGTGTCTGAGTGTATTGTACGTGGTTATTGGATGTTTTTACAAAACCCTGTGGGTGGTAACCTTGTTAGAAGATGTGTATAAATCAATGCTTGTGTGTTCAAATAAAGAGTGTCCAGGGTGGGTAGGAGATGGCGAGACCTCAACCAAGCTTCGGCGGTTCGTGGGGTCTGTGGTGGTTTTGGTGTAGAGCGGAGTGCTTGGAGTCCTCGGGAAGCACTGGGAGCATTCATGAACAGAGGTACCCGGTCGGAGTGCTAGTAGATCCGTTACAGTGTCCTTTTGTTAAACCTCAAAGCGGTAATGAAAAACTAAGGAGGTATTCACATAAAGAAAAAAAATACTTCCCCGGTAGTGTGAATGGGGAGTCTGAGCAAGCAAATATGCATTCTTCCTGCAATACCAGTTTCCTCCTGCCTGCCATGGTTGCGCTAGACTGAGGAAATTTTTATTTTGAGGTATTTGTTGACAGTGGTGCGGGGATAAACCTTATTGATTTTCAGTTCCTCCAAAATCTTGGTTTTAGAACTAGCACTTTAGATAAAGAGATACCAGTGTTTGCTACTGATTCCTCCCCTCGCTCACAAAAGAGTCTTACTCATATCGTTCATGATATTCAATTAAGGGTGGGTCATTCACATGTTGAGTCCATTTCTTGTTTTGTTATGAAGGGCTTGCCTGCTCCGATGGCTCTGGGTTTACCGTGGTTGATAAAGCATAGCCCTACTATTGACTGGCAAACAAGACAAATCAGTAGCTGGAGTGAATTTTGTTCGGACAACTGTCTCTGTGCTTCTATCTCAGGGGTGTCAACTACAGTCCTACCTCAGTTTCTCTCTGATTTTGCAGACATTTTTTCTGAGGGTGGAGCTCAAGAGCTGCCTCCCCATCAAGAATATGATTGTACGGTCAATCTCATCCCTGGAGATAAACTGCCAAAATCTTGACTATACGACCTTTCCTAACACGAAAGAGAAGCTATGTTGAAGTATATTGCAGAGAGTTTGGCAAAGAGACATATCAGGTCATCTAAGTCCCCTGTGGCCGCCGGCTTCTTTTTCGTAAAAAAAAAAAAAAAAAAGATGGATCACTTACACAGTGTTTAGATTTCCAGGAATTGAATCTCATTATGGTCCGTGAACCATATCCCCTTCCTTTGATTTCTGATCTATTAAATTGTCAGAGTCAAGGTGTTCTCCAAGTTGGATATAAGAGGAGCTTATAATCTGATCAGAATTATGGAAGGAGATGAGTGAAAAACAGCCTTCAATACACCCAAAGGTCATTTTGAGAATGTTGTCATGCCCTTTGTTTTAACTAATGCGCCAGCGGTCTTTTAGCGATTTGTCAATGATATTTTCCATCATTTAGTTGGAAGGTTCATTGTTATTTACCTTGATGATATTACTAATTTACTCACCCAATTTGGAGACCCATCTGGATTACGTGAGACAGGTGTTGTCGATCCTTCGGGAGAATAAGTTGTATGCAAAATTGGAAAAATGTGTGTTTGCTGTCCAGGAGCTACCTTTTTAGGATACCTGCTTTCTGACCTGTTTTTGTATGGATCCCGAAAAGGTCCGGGCGGTACTGAAATAGGCTCGGCCTGAGAATCAGAAAGCTCTGATGCGGTTTTTGGGTTTTACTAATTACTACAGAAAATTAATCTTGAATTATTCCACCATTGTAAAACCTTTGACAGATATGACTAAAAAAGGCGCTGCCTTTTCTGTCTGGTCGGATGAGGCATTACAGGCCTTTTCTGCTATTAAGAAATGTTTTGCGTCTGCTCCCATTCTGATGCAACCTGATGTGTCTCAACTGTTCATCGTGGAGGTTGATGCATCAGAATTGGGGGTCAGAGCAGTTCTGTCGCAGGGTCTATTCCCTAGCAAATGGCGTCCGTGTGCTTTTTTCTCCAAGAAACTCACAGCCTCTGAAAGAAATTATGATGTAGGAGATAGAGAGTTGCTGGCCATTAAATTGGCCTTTTTTTTTTTGTACATAAATTTTTATTGATTTTCCAAATATTATTTGTCATACATATCTTGTACAATATTACAAATAGTCATGTTATCAGTACAATCATGTATTACATGTCACTTAGGTGTATAACATAACAATCCCGACCCTCCCCCTTCCCTAACTGCCGAGCCTGCATCACACATTCTCCCAACTAAGTTGGGAACCTAGACTTTCGAGCCTGTCCTCACTCATGTTTTGAAAATTTGTGTTGTATATATATTCATTGAGTTGTCCTACCCTCTACGTCTTGTCATATTAGATCTCTAGTGTCCTCCCCTTCTAGGGCTGTAAGTATGAACGAAAGCCATTTTGCCTGATATCTTTTTATAGCCTTTTGTCCCTCCCTGTCCGCCGCCCATTTATCCGCCAGTATGCAATCCCTTGTATGTTTTTTGATATCCTCAATTGACGGAGTTGTCGGCTGCAGCCAATGTCTTAAGATACATCTTTTTGTGGCTAGCAAAACTACTTGCACTGCTAAGGGGACTCGAGGGTAAATTGGCCTTTGAAGAATGGCTTCATTGGTTGGAGGGGGCTACTCATCCATTACGGTATATACTGACCACAAAAATTTCGCTTACCTGCAGTCTGCTAAGCGCCTGAATCCTAGACATGCTAGATGGTCACTGTATTTTACTAGGTTCAATTTTGTCGTCACCTTTCGCCCTGGTGTTAAAAACGTCAAGGCAGATGCGTTGTCAGATAGTTTTCCTGGGGGGAGTGATTCAGAGGAAACTGCTCCGATTTTGGCTGAAGGGGTGGTGGTTTCTGCTCTGTACCCAGAGTTGGAGGTGGAGGTGTTGGGGGCCCAGGGGGAGGCTCCTGATTCTTGTCCTCCAGACAAGTTGTTTGTTCTTGATGAACTGCGATACAAGGTGTTCAAGGAACATCATGATGCAGTCCTTGCAGGACATCCTGGAAGCAAAGCCACCATAGATCTTATTTCCCAGAGATTCCCAGGGTTGCGCAGCTTGTGAGAGCTGTGCACGCGCAAAGGTGGCTCACACTTGGCCTTCAGATCCCTTCTTCCTTTATCCATCCCGTCTCGTCCTTGGACGCATTTGTCCATGGACTTTATTACTGATTTACCGAGATCCTCGGTGAAAACTGATTTTGGTGGTAGTGGACCGCTTCAGTAAGATGACCCACTTTGTACCGTTGCCTAGCTTGCCCAATGCCCAAACTCTCGTTCAGGTTTTTATTGCTAACATTGTGAAACTATATGGCATTCCCTCTGATGTGGTGTCTAATAAGGGGGACGCAATTTGTTTCCAGGTTTTGGAGGACGTTCTGCTCTCGTCTCGGAATTCAACTGTCACAGGGTAGAGTCGCGGGTATAAAGATAGAGCGGAGGTGCACCCCCTGAGCTGCCACCCGGTCCCCTGTCCCTGTCTACTTGCACCACCCACCCTAGGTGACGGGGAACAACTGGGCGACTGTCCCTGATCTGAGTAAGTGCAAGCAGAGAGATAAAGACAGCAGGGAAGCGGACAGCCAATGAGAGTTAGCACTAGAGTGGACAGAGAGGTGGAACAAGCAAGGTACCACCAAAAACGGAAGGGCGAGGTGGGTCAACTAGCCGGGGTCAGTCCAGGAGATCAAGTCAGTACAAGAGAAGAGGCAAAGACAAAATCCAAAAGCAAGCCGAGGTCAAAATCCGAGAGGTAGCGTCAAGGTTCAGGGAGCAGGCAGAAGAGATGTCAGGAAGCAGATCAAGAGTCAAATCCAAAGGTAAGCTAAATAACAATAATAATACACAGCCTAAGGGACCAAAATCACAGGCAACCTGTAGCCAGCAGGTTGGCTGTATTTGTATTGGGGAGTGGGGGTCATGTGACGTGGCCAGCGTCACATGATCGACAGACGAACAGTCGAGCACCGGCGCTCAAGGCAGACCTAGGAGTAGGGAGCCTCCCAGCTAGCAAAAGCCGCCCTGGGAACGAGGCTGAACATAGAACCTCACTCCTGAAGCTAAGCAGCAGGTCTGCGGCTGATGCGAGACAGAGTGCGCCTTTGGTGCCCCGTTACAGTACCGGACCCAAGCCCTGGGTACAAATCTCCCAGGATGCTCATCATGAAACTTCTTGATGAGCCTCGGGGTGTGGATCTTAGTAGCTGGGACCCAAGAGCTCTCCTCGGGTCCATAGCCTTTCCAGTGGACCAGGTATTGAAAGGAGTTCCTAACCTTTCTAACATCGATAATTCTAGAGATGATGAATTCCTCCTGACCTTCAACCTCCACAGATGGAGGAAGTTTTTTAAACGGAACCACTGGTGACAGATTTCTTAAGCAACGACTTATGAAACACATCATGAATATAAAAGGAGTCGGGTAGCTTAAGTCTAAAGGACACTGGGTTAACAACTTCAATAATATTGTATGGTCCAATGAAACGTGGAGAGAATTTCCTAGAACACTGTTTCAAAGCAAGATTCTTAGTCGACAACCACACCTTATCGCCAAGTACAAAATGTACCCTTCTTGAGACGCCTCTTATTGGCATGTTTACACTGGGTTTCCTGAGCCTTTTCCAGGTTCGTTTGAACCTGTGCCCAGGCTGTGCACAGTCTAGAGGCAAAAGAATCTGCCTGCAGGTTGAGTGAGGATACAGAGGGACTAGAAGAAAAGCGAGGATGCAAACCAATGTTACAAAAAAAAGGAGACACCCCCGTGGAAGAATTAACTCGATTGTTAATAGCAAATTCTGCCAACCGGAGGTATCTCACCCATAAGAGTTGGTTATGTGATACATAGCACCTTAGAAAAAGATCCACTGCCTGATTTAACCTTTCTGTCTGCCCATTGGTCTGTGGATGGAAAGCAGATGAAAAGATAAAGAGATGTTGCAACTTCGACAAAAAGCCCTCCAGAAACCAGAACGTGTTGGACGGCGTTAAAACTCTGGGATAAGACATCTGCCTTAATATTTTTACTACCTGGTCTGAAAGTAACAGAAAAATTTAAACAAGTAAAAAACAGGGCCCATCTGGCTTATCTAGGATTAAGGTGTTTGGCCGCCTCAAGAAAAACTAAGTTCTTATGATCGGTGAGGACAGTAATACAGTGTCTAGCCCCTTCTAAAAAATGCCTCCATTCCTCAAATGCCCATTTTATCGTCAGTAATTTGCGGTTTCCAATATCGTAATTTCTCTCCGAAGGAGAGAATTTACGAGAGAAGAAGGCGCATGGCCTTAAATTAGTGAGGTTAGAAGACCCCTGAGAAAGGATGGCCCCCACACCATCCTCTGAGGCATCAACCTCCACCACAAACGGTTCCTCGGTATCGGGCTGAACCAAGACTGGAGCCATCTGAAAACAATTTTTAAGGGAATCAAAGGCCCAACAGGCCTCCAACGACCAGTTAACCAGATCAGAACCTTTTTTGTCACCGCCAGATCTCTGAGAAGTTCTGATAGACGTTCTTCCTGTATGATGTTCTTTTGTTTTGCTTTCATTTTGACATCTCTCCTCCCTCTCCCAGCTGTCATCTATTAGCAGTGATTGCCTCCCTATATATCTCCTCCCATACTGCCTCACTTTGCGGTTTATACTACTTCCTGGATTATGTTTTCAGCTTGGAGTTGCTATAGCTGCTTCTTCAGATAAGTCTATGTCTGTATTTGTTTTCTTGTTGGCTTGATTCTAGGTGACCCTGACTCCCTCCGTATTAAGTGCAGGGAGCCGGTGGTCGTGTCCCCTCACTATTATAGGGTTTGCAGGTGTCACTCAGTCTAGGTACGTGGACATGCAACTTTCTATCACAGAGATCTTTGCATGGGCTGAGAAGACAGGGAGAGCTTCAGGGCTTTAATAATGCTTACCCTTTTGTTCCTTAGTTTTGGATCAAGCCAGTCGGATCCTTATTTGTAACTTCTTGTTTTCTGCTACACCATCCGTGACACTTTTTTAGTTAAGTCAGTAAGGGGCTTAGCAAGAACAGAAAAATTCTTTATGAATTTACGGTAAAATTTGGCGAATCCTAAAAAGCTTTGGAGTGCCTTTAAGGAGGATGGTCTTACCCAGTCTTGGATAGCCTGAACCTTACTGGGATCCATCTTAAATGAATGAGGAGTAAGAATATATCCGAGATAAGGAATCTCTTGAACTCCAAACAAACATTTCTCTAATTTAACGGACAGATGATTCTCCCTGAGGATTTGAAGAACCAATCTGATGTGAGACACATGAGAATCCCAGTCAGGTGAAAATACAATAATATCATCGAGATATACAATCATAACTTTGCCGATGAGTTCTCTAAAAATGTTGTTAATGAAATTCTGAAACACAGCTGGGGCATTGCAAAGACCGAATGGCATAACAAGATACTCAAAGTGTCCCTCTGTAGTATTAAAAGCAGTTTTCCGCTCATCTCCCTCCTTAATACAAACTAGGTAATACGCTCCTCTCAAATCAAATTTAGAAAACCACAAAGCACCCAAAATCTGGTTAAACAAATCAGGAATCAACGGGATGGAATACTGATTCCCAATAGTGATTTTATTCAAATTTCTATAGTCAATGCAGGGCCTGAGACCACCGTCCTTTTTTACGAAAAAGAATCCTGCTCGCAGAGGAGAGGTGGAGGGCCCTTGGATATAGTGGAGGGCCTCCTGGATATATTCTTTCATGGCCCTGCGCTCAGGACCGGAAAGATTATAAATCTGTCCTTTAGGAAATTTGGACTCTGGTACCAAGTCGATAACACCTATGGGGAGGGAGAGTATCTGTCTCAGGGGTGGAAAAAACATCTGAATAATCAGGAATAAAATGAGGAATAAAATCTGATGAAACCCCACCTTGAACTACGGTTAAGCAAGAACTACAGTTAGGCCCCCATCTCTCTAACTCGCCCGAACTCCAGTTAATGACCGGATTGTATTGCTGAAGCCAGGGCATACCAAGGACTACCTGAACAGGAAGATTCTCTAAAACAAAGAAAGATAATTTCTCTGAGTGGTAGACCCCCACAGACAGGGTAACCTCCTGAGTATGGAGTTTTACCATGCCCCCTAGCAGGGGGTAGAATTGATGGCGACAACCTGGATCGGGGTCGACAATTCTAGTATAGTTTATTGTAATCAATAAAACTAAAAGCTGACCCTGATTCCACAAAGGCACTTCCTGACCCCTTTAAGACTCCAAAGGCAATAGAAACCGGCAACAATAATTTACTTCTTACCACCTCCGGGAGTACCTTGTCCTTGGATGCTTCAGACTTGGATGACTTTCCAGAAGGCGGAGCTTTAGCACACTGAGATCCAGTGGTCAGGATCCCCACAATAAAAACAAGAGCCCCGACGACGACGTAGCTCTCTTCGCGTCATCCCGAGTTGCATGGGCTCGTCCGAGTGGGCCTCCATCTTGGGTTCAATGGGGGGAAACCTCAGGTTGAAGAAGGGTATGAGGAGAAAAAACAAATGCTCTCGCTGTCTCTCTCTGATCCGTCTATCTAGTCTGATGGCTAGCGTCATAGTCTCCTCTAAAGAGTCAGGACACGGATAACAAACCAACATGTCTTTTAACTTCTCAGTCAAGCCTGCCCTAAATTTACATTTGAGCGTTGGTTCGTTCCAACCTGAGGTAACACCCCACTTGCGGAACTGTGTACCATAATCCTCCACGGGACGATTCCCCTGAGTGAGGGCCTTAAGATTGGCTTCTGCCACAGAGGCTAGGTCTGGTTCATCATAAAGAACCCCTATCGCCTGGAAAAAGAGGTCCACAGAATTAAGATAAGGGGAATCCGGAGACAAAGAAAAGGCCCATTCCTGGGAGTCCCTTTGAAGCAGGGAGATGATAATACCAACCCTCTGTGGATCAGGACCAGAGGAGTGAGGACGTAGTCGAAAATTAAGTTTACAGCTCAACTTGAAAGCTAAAAAAACTTTGGTGGTCATCGGAAAACCGATCGGGTAATTTAATGTGTGGTTCTACCTGAACGGTGGCGGGAGCAAGAATGGGGGGAGTTCAGACGGTCTCCTGAACCTGTAGTCTCTCCCTAAGTTCCTCTACTATTTGAGCAAGACCTTGCACATGTTCAGTGAGGCTCTGTAGAGGGTCCATGCTAAATTAAGGCCTGTGATTCTGTCAAGGGGTAGAGTCGCTGGCATAAATATAGAGCGGAGAAGCACCCCCTGAGCTGCCACCCAATCCCCTGTCCCTGCCTACTTGCACCACCCACTCTAGGTGACGGGGCGCAACTGGGCGACTGTCCCTGACCTGAGTAAGTGCAAGCAGAGAGAGAGATAGGGACCCTAGGGAAGCGGACAGCCAATGAGAGGTAGCACTAGAGCGGACAGAGAGGTGGAACAAGCAAGGTACCACCAAAAACGGAAGGGCGAGGCGGGTCAACTAGCCGGGGTCAGTCCAGGAGGTCACGTCAGTACAAGAGAAGAGGCAAAGACAAAATCCAAGCCGCGGTCAAAATCCGAGAGGTAGCGTCAAGGTTCAGGGAGCAGGCAAGAAGAGGTGTCAGGAAGCAGATCAAGCTAAATAACAATAATCATACACAGCCTAAGGGACCAAAATCACAGGCAATCTGTAGCCAGCAGGTTGCCTGTATTTATAGTGGGGAGTGGGGGTCATGTGACGTGGCCAGCGTCACATGATCAACAGACAAACAAGTCGAGCACCGAGTGATCAGTTCAGCGCTCAAGGCAGACCTAGGAGCAGTGAGCCTCCCAGCTAGCAAAAGCCGCCCTGGGAACGAGGCTGAACACAGATCCTCGCTCCCGCAGCTAAGCAGCAAGTCTGCAGGTGATGGGAGACCGAGTGCGCCTTTGGCGCCCCGTTACACCAGTGCTTTACCATTTAGTATGTACGGGTGACTTGCATTATTCCTTCCCATGTGCATAACCTTACATTTGTCAGTGTTAAACCTCATCTGCCACGTCTCTGCCCAAGCCTCCAAGTTATCCAGATCCATCTCTAGCAGTATACTGTCCTCTTCCATGTTAATTACTTTACACAGTTTAGTGTCATCTGCAAAAATTTATATTTTACTGTGCAAGCCTTCTACAAGATCATTATTAAATATATTGGAGAATAGGGCCCAATACTGACCCCTGTGGAACCCAACTAGTGTCAGTGATCTAATCTGAGTGTGTACCATTAATAGCCACCCCCTGTTTTCTATAATTGAGCCAGTAACTTACCCACATACAGTCATTTTCCCCCAGTCCAAGCATTCTCATTTTATATACTAACCCTTTATGTGGTACAGTGTCAAATGCTTTGGAGAAGGCCATATATATGACATCCATTGATTCACTGCGGTCTAGTCTAGAACTTACCTCCTCATAGAAACTGATTAAATTAGTTTGACAAGACTGATCCCTCATGAAGGCATGCTGATATCGTGTTATTTGCTTTTTTTTCATTGAGGTGCTCCAAGGTAGCATCTCTTAGAGAACCTTCAAACAGTTTATCCACGACAGATGTTAAACTTACCGTCCTATAGTTTCCGGGCTCTTTTTTTCAACCCTTTTTGAATATTGGCACAACATTTGCTATGCACCAATCCTGTGGAATAGTCCCTGTTACTATAGAGTCCTAAAATATCAGAAATAAGGGTCTGGCTATGACATTACTTAATTCTCTTAGGATACGGGGGTGTATGCAATCTGGTGCTGGCGATTTGTCCATTTTAATCTTTTTAAGATGCCGCTGTACCTCTTCCTAGGTCAGACAGGGCACTTTTAGTGGGGAATTTACTTTTACATTCTGCATTTCATCTGACAGTTTATTTTCTTCAGTGAATACAGTGGAGAAAAAAATATTTAATAGCTTTGCTTTCTCCTCATCACTATCTTCAACTCCACCCTCCTCACTCTGTAAAGGTCCGACACCTTCATATTTATACTTTTTACCATTTATATTATTGAAGAACATTTTAGTGTTAGTTTTACTCTCTTCTGTCTCTAGTTTGGCTGCTTTTATTTGTCTTTTACATATTACATTTTTTTCCTTATAGTTTTTCAATGCTTCTTCACTACCCTCCTGTTTTAGTTATTTAAATGCTTTCTTTTTGTCATTTACTGCTTTCTTTACATTTCTATTTATCCACAGTTTTTTTTTTTTGTTCCTTAACTTTTTATTCCCATAAGGTATGTACCTCTCATAGTAAGATTTTAGGAGGCTTTTAAAGATATCACATTTTGTTGCTGATGTCTATATGGCACAATACGAATATAGCAATTGTTGAAATTCTGTGCCATTTCCTATGTGTCATAAATTATGCCCCCCTTATTTGCCAAGTCTTTTGTGCAGTCCATACAGAGGTGTTACCCATAATATGGCTGCTGATTGAGGCAAATCACCTCCATGTAAGGGGGCAGGACTTATGAAATATATCAAGCAGCACAAAATATCAACAAAGGCTATATTAGTAAGTGCCATATAATCATCTTATATACACATTGGTCACAAGTAGCTGGAAAATGGCCAACCCCCTTAATGGCATTACAAGCACCTTACCTAGTATTTTGTAGTCAAAGTTGAGTAATGAGATAGGACAATATGACATACAGTCCTCAAAATCTTTGCTAAGTTTAGGTAACACAATTATAGAGGTCTTTATAGAAGATGGAAGGACCCCTCTACTCAAATTATCACTATATATAGAGAGCAGCTAGGGTTATAACTTCTTGGAGAAGCATTTAAGGACATCTATAGACAGCACATAAGGGCCCGAAGCCTTACCTGATTGTAATCTGGATAGGTCCAAGGCAATCGCCTCCCTAGTAAGTGGGGCTTCAAAGATACTTGGTCTACAGATAGTTTAGGAAAGCAAATAGCATCTAGGTTTGAGGGGGATTTACACAGGCACGTGGAGTATAAGGCTGAGTAGAAGATAAAAAGTATTGTGATATGACCTATACAGCACAGCATAGCTTTCCCTGGGTGCCTTGGACAGATAGAATGGCTGGGGGACCCGCACCATCCTTAGTAATTTGGCAGATTGATTCCCTAACTCGAACCTGGTATGTTTTTGGAAAAAAGATACATTGCTTTCATTAAGCGTTAATAATAGGGAGTAAGACCACTGGCAGCATTGCCAATGTGCCAGTGGCTCAGTGAGGTTAGCCCTCTAAGCCCTTTCCGGGGCCGTTTGGGATAATCATTCTGATTCCTTAGTATACTGTTTCATATAGGAAACTGGATTTCAAGCATCCCCTGAAATAAGCCTACTGAAAAAGGTTGACATTTAGGGCTCATTCACACAACCGTATGATTTTGCAGAACAGGTTCAGACCCATTGTTACGGCATACAAGGAAATGCTCCAAACTCCGAACGGAACCTCACGAATAGCTGCTAGCAGACGAATAGGAAACGCACCCAATCGGCTTACACTCCTAGCAATCAGTCTCTAACAGCATACAGTGTATCCCCCCAAGAACGAGACCAAGCTCCGTGTTGAGGGTAAAGCAGTGGACAGCCAGAGCTGTGTGTTTAATGTTCTTATATAACATTGTTACACATTAGTACCACCCACAAGGTTTTGTAAAACAACCAGTAACCACGTACAATACACTCAGACACTCCCACACAAAATCCTCCCCTCTGCCTGTAATAAAATTACCTTACACAATGGGTTAATGTAATCATCACAGGCAGGAAAATACACAGTTTTACAGAGTCTTCTGTCCTGGAGATAATTGGGAAGTAATCCAATTTATCTCCAAGGACAGAGGCAGCAATACAGGATACACAGACACAATACATCCCCACAATGCATCCTGGTTTCCTCCTCTCTGCCCTGGAGACAACCAAACAGTAATTTAATTATCTCTCAGGACAAAGGGACATCGTCATTGTACACGTGGGGACAACAGGACAGAAATCACTATTCAAATATACATTGTCACAACCATTACAGTAAACACAGACATTTAACATATCCAAAAATGGCACGAATTAGACCAGGGGTTCAAAAGATAGTAAAAGTCCTTTGTGAACAAAGGAATCATGGCTTTTCTGCCCAAAACCAGTTTTTACAGAGTTAGGCTTTGTGAGATAATTAGCTTAACTGGGTGTGGCAAGCCAACTAGGTACAGAAAATACCTCTATTCACAACAGCAAAACTACACAAAAATACATAACTCCTATCAAACTGAACAGAACCCCCACATTCAACATATCCCCAGATGGCTTGGATCTGAGCATTCAATATATCCGAACAGCGCTAAGAAGCCACAAACACAGTCAAATCGCCATGGGGTTTAAGTTTAGCATGGGCTGATGAGAGGGCCCATAATCCTGGGGCAAGAGGTTGGCAGCCAGGCTTCTCCAGCACCCAGTGGCGAGTTTGGTTTCAACACACCCATTAATTTCAACGGGGCCGCAAAAGATGGGGACAGCACACCGTATGCTGTCCGCATCCGTAGTTCTGTTCCGCAGCCCTGCAAAAAAAAGATAAAGTCCTATTATTGTCCGTAATTGCATTTCTATCATAGTGGAGGACATATGTAGTCCACAAATTGCTGAACGCACACGGGCTGGGATCTGTGTTTTGCAGATCTGAAATTTTCAGACCACAAAACACTACGGCCATGTGAATGTGCCCTAAAGAATATATAGAGTTCTTCCTGGATTCTGTCTGAGAAAACTGGGAGGGCCAGAAAAATATAAGTTGATGTGAGTGGTCCGAGGCAATTAACTTTACTAACTGGGACAATGTCCTTGGCAATAGGAATCTAGCCATAAAATGGGATATTTTTTTAAAAAAACACCCTAAACTCTAATTGTGAGAGTTACATACCTTATGGCAGGTATCCTCAAACTGCAGCCCCCCAGCTGTTGTAGAACTACAACTCCCACAATGCCCTGCTGTAGGCTGATACCTGTAGGCTGTTCGGGCATGCTGGGAGTTGTAGTTTTGCAACAGCTGGAGGGCCGCAGTTTGAGGATGCCTGCCTTATGGGAATAAAAGGTTGAGGAACAAGAAAAAAAACTAAAGTGGATAAATAGAAATGTAAAGTGAGCAATACATAACAAACATAAAGCATTTAAATCACTAAAGAGGAAGGTACAAGGAAGCATTGAAAAACTATCCAGAAAAAAAAATTGTAAGACAGATAAAAGCAGCCAAGCTGCAGAACAAGAGACTCATTGCCAAAGAGTAAAAAGTTCTTCAATTATATAAATGCTAAAAAGTTTAAATCTGAAAGTGTTTGCCCTTTATAGAATGATGAGGGGGGAGTTGTAGAGAGTGATGAGGAGCAAGCGAATCTATTAAATATTTTTTCTGCTCTGTACTCACTGAGGAAAATAAACTGTCAGATGAAATGCAGAAAGTAAAAGTAAACTTCAAATTAAAAGTGGCCTGACCTTATTAGCGCGGTAAAGACTAAATCGGGCAATAGATTGACTACGACCCCTGCCATAGCTGAAGAATTTTGTAAATTCTACACTTCACTATACAACCTAGAGGACGCTTCTAGGAACGCTCCTCCCCACATGCAGGACCACATTGATTCGTTCCTTCATTCCATCAAAATACCTACTCTCTCTGAAGCTGGGAAAGCTAGCCTCTTAACACCTTTCACAATCCAGGAGATAGAAACAACTCTCCACACTATCCCGTCTGGCAAAAGTCCGGGTCCTGACGGGTTCCCGATTGCCTATTATAAAAAATTCAAGGAGGTATTGTTGCCTCACTTCGCTAATCTATGCAACTCTCTGATGTCCGGTTCTTCACTCACTCCCCAGGCCCAATTGGCACACATAGCTATTTTGCATAAAGAAGGGAACGATACGGAGGATTGCGGTAGCTATCGGCCCATTTCCCTGCTCAATACGGATCTGAAGTGGTGGGCGAAGCTCTTGAGCCAGCGCATATCCAAATTGCTCCCAGATCTAATAGGAAAAGAACAAGTGGGTTTTGTGCCGGGGAGGGAGGGAAGACACAACATCAGTAGAGTACTACATTCCATATTTGTAGCTAAGGAAAGAAAAATGCCACTCCTGCTCCTGGGGACGGATGCTGAAAAGGCGTTCGACAGAGTTAATTGGCTTTTCATTAAATCCTGCTTGGTTGCGTTTGGCTTTCCTTTGCAGGTCATTGATGCAATATTTTCGTTATATTCTGCCCCTTCGGCCAAAGTGTTGGTTAATGGAACTCTGAAGTGTGGAGCTTAAAGAAAATGGTTTTGTGAGATGTCTCCCTGGGGCTACTGCTAGAAGAGATAGAAGACGTATTATTAATATTGTTAAGCAAGCAAAGCAGGAAGGGGACGTGGATGTTCTTGTCCATCGAGGGACAAATGACCTGGCTTGCAATGAAGTGTCAGAGGTGAAAAAATCTTTTATCACACTTGGTAATGACGTACAGGATTTTGCATCCACCATTTCATTTTCTGAAGTTCTGCCTGTGCATAATGTTCAGAATGATAGGCAGAGGCGCATAAAGGAGTTCAACATATGGCTTGGTAAATGGTGTCAAGAGCAAGGATTTGGCTTTGTTTCTCATGATAGCTCTACTTGGAATAGAAAGGAACTGTACAAGAAAGATGGTTTGCATCTTTCTCTCAAAGGAACAAATGTACTTAGTGAACAACTCCAAGAATTTGCGAAAGAGTATTTAAACTAGGAAGGGGGGGCAAAAGAGTGAAAATAAAAGAGTCCAATTGCCCCCGAAACAATGCCAGAACAGGTTAGAAGCACAGAGGTTAAGAAATGATAAGCTCAGAGTCCTGTCTACAAATGCTCGCAGTTTAGGTAAAAAAATAAATGAACTTGGGTCAATAATGGCATCTGAGAATGTAGATTTAGTGGCTGTTACGGAGACATGGTTTAATGAAAGAAATGACTGGGACATAACCATACCAGGGTACTCTTTATACAGAAGAGACAGAGAAGGCAAGAAAGGAGGAGGAGTGGCCCTGTATGTGAAAGATAGCATTAAATCTAACCTAATACAAGTTGGTGAGGCCAACATAGAGTCAGTTTGGGTTACGTTGCAGTTTGCTAATCATGCAGTAACTCGTGTAGGTGTGATATATAGAACACCTGGTCAAGTTAAAGAACTAGATGATCTACTAGTTGAAGAAATAGCTAAAATGACAATGAAAGGAGAAGTTATCATTATGAGAGATTTCAATCTTCCAGATATAAACTGGAAAACCAAAATAGCAAGTTCTACCAGGAGTACAGATATTCTAAATTCCCTACTGGGGTTATCCCTACAACAAATGGTTGAGGAGCCAACCCGGAGGGAGGCCATTTTGGATTTGGTATTCACAAATGGGGATTCGGTATATGATGTCATTGTAGGTGAAACCTTGGGATCTAGTGATCACCAGTCAGTGTGGTTTAATATAAGAACTGTGAAAGAGTCCCACCACACAAAAACAAAAGTTTTAGATTTTAGAAAAACAGACTTTTCAAAAATGAAATTAGTCATATATGAGTCCTTATCAGACTGGAACGGATTACATGGAGTCCAGGAGAAATGGGACTACTTAAAAGGTGCATTATTGAAGGCAACAGAAAATTGCATTAGACTTGTCAGTAAAAGCAAAAAAAGGAAGAGACCACTGTGGTACTCAGCAGAAGTGGCCCAAATCATTAAAAATAAAAAGCTAGCATTTTGTAATTATAAAAAAAAAAACAGAGCAATGAAGATAAGGAAATCTACAAGATTAGGCAGAAAGAGGCCAAGCAAGTTATAAGAACTTCTAAAGCGCAGGCAGAAGAAAAACTAGCTCAGTCTATGAAAAAAGGGGATAAGACATTCTTCAGATATATAAATGAAAAAAGGAAATTAAAACAAGGAATAACTAAATTAAAAACAAAGGACGGAAGGTATGTAGAAGAGAATAAAGGGCTAGCCGACTGCCTTAATGAATACTTCTGTTCAGTTTTTACAGAAGAAAAAGGAGAAGGACCTCCACTAGAAAGGATGACTAATAAATCGTTTGATGCATGTGTCTTTACAGAGGAAGATGTTCTAAGTTTGCTGTCTAAAGTGAAGACAAATAAGTCACAGGGGCCTGATGAGATACACCCAAAATTATTAAAAGAGCTTAGTGGCGAGCTGGCAAAACCGTTAACAGATTTATTTAACCAATCATTAGTAACAGGAGTCGTCCCGGAAGATTGGAAATTGGCAAATGTCGTGCCCATTCACAAGAAAGGTAGTAGGGAGGAATCGAGCAACTATAGACCAGTGAGTCTGACATCAATAGTAGGCAAATTAATGGAAACCCTATTAAAGGATAGGATTGTGGAACATCTAAAATCCCATGGATTGCAAGATGAAAAACAACATGGGTTTACTTCAGGGAGATCATGTCAAACTAATCTTATAGATTTTTTTGACTGGGTGACTAAAATAATAGACGGTGGAGGTGCAGTAGACATCGCATATCTAGATTTTAGTAAGGCTTTTGACACTGTCCCACACAGAAGACTTATCAATAAACTGCAGTCATTGAGCATGGACTCCCATATTGTTGAGTGGATTAGGCTGTGGCTGAGTGACAGACAACAGAGGGTTGTAGTCAATGGAGAACATTCAAAACAAGGTCATGTTACCAGTGGGGTTCCACAGGGATCTGTACTGGGACCAATTTTGTTTAATATCTTCATAAGTGATATTGCAAAAGGCCTCGATGGTAAGGTTTGTCTTTTTGCTGATGACACAAAGATATGTAACAGGGTTGATGTTCCTGGAGGGAAACGCCAAATGGAAAAGGATTTAGGAAAACTAGAAGAATGGTCAGAACTCTGGCAACTGAAATTCAATGTGGATAAGTGCAAGATAATGCACCTGGGGCGTAAAAACCCAAGGGCAGAATATAGAATATTTGACACAGTCCTGACCGCAGTATCTGAGGAAAGGGATTTAGGAGTAATTATTTCAGAAGACTTAAAGGTGGGAAGACAATGTAATAGAGCAGCACGAAATGCCAGCAGAATGCTTGGATGTATAGGGAGAGGTATAAGCAGTAGAAAGAGTGAAGTGCTTATGCCGCTGTACAGAACACTGGTGAGACCTCACTTGGAGTATTGTGCGCAGTACTGGAGGCCATATCTCCAGAAGGATATAGATACTCTAGAGAGAGTTCAGAGAAGAGCTACTAAACTAGTACATGGATTGCAGGATACAACTTACCAGGAAAGGTTAAATGACCTTAATATGTATAGCTTGGAAGAAAGAAGAGACAGAGGGGATATGATAGAAACTTTTAAATACATAAAGGGAATCAACTCGGTAAAGGAGGAGAGCATTTTTAAAAGAAGAAAAACTACCACAAGAGGACACAGTTTTAAATTAGAGGGGCAAAGGTCTAAAAGTAATATAAGGAAGTATTACTTTACTGAGAGAGTAGTGGATGCATGGAATAGCCTTCCTGCAGAAGTGGTAGCTGCAAATACAGTGAAGGAGTTTAAGCATGCATGGGATAGGCATAAGGCTATCCTTCATATAAGATAGGGCCAGGGACTATTCATAGGATTCAGATATATTGGGCAGACTAGATGGGCCAAATGGTTCTTATCTGCCGACACATTCTATGTTTCTATGTTTCTGTTGGACGCCTTTCAGATTAAAAATGGAACTAGGCAGGGATGCCCACTTTCCCTAGCCCTGTTTGTTTTGACTTTGGAGACTCTTTTATTGAAATTTAGACAGTCCCCCAACATTAAAGGATTGAGAATTGAAGGCGTACATCATAAGATGGCGGCGTTTGCTGACGACCTTCTTTTGATCATTACGAACCCAGAGGAAGCCATGCCTCATGTCCTGGGAATTTTTGAACAGTTTGGAGGTGTCTCTAATTTCTAAATAAATATGGAAAAATCGGAAGCCTTGGGATTCTCATTGGATCCTGCCAAAAAGAAGCAGTTAGAAGTTCTGACCCCTTTTAAATGGCCCTCTGAAGCTATAAAATGTCTTGGGATTATGGTGCCGGATAATCCAGCTCTCCTCTTCAGGCTTAATTATATCCCCTTACTAAATAAAATAAAAGCATTCCTCTCTAAACCCTCATTACCTAACCTTTCTTGGTTAGGGAGAAAAAATGTCTTGACGACGTATATCCTACCTCAGGTTATGTACACATTCAGGTCCCTTCCAATCAATGTCCCAAAGTCATTCCTGAACAAACTGAAAACACTCATTGGTAGGTTTCTCTGGGCAGACAAAAGAGCCAGACTGTCTTATGCACTCCTAACCAGGTGCCGGAAACGAGGGGGCATCTCCCTCCCGGATCTATCTATGTACATTCAGGCTATTCACTTGGAGAGATGGTTGACTCTTTCCAGGACGCAACCTTTCCCCCTACATATTTCTCTAGAAAAGGCCCTTCTGGTTAATCAAGAACACCTCCTATGGAGACACAGTAGCAAGATTCCCAATAGACAGGTAGTCTTGAGCGTTATCACGAGGTGTACAATTATGCACTGTAATGCTACCTCAGCTCTTAATATGGGTAGGGACTGCCTTTCACCCATGGTGCCTCTTCAGCTACTCCCACAAATACTCTCCACCACGTCACTTAAACGACCCAAGGTCTGGGGATTTGTTCATGACCTCATATTAGGGGACTTAGTTAAAATCATCCCAAACTCTGATTATTACACTCCCCTAACTGGAAAACTTGTGGATGAGATAGATATGATTCAGAAATGGGACTTTGAGATTACATATGCCAGGTTATCGAGGTCTTCACTCCTGCCCCTTCCAGATCCTACCTGGTTGGAAAATTATGTCCTTCTCCCTTCCACTCCCCCAAAGTGCCTCTCTTTGATATATAGACATTTACTGACTGGGAGAGATAAGCAGACCCCAGCTTATTTTAGGGAGTGGGAGAGAGAACTGAATATTACATTAGATGACCTAGATAAGGCATTTATACTATCTCATTCCCATGGATTCTCAAGGTGTGTGCGGGTCCAAGAGAACTCGGTCAAGATACTGACTAGATGGTATCGAACGCCGGAATTTCTTCACAAAATTAACTTAATCCCTTCCAATGTTTGCTGGAGGTGTTCCACTGGGGTAGGTAGCATCTCGCACATTTGGTGGGCCTGCCAGTCCCTGAGACATTTCTGGCATGAAATTGAAACTACGATTAATAAAATATGCCATGCCAAATTTGTTCTCACGGGCCCATTGGTCCTATTGTGGCGTCCAGAGAAAAACTTTAGACCAAATAAATACTTGCTGGCCACTCATATGATTACAGCTGCAAAACTCCTTATTCCCATTAAGTGGAGGGAGGTAGACCCACCAACCTTGACAATGTGGTATGATAAAATTAATCTAATATGTCGGATGGAGGAATTGGCAGTGTGGGAAAACAACAACAGTAATTTGTTCCTTAAAATCTGTCATCCCCGCTAATGAGGTACAGTAGATAATGCATGTTTCATTCATTCACATCCCATATATCACAGAGGTGTAGGTACTATGGTGATAGCCTTATGATTGAATGCTTGTCATCCTGACTGACATGTATTTTTTCCCCTTTGTCCATTTTGTTCGATGGTTTTTATGTATTCCTCTTATACTGCCTTGAGCGGGGTGGAGGGCGACGACTGGGAGGGGGTCTGTCTCTCAGCCAATTCTACATTTCGGCCTCAAGATGAAGTAATGTGAATGGACAAGTTAGTTGACTCTGGCCTTTAAGGTTGGTACATGGCATCTCTTACTTATGGCGGGACACAGCCCGGCCCTCCGGTTGACCCTCTCTCTGCTTTGTTTGATGGTCAAATTGATGCAATAATGTTGACTTTGTCTACTTTACTATCTGATGTACTTTTTTAAACTCTGTATGTCTTTATGTGGAAAAAATTTGACATAAATAAAGATTTTAAAAAAAAAGTGGCCTGACCCAGGAAGAGGTGCAGTGGCATCTAAAAAAGAATAAAAAAGACAAATCACAAGCTCCAGATGGTATACACCCCTGTATACTAAGATAATTAAGTAATATAATAGAAACATACCTGTCCAGGCTCCAGCAGCGCAATCCTCAGCTTTAACATAGCTGTGCCAGGTGAGACTCCCTGCTGAGTCATACTCCCCAGTGATGCAGCCACGTCCTTAGTTACAGAGCACAATGCAGTGAGTGTGTGCTGGGGGAAATAGGCAGGGAGCTGAATGACAGCCTATCTGTCCTAACACCCTATGGTTTTGAGGTTGACCTATGGAGATTTGTCACGGGGCGCCAAAGGCGCACTCTGTCTCCCATCAGCCGCAGACCTGCTGCTTAGCTTCGGGAGCGAGGATCTGTGTTTGGCCTCGTTCCCAGGGCAGCTTTGCTAGCTGGGAGGCTCCTTGCTCCTAGGTCTGCCTTGAGCACCGAGCTGATCACTCGGTGCTCGATTTGTCTGTCTGTTGGTCATGTGACGCTGGCCACGTCACATGACCCTCACTCCCCACTATAAATACAGGCAGCCTGCTGGCCACAGGTTGCCTGTTAATTTTAGGTATCTGGTGATTGTTTTGTTCCTACATACTTACCTGATCCTGTGTTCCCTGACGATTCTCTGCCTGCTCCTCCTGTACTGCGCATCTCTCCTGGTATCCCGACCCTGGCTTCCACCTGACGATTCTTTGCGGACTCCTGTTGTACTTCAGTTCTCTCCTGGTATTTGACCTCGGCTTTCCTGACTATTCTTTGCTCATTCCTTAGTACTGCATAGCTCTCTAGGTATTAACCCGGTTCGTTCACATTCCGTTATTTGTCTTGTCTGTCTTCCCAGCACGTATCCTAAGTTAGGGACTGCTGTCTAGTTGTCCCCTGTCATTAGGACTTGCGAGGCAAGTAGGCAGGGCCAGGGGTGAGGGTGGAGCGCAGTGGTCACTATCCTCCCCCCTGTGTGTAGTGTATGTTACCGTCACAAGATTTAGGTCACTGGACCAATCAGGTTCTGGTCCAAGGAACTGGCCCTCCATTTAAATCCACTATTGTAATGGAACAATTGCGAGTGATAGTCTTTCTTGGGCTCACTAGCTAGATTCCTTGTTCCCTATTCCTGCATCTGCTATTTGATTTCTTTGTGTTGCTGACCCCGGCTTGTCTTCTGACCACTCTCTATCTTATGTTTTTGTACTGGGTAGCCGAGCTAGTTCTGACCCATTTCGTGCAACTCTGCGTTTTGTGTTTTTCATTTTTGTGTTTTTCACGTTTGTCCTGCATTTAGTGTAGGTATTGTCGTCCAGTTGCGGTTAGGGACATTTAGGGCTTACACTGCAAGTCGGTACAGGAAGCGGGTTTGGTTCTAGGTTAGGGACTCGCTGTCCTCGTCTGTCCCTACCTACAGTTGTTACACCCTTCTTTCGGATATTTAAGGACTATGTTGACAGGGAGTGTTCCACAGGATTGGCGCTTAGCAAATGTGGTGCCAATATTCAAAAAGGGGTCGAAAACAGAGCCCAGGAACTATAGGTTGGTAAGTCTGACATCTGTCAGGGCTAAGAAGAGGATTCTTTATTGTAAGAGGAGTAAAACTATGGAATTTTCTGCCTGAGGTGGTGATGATGGTGGATTCACAAAAAGAGTTCAAGAGGGGCCTGAATATATTTCTGGAGTGTAATATTACAGGCTATAGCTACTAGAGATGGGTTGTTTATCCAGGGAGTAATTTTGTCTGCCCGATTGTAATCGGAAAGGAATTTTTTCCCCTTAAAGTGCAGAAAATCGGCTTCTACCTCAGAGAGGTTTGTTTGCCTTCCTCTGGATCAACTTGCAGGATCACAGGTTGAACTGGATGGACAGATGTCTTTTTTCAGCCTTATAAACTATGTATGTTACTATATTACTAAATTACGGTGTGAGGTGCGAGGAAATTTTTGTGAGAGTTCGGCAAATTAGTAATGAGTTACAGTAGTTCAGACGAGAGTAAATCAAAGAAACAAGAGTTTTGGCTTTTTCCACCATGAGAAAAGGGCGGATTCTGGAGATGTTCTTGATGTGCAGAGGGCATAAGTGTGCCAGTGATTGAACATGGAAAGCACAGAAAAGATCTAAGTCAAACATAACTCCAATACAGTATGAATGCTGCCCTGAAGTTATGATAGTACCACAGACTGAAATTGAAATATCATGTGTAGGTGGGTTAGTAGATGAGGGGAAGACAAAAAGTTTTGTTTTTGAAGCAGTAGAGCCAGAAAATGAGACACAGAAAAAGGCAGGAGAGATAGGATGAACACCGGGAAACAGCAGTGTCCTTGAGGCCAATAGAGTGAAGGCCACTAATGATGAGTTTTGGGTTTACAGTGTTAGATGCTGCAGAGACATCCAGAAGAATGAGAAGAGAGTAGTTTTAATTCCTTTTCACTGTTAGAAAATCAGATACTTAAAGGATAACTGTCACACTTAGACCCTAATTTCAATTTTCAGATATGTAGTTACTAATAACATGATATTCCAGAATCAGTTACTATTAGACTGACTTACCCCATATTTAATAAGATTCAGCCCTTAGCAACCAGTCTGCATAAAACTGCAATTTCACTATTCAGTTAAGATGGCCACCACTGCCCTCACCCTGAGGCTAATCCCGCCTGCCCTCACTAGCCAGTAACAATAGCCCCCCAAAATAGTCAGTAACCAGAGCCCTCCCCCTAAAGGGTTAATCTCCTGCAGCACAAAGGGGTCCTCTTACTACATGTTGCTTTCATTTATACACTGAGTAGACGGCAGATCTCCCTTCCCTGGTCTGCGCTGCTTCCACTCTGCATTCTCCAAGTCTGCTGAGTGAGGGAGCGTCTGCCAAGCGCAGGGACAGGGGGAAGTGCACACAGCCCAGGCACTGTTGTCAGCTGCAGGGGAGGACCTGGCTTTAATTATTTACTTACAGTCCCTGGCAGTGGCATACACAAAATCCATGGGGCCCCGGTGCGAAACTGATCCATGGGGCCCCCTCCCTGTCGCCCCCACCCCCCAACCTGCCGCAAGAATTTACTTGGGCCCCCTGGATTGGGGTTAATAATGCTCCGTGCCTCTCTGTGACCTTTTTACTACAAAATCACAGTGAGATAAAGTTGTCACTGTGATTTTGTAGCAAATAGATCACAGAAAGGCAAAGAGCATTATTAATCGTGTTAATGCTCCGTATCTCGGCTGTCCGGGATGGGGCATGGCTCTCTTTCAAGCAGCAGATTACCCGCACGGCATCCGCTCATGTGAAAGAGCCCTAAGCCCAATGCATGGCTACACTCACCCAGTCCTAACTAATAAAATCTGGTCCTACCTCATCCAGGGTGTCGCTGGGGTCGGCCAGTATATAGGGCCCCTATGAAGGATTTGCTGCGATTCCCACTGTGCCAGATGCTCCCTGTGTTATAAAAAAAAAAAAAAAAACTTACCTACTCTGAACCTGCTCTGCTCCCGCCGTCTTGTTCATAATCCAGTCTTCTGGCGTGCGTCGGCCACGTCATCCCGTCAAGCAGCGTGATCCCGTGAGACCTGGTGCGAGAGTCACGGGTCTGGAGTGAGGCACTGGCAGCAGCCCTGGATGGAGGAGGGGCCGCTGCGTAAGTTACTTACTGCGAGTGCGCAGTGCTGCACCACCGGCCAGGCATAGAGGCCGGGCCCCAACCGGCCATATACTATTAAAACTTTTAAAATCTGCGGGCCCCAGCTGCCTTCTTGGGTACAGCACTACTGCAGGGGACAGGGGTCCACAGGCAGCCGGGCCCCCTGGAGTGCTGGGCCCAGTCGCAACTGCGACCGCTGCGACCCCTGTATGTACGCGCCTGGTCCCTGGCTGTCAGTAATCTGACATTGCACGCTGCATGCTTCTGCGTCCTCCATCCTTCAACAGAGAGATGGACCATGCCTAGCAACCCTATTTTAAGCACAGGTAAAAGTAGGCAGTACAGGGAACAAAACTGTGGAATTAAGGGGCAATTGAATACACAGTGAAAAGTTGAAATAGGGCCACCAAGGAGATATTAATCACCACAATCCAATACTCCTCAAAAAAATACGACAGTTATACTTTAAGGGCAGTTTCTGTAGGGGTGCGAAAACTAAAATGGAGAGAGATAACACAGGTTATCAAGGAGAGAGATAACACGGAGTAGAGATGAGAAATTAAATCATGAAGCACATTAAATCAGCTATATCCCAGCATGCAGAAAGAGGCCATCTTGGTTGTACATCACTGTGCATTGCAGCAACACGCACAGCTAGTCCTTTCTGGTAGTGAAACAGTCACTCTGCATCAGTATGATAGGCAGGTCACATATAGTGCTGAGCGCAAATATTCAAATTGTGAATTTTAATAGTGATTATTGACACATCGAGAATTGGCGAATATTTAGAATATAGTGCTATATATTCGTATTTGCAAATAGTATTGATCGCAAATATTCAAATTTATTGCGAATATCGGCACTTAGCAACATCCCTAGCAACCAATAGGAATGTTGCCTACCCCTTAGTGTTGATAAATGGTAAATATTCTAATTGCAATCTTTTTATCGCGAATTGCCGATTTTCACAATCAAGTAAATAATAACTGGAGATCACAAATTCTCAAATTTACGAATTCTCAAATACGAGTAGAGTTGAGCGGACACCTGGATGTTCGGGTTCGACAGGTTCGGGCGAACTTCACAAAAAAAGTTAGAGTTCGGGACCCGAACTTGACCCCAAACCCTAACCCCATTGAAGTCAATGGGGACCCAAACTTTTAAGCACTAAAATAGCTAATGGAAAGGGCTAGAGGGCTGCAAATGGCATCAAAATGTAGTTAAGATGTGGATAGGGAAATGACTTCAAATAACAAAATGCGTAAAAAAAAAATATAATCTTGATCTAGTAGGATGAGGTCCATGTGGAGTAGGAGGTTGAGGAGGCAGTGGATGTGGCGGTGTAGGTGGAAACGGCGGTGGAGGAGGTAGCCTACATTGCTTTTTGGTTTTAAATTTATTTTTATTTTTTTAAATTAGGGTACACCCAAAACATTGGGAAATATAACCTGTGATAACCCCCTCCAGTCATGCTAAACACACATTCAGACAATACACTGGCTGCAGGACAGGCCAGCACCTCCAAGGCGTAAAGGGCAAGCTCAGGCCATGTCCCTAATTTGGGGACTCAGGGGGGCGTGGCCTGAGAGCGCATGGAGTAAGACGCACCGCTCACAGCTCCTGCCGGCATCCTGAAATTTACTGTGGTGGCAACGTCCGTTCCGTTCGATTTTTCTTACCTGGTGGGGGAGAGGAGACCGGAGAGTGCGGGGGTGATTTTGAGAGCTCCGCCATGCCGCGAAAATCCAGCAAGGGGCCGCGATGCGACAGGCCGGAGGTGAGCCAGCATGGCGCCGAGGAGGAAGAGGGGCCGGCCTTACAATTCAAGCTGAGCCAGAGTGCGGCCGCAAAATTAAGCAAGTTTGTACGCGCTGATAGCGGTGTGGGAGACTGGGCAGAGGAGAAAGAGGCAGATGTGCATGATTCTTCTGACCAGGAGGATGGATCCCTTGAGGGGGAGGCCCTGGATGCGGCAGAGTGGCCTCCACTGAACCCTGCACGTCCGGCCCAAAGCGTGGTAGGCCTCAAAGATGCGGCTAGTGAAGAGCCCACGTTAAAGGACATTATGGCAGCTGTGGCCAGCTGTAACAGTACCCTGAAGGTGCTTTCTGTTCAAGTTGGTAGCCTGAGGTCAGATGTCTCTATAATTAGGCACGACCTCCACAAGATTTCTGAGCGCACCTCTGAATTGGAGAAGAGGGTGTCTACTATAGAAGAGGATGTTCGGCCTCTGCAAATGGCTGCGAAAACAGCGGCTAAGGACATAGCTGCTTTATATGCTAAAACAGACGATCTGGAGAACAGATCCAGAAGGAACAACCTGAGAATTGTAGGAGTGCCAGAAAAGACGAAGGGGGATAATGCTACAGAGTTTGTGGAGAAATGGTTGTATCAGCTATTCCATGAAAAAGGTCTGTCTTCCCTATATGCGGTGGAGCGGGCGCACAGAGTCCCCATGAGGCCGCTTCCGCCAGGCAGACCGCCTCGGCCTATACTGGCGAAGATCCTGCATTTTAAAGACCGGGACACTATCCTGCGGCAATCAAGGGACAATGAGGAGATGGTCCTGAATGGGGTGAAAGTGTCCATATTTCCGGACTATTCCAATGAAGTACAACGGAGGAGGAGCAGATTTATGGACATAAAGAAAAGGTTGAGAAATCTACAAGTTCAGTATGCTATGTTGTTTCCTGCTAAATTGCGTGTGGTGGCATTGGGATCCACCAGGTTTTTTGAAGATCCGGAGGAGGCGGCGCAGTGGCTGGACGTCCACGAGCGACAACTGAGAAGTGGGGCCCTGAATACTTGAAGGAGGCTAAGAGATTGTTTATGTTCAATTTTTATCTGCATTTGCATTCTAAGGTTGCTATACAGGTTGCACCAGTTAAGAAGTGTATTATGTAATGCTACCATTAGGCAGATCCTGTGGAGGGAGTTGGTAGATAAGGGAGGAAAATGTTTTTCTCAGATGTGGGGAGGATTCTCTACCTGAGGAACTGTGTTATAATCTGTTTTGATTGTTATATGCTGAGGGGAAAAGTGCTCTCGGATTGCCCTGTTTTAACATGTGAGGATGATACCAAAGGGATAGCGTTCCCTAGTTACAGCAAACTGGTTATGAGAGGGAGGGAGGGGGATGGGGGGGTGGGTGGGCAGTTGGGGGGAAGGGTTATGGTCTTGAACTGTGCGCGGAGGAAGTCTGAGTGGGTTGTGAGATTCAAGTATGGTCTGAAGTTTTATCATGTCACAGGTGATTAGAGTCTTAAGTTGGAATGTGAGAGGGATGGCAGATGCGTGGAAGAGACAGTGTGTTTTTCAATACTTAGGGCGGTTTCAGCCAGCTATATGTTGCCTTCAGGAAACGCATCTGACTGGAGATAATTTACACTGGATGGGTAAAAATTGGGTGATCCATGCGCTACATTCAACTCATTCCTCTCACTCTAGAGGTGTAAGCATGATTGTGCATAGTAGCATTAGGTATGAACACTTGCAGGACTGTGTGGACGCTGATGGCAGGTATGTGTGTGTGGTGTGTAAGTTGGATGGAATACAAGTGGTGCTTGTGTCCGTGTACGTGCCCCCACCATTTGCTTCCCCATTGATGAGAGAGGTTATGGACTTTGTGGCGGACTTCCCTGGGTTGCCGTGGCTACTGGTTGGGGACTTCAATTGCACGCTAGATGACTCCCTGGATAGATGTCGGGTGGACGGTGCAGGAGGTTTACCGGGGAGCAGGGCTCTCAGAAATATTATGTGTGAAGTAGGGATACATGATGTTTGGAGATTGCGTAACCCTGATAAGATGGAATTCTCGTGTAGATCAGCCACACATCACTCGTTATCGCGTATTGATATGGCCCTTGTTAATGATGCTATGCTGCCACTGGTTAAAGATGTTATCTATCATCCTCGGTCGCTGTCTGACCACTCTCTGGTGCAGATTGACTTGTGCCTGGGGGTGCTCAGACAGGGACCTAGGCTGTGGAAATGTAATTCACATTGGCTGAATGTGTTGGGCGATTTGTCTGGGATCTCTCTGGAGATTAAAGAATTTTTTGCTATTAATACAGGGACGGCTTCGGTACCCGGGGTCTGGGACGCCATGAAAGCTTTCCTGAGGGGAGTCTTGATGAAGGAAATTAGCAAGCACAAATCTAGGTCTAGGGAGGCGGATGTTAAGGCGCATGTCCTAGTGGTGGAGGCTGAGAGAGTGTTTAGTAGATCCCCCACCCTGATTAACAGTGAGGCGCTGGCGGTAGCCCAGGAGCAGCTGAGGTGTCATTTAGTGCAGGCCGCAGAGAGAAAGAGGAGTTTTTATCGTCAGAGGTCCTTTGAAGAGGGTGAGAGGGTGGGACATCTGTTGTCGGTGGTTTCCCAGGCCCAGAGAGGCTCCTCATGTATTCAGGAATTGAAAGATAACTTTGGGAACAGTAGGCAGGACACAGAAGGAATATTAGATATTCTAAAAAGTTTTTATGTATCTCTGTATACTTCCACTGGTTTTAGCTCTGAAGAGACACTGACTGATTTTCTAGGGGAGGCACAGTTAGCGGCGCTGTCAGAGGAGGATAGAGAAAGGCTGGAGGAGCCAATTACACTTGAGGAACTGGAAGCCGCGCTTGGGGATATGGCGAACGGTAAGGCGCCTGGAGCTGATGGACTCCCAGTAGAGGTATATAAAAAGTTGCAGGGGATACTACTTCCTGAATTACTTAAGGTGCTTGAGCACTCATTGGAGGCAGGTTCGCTACCACATTCGATGCAGGAAGCTATAATTGTGGTTATACCTAAACCTGGGAAGGATCCTAAGGTTCCGGATTCCTACAGACCGATCTCGCTTCTTACGGCTGATGTTAAGCTCCTGGCGAAGGTGTTGGCGAACAGGTTGTCTAAGGTGATCCTGACTATTGTGCATCCAGACCAGACGGGGTTTATGCCTGGGAAATCGACAGCTATTAATCTCCGTAGGTTATATACTAGTTTGAGTATTCCGGCAGATAATAGTGGAGATAGGGCTTTGCTTGCTCTCGACGCCGCCAAGGCGTTTGATAGTGTGGAGTGGAGTTACCTGTGGGGGGTCTTGAGAATCATGGGCTTTGGAGAGCGGTTCATTCGGTGGGTTAAGGTCCTGTATTCTAGTCCCAAGGCGAGAATCAGAGCCAATGGAGGGTTGTCGGACCGTTTTGCCCTGACCAGGGGCACCAGACAGGGATGCCCTTTGTCGCCCTTATTATTTGCTCTTGCAATAGAGCCACCTGCGGCACACATTCGTTTATCAACGAATATACAGGGATTTAAATATGGTGGGCTGCACAACAAAGTGGCTATGTACGCAGACGACACTCTGCTTTTTATGGGTGATACTGGGGCATCCCTGGATGCGGCCATGGCATTGATTGATAGATTTGGTGGCTTTTCTGGTCTTCGGATAAATTGGCAAAAATCCTCCTTGATGCCAATTGATGGGCAGGCCCTGACAGGAAGACAAGCAGATAGTTTGGTTCCTTGGGTGGATAAATTTAAATACTTGGGACTGTTTATAACACCTAGAATAACGGATTTTGAGGTCCTCAATCTGTCCCCGTTGCTGGCTACTTTCAGGCTTAAGGTGAGGTCATGGTGTAGGCTCTTTCTCTCTGTGGTAGGTAGAGTGAACCTGTTAAAAATGGTTATGATGCCTCAGCTGCTCTACGTATTGAATAATGCTCCCGTATGGATCCCCCTAGATAGATTTAAGAAAATTCACTCTATATTTAGGGATCTTATTTGGAAGTACGGTCAGGCTAGGATTAAATTGGAAACATTGCAGTATGCTAAGTCTGAAGGAGGCCTGGCTGTTCCTAATGCATTGATTTACTTTTTGGCTTCCCAGTGTCAGCATTTCAAGGGATGGATTAGTTTCCAGGTGCCGGATATGACTGGACAGATTTTGCAGCATTGGTTGGGTAGTCGGGACCTCATGGGTATTCTGGAAGGATCAGGTATGCATGCTGAGAGGGGAAAACTTCCTCTTATCGACCTCATGAAAAAGATTTGGGCGAGGGTGAAGCAACTGAGAGGGGTAGGTGGAATCAGTGAGCTCTCTCCTATTAGAAATAATCACCTATTGCCTGAATTCTTTAACATGTCTGGACTTGGAAGTTGGGAAACTCAGGGAGTGATGAGAATTGGCCAATTAATTGAGGGCAAGTTATGTAAGTCGTTTCAGACCCTGCAGCAGGAATTTAATATCCCTAAGGGATGGTTTTATAAATATATTCAGGTGAGGCATGCTCTTGAGGTTACGCTGCGGAAAGGATGTGTGATAGCCCAAATGGAGGTAGTTCACAAGCTTGTCCTTCGGACGGGGGGGGGGAAGAGAGGGCTGATATCGCAGGTATACGCTCTTTTACTTGGTAAATTCTTAGAGGGGTTTCCGCTCTCAAGAATGAAGAAATGGGAGGCTGACTTGGGTGATATGTCTAAGGATGAGTGGGAGGATATTCTGGAAGGTGTCCCCAGGGTGTCCTTGAGTGAACAGGGTAAATTGTCCCAACTATTTATCATACATAGAGTATACAAAACACCGGTATTCCTAAAAAAAGTGGGAGTGAGATCTGATGACAGATGTCCGAAATGTATGGAAGATGGTGCGGATTTGCTGCATATGTTGTGGTCTTGTCCGGTGATTGGGAAATATTGGGATGCTGTAAGGAATATGATTAATAGTAAAATGACGTTGGGAATTCAAAATGACCCTAAGGTGTGCGTATTGGGTTATGTATCTGAGATTGGAGGGAATGACTCTGTCAAGGTGGCAGTGGGAAGGTTGTTGTATGTGGCCAGGAAGCTGGTGGCTATGAGATGGATCCAGGGGAGTCCGCCTACATTGGAGGAGTTTGAGAGGAAGGTGCATGATATGTTGATATTAGAGAAAGGGGTGTTTGTGAAAAGAGGGTGTCCTCAGAAGTTTGATAAACTGTGGAGTGATTGGTTATCTCATACCCATGTGGTCATATAGGCTCAGACAGATACAAGACTAGTTTACAGGGAGGGGGGGGGGGCGTTGGGGGGGGGATGGGAGGGGGTTCTGGGAGGGTTTAGACATTTATAATTCCTGGTGTCTATTGTGTTCTTATGAGTATATAGTTCATGCAGATACTAGGTTTGTAAGTGTGTTGGTACTGATATGATACTGAGGTACACTGATTCTGTAATGTGGATGGAGTAAGAAAAGACATTGTATTGATTTGTAAACTTCTGTCTTTAGTGGTTTAATAAAAACGATTTGATTTAAAAAAAAATTGGGGACTCAGAAGTTGAAGGGGGCAGACCCATCATTCAGTACGTGTAGGCATATGCACATATACTGCTCCACCATGTTGCACATCCCCGTGATGTCCACGATCCAATTGGATATCTTCTCTATCAACTTTCTAAGTTTTTTTATGCACCTACCATTGTGATCACGGGTGGCGGGGAATCAGGGTTCCAGGAGGGATCCTGAGAAAGGGATACCACATCCAAGGGAGGTCAATGGATGAAATTAAATGTAATCAAGCGGAAATGTGGGACAAAGTATTGAAGCATAAGCTTCCAAGTTAAGGAGGGGGCACGCGGCAATTACCCACTCCCGACTCAACTTTAGCTTGATCGCACGTCCCTGTGACGTCTACGATCCATTTGGATATCTTCTCTATCAACTTGTGATGTTATTTTTTGAGCCTACCATGTTGATCCCGGTTATCGGCGAATCAGGGATCCACACCAGAGAGGGAGCGTGAGAAAGTGAGACCTCATCCAAGGGAGGTCAATGGCTGCAATGGGATGAAGCGGAAATGTGGGACAAGTTATTAAAGCAGAAGGATCGAATGAAAGGGCCAATTAAAGATGAATTTTAGAAATTTCAGTCCCTGTCACCTATGCAGAGCAGGGGTTTATTCACTGCAAAAATTTTAAAATTGCTAAATGTCAACCCAAGAATGTAACAAAAATGTGTGAAATTTATTAACCTGTCTACTAGGTAGAGCAGGGGTATATCACAGCCAAAGATTGGTGAATTTCACCCGAAAATGTAACAGACAAATTAGTGACATGAAATAAAATAAAATCCGTACAAAAAAAATAAATTAATAAAAATAACTTGATTTAGGAGGTGGAGGTCCAGGTCCATATGGAGTAGGAGTTTGAGGAGGCGGTGGACGTAGCAGTGTAGGTGGAAGCAGCGGTGGAGGAGGACAAGGTAGCCAACACTGGTTTTTAGTTTTAATTTTAATTATATTTTTTAAATTAGGGTACACTCCAAAAGAGTGTGAAATATCCAAAATACAAGAATGAGCAATTGCGCTGTAGTATAACAATGGCTGGTTAAGGCCGGTATACATGTCTATTCTGCACAAGGTACGGACAAGTCCTGTGGGATCCATGCCCAGTTCATTTTAATGAACGCGAGCTTGTCCACATTGGCTGTGGACAGGCTGCTATTGTCTGCGAGAACGCCCCCTGGCGTGCTAAACACTCTTTCAGATAATACACTGGCTGCAGGGCAGGCCAGCACCTCCAATTTGGAGACCCAGAAGTAAAAGAGGGCAGACCCGTCATTCAGTACGTATAGGTGTGAGCACACATACTGCCCCACCATGTTGCTGAAATGCTGCCTCTTGCTAAGACGTTCCATATCAGCTGGTGGTGCTGTTTGCTTTGGCGTGCTGACAAAGCTTTTCCACATTTCGGCCATGCTAACCCTGTATTCTGAGGCGCTGGTGTTGCCCCAGCTGCGTTGGAGACCTCTTCCTCCTCCTCTGCCTTCGCCTTGTGCTTCCACTGTGCCCCCGCTGTCAGGTGGGAATGCCACCAGCAGCGCGTCTACCAGTGTGTGCTTGTACTCGCGCATCTTACAATCACGCGCCAGTGATGGAATTAAGTACGGTATGTTGTGCTTGTAACGGGAATCCAGCAGCGTGGCCACCCAGTAATCAGCACAAGTTAGAATGTGGGCAACTCGGCGGTCGTTGCGGAGACACTGCAGCATGTAAGCACCCCAGAGGCAACGAAAAGCTGTCCTCTGTGGGCGGTGTATCGTCTGTGTCCTTTGTATCCCCCCAGCCATGCACCAGTGATGGCCATGAGCTGGTCTCGGTGTCACCCTGCTGTGAACAGGGCTCCTCCTCCATCTCCTCCTCCTCATCGTCATCCTCCAGAACTGTTCCCTGGCTGGACAATTGTGCACCTGGCGTTTGTGCGTGCAGGAACCCACCTTCGGAGCCACTTGTTAATGACTGGCCTGAAACCCTATGAAATGATCCCTCTTCCTCCTCCTCCTCCTGTGCCACATCCTCTTCCATCATTGCCAGCAGCGTTTTTTCAAGGAGGTATAGAAGTGGGATAGTAGCGCTGAGAACTAAGTTATCGGCATTGGTCATGTTGGTGCAGTACTCAAAACAGCACAACAAGGAACAGAAGTTTTGCATGGAGATCCAGTCATTGGTGGTGAAGTGGTGCTGTTCCAGAGAGCAACTCACCCGTGCGTGCTGCAGCTGAAACTCCACAATCGTCTGCTGCTGCATACACAGTCTGGCCAGCATGTGCAAGGTGGAGTTCCACCTTGTGGGCACATCGCATATGAGGCAGTGAGTGGTAAGGCCAAAGATATGCTGCAGCGCTGACAGGTGAGCAGCAGCAGGGTGAGAACGCCAAAAGCGCGCACAGACGGCCCGCACTTTATGCGGCAGCTCTGACATATCAGGGTAATTTTTAAGGAATCTCTGCACCACCAAATTCAGCACATGCGTCAGGCGAGGAATGTGTGTCAAACTGGCTAGTCCCAGAGCTGCTACAAGATTTCACCCATTATCGCACACCACCAGGCTTAGGGGACACTGACAGGCCCGGCACCCTCACTGGCCTGGATCGCATTGCACGTCTGCTTTATGCGCATGCGCCGGGCACAGCAGCGCCCCGCATGCGCATAAAGCAGACGCGCGATGCGAACCTGGCCAGTGAGGTGCCGGGCGCATGCGCTGAAGATGGCTGGGGACACTAGTACAGCACTTCAGAGTAGCCGCCCAGCTCAGTGAATATTGATGAGCTGGGCGGCGCTTCAAACGACAGTTGTGGCGAGGCTGGCTGGGCGCAAGTTGATATGAAGCACCGCCCCTTGGGCAGATTGAACACCAGGAAAGCAGGTTATAAAACTTCAGATTACTGTATTTATGAGGTGGACAGGGAGGGATACTTAGATGATTCTAATACCCTTTATAAGACCTATACTGTCATATATACCACCAAATATGCTTTTTGGGCCTGTCAGTGTCCCTTTAAGGCTCACTGGGACCAACCACTCATCGGTCTGTTGTTCAAGGCCCATCCACAGCTCCTGCGTGGTGTGGGGTTTGTCCCCCAAACAGATAAGTTTTAAAACTGCCTGCTGTTGTTTACCCCAGGCTGTGCGGAAGTTGGTGGTGAAGGTGTTACGCTGACCGGATGAGAAGCCAGTAGAGGATGAGGAAGGGGAGTAGGAGGAGGAAGCAACAGAAGGCAAACTGAAGCGCCTTGCAATTCCCAGTGGTGGAAGGAAATGCGCCAAACTGCTATCAGCCTTAGGCCCAGCCGTCCCTGACCGTGCTTACTGGTCCACGTGTCCATAGTGAAGTGCACCTTGCCACAGATGGCATTGCGCAGTGCACACCTGATTTTGTCCCCCACTTGGTTCTGCAGGGAAGGGATGGCACGCCTGGAAAAGTAGTGCGGTCTGGGCACGACGTACTGTGGGACAGCCACCGCCATAAGGCTTTTAAAACTCTTCTTCTCCACCAGACGGAATGAAAGTATTTTAAAGGCCGGTAATTTTGAAATGTTGGCATTCAGGGCCAGGGATCGCGGGTGGGTAGGGGGGTACTTCCTCTTCTGCTCCAGTGTTTGGGATATGGAGAGCTGAACGCTTCCGTGGGACATTGTGGAGATTCTTGGTGACCCAGATGGTGGTGTTGCTGTCAGATCCTCTGTTTGCAGGGTGGCAGGTGGCACTGTCACTCCAGAGGTGGATGAAGAGGCCGAGACTGCAGCAAAAGAGGAAGCAGGAGGAGCCAGAGACCTTTCTTGGTTTTTGAGGCGTCCACTCCACTGCAGCTCGTGCTTTGCACTTAGATGCCTGGTCATGCAGGTTGTGCTCAGGTTGAGAACGCACAGGTTGTGCTTCAGGCTCTGATTGCACAGCGTGCAAACCACTCATCTCTTGTCATCAGCACATTGTCTGAAGAACTGCCACGCCAGGAAACTCCTTGGAGCTGGCTTTGGTGTGCTCGGTCCCTTGCTGTGATGGGCAGTAGCAGGCGTACTGTTTAGGGGATGGCCGCTCCGCTTTTGCACCCTGCTTTCTCTTCTGCTGTGCTGGTGGCTCTGTGTGACCACCGCCTCTTCCTCTGAACTACACGGGTCACTCGCATGGCCTTGATTCCATGTGGGGTCGAGGATCTCATCGTCCTCCACATCATTTTCCACCCAGTCTTCACCCCTGCCCTCCTTGTCAGTCTGCGCACTTTCGAAAGCCCCAGCAGTTGGTACCTGTGGTACTCATCTTGAAACATAAGTGGTTGGGCATCGGTGCACTCAATCTCTTCCACTTCTGGAACAGGGCTAGGTGGATGGGCCTAGGATACCCAGCTAGCAGAGTCATCAAAAATCAGAAGAGACTGCTGCATGACTTGGGGCTCAGACTGCTTGGCTGATTTGCAAGGGGGTGAGGTGAAAGACTGATGGACATCAGCTGCTGGTACCAACTCTGATCTTTCAGCAGGAGACTGGGTGGGAGACAATGTGAAGGAACTGGAGGCACTGTCAGCAACCCAATCTACTATCGCCTGTACTTGTTCTGGCCTCACCATTCGTAGAGCTGCATTAGGCTCGACCAAATACAGATGAAGGTTCTGTCGCCTACTCGCACCTGAGAAAAGTTTTTCACTTGTGTGTGTAGCTGGCACAGATCGACCGTGTTCTCTCCCTGCAACAGGAGCTCCACCAGCAGCACCACAACTGGAACCACGTCCCTTATTTGACGCTCTCCTCATATTTCTCAATTTTAGGATCTTGCCCAAAATGGGTGTTTTTTACTAGCAGAATAGAGCAACATTATCTAAAGCGTGTATCTCACAATAACAGATGCAGCAAAGGTGCAAAATTTTAATTTTTGCCCTAAATGTGTGTTTTTTTAATACCAGAATATGACAGCAGTATATAACGCTTGAATTTCACACATACAGATGCAAACAAGGCCGAAAAGTAAGTATTTTGCCCTAAATGGGTGTTTTTTCAAAGCCAGAAAATTAAAGCTGTATTTCTAGCTTAAATTGGACACTGACTAATGTGGAATAGGCCCCAGATGGAGGGTATTGCAAAAAAAATGTTTAACCCAGAAAATGATTGAAGTATTTAACCCCTTAGGGACCCATGACGTACCGGTACGGAATGGTTCCCGAGTCCTTAAAGAGGACCTTTCACTACTCTACAAACTAAAAAACTAACTATACCTGTGGGCAGAGCGGCGCCCAGGGGTCCCCCTGGCTATGAGCTGTGCGCTGCGATTGGCCAGCAGTGCAGCAAGGGACACGCCTCCTACAAGAAATCAGTCAGAGGGAGCGCAGACAACGGAGCCTATACCGGGCGAATGGAGCGGCGCCCAGACATACTAGTAAGTGCAGGGGGACCCCTGGGTGCCGCTCTGCCCACTGATCTAGTTCGTTTTTAGTTTGTAGAGTAGTGAAAGGTCCTCTTTAAGGACCCATGACGACCGGTTCGTCATTTATAATTCAAATCATTGTGGTTTGCGGCTTTTACATGGTGCGGCGGTGGTGGTGCCATCGGGTCCTCATGGGGCTGTGGGGGGGACCTGATGGCATCGAAGGCAGCGCGAAGCTGTATGAGCAATTCACACAGTATTACTCATACAGCCAATGCATTCCAATACAGAAGTATTGGAATGCATTGTAAAGGATTAGACCCCCAAAAGTTCAAGTCCCAAAGTGGGACAAAAACTAAAGTGAAAAAAAGTTGGAAAAAAAGTTTTACCCCCAAAAAATTTTCAAGTAAAAATAAACAAAAACGCAATTTTCCCCAAATAGAGTAAAAAAATAAAAAAAATTGGTAAAAAATAGAGGGAAAAAGAAGTATACATATTGGGTATTGCAGCGTCCGTATCGACTGGCTCTATAAAAATATCACATGGCCTAACCCCTCAGATGAACACCGTAAAAAAAAAATAATATATAAACTGCTAAATAAACTATTTTTTGGTCAACTTACATCACAAAAAGTACAACAGCAAGCGATCAAAAAGGCGTTTGCCCACCAAAATAGTACCAATCTAACAGTCAACTCATTCCGCAAAAAATGAGCCCCTATCTGAGACAATCGCCTGAAAAAATAAAAAAAGAATTGGCTCAGAATATGGAGACACTAAAACATAATTTTTTTTGTTTTAAAAAAGCTGTTATTGTGTAAAACTTACATAAATAAAAAAGTATACATATTTGAAATCGCCGCCTTCGTATCGACCAGCTCTATAAAAATATCACATGACCTAACCCCTCAGATGTACACCGTAAAAAATAAAAACTGTGCTAAATAAAAAAAAAATTGTCACCTTACATCACAAAAAGTGTAATAGCAAGCGATCAAAAAGTCATATGCACTCTAAAATAGTGTCAATCAAACTGTCATATTATCCCGCAAAAAATGAGACCCTACCTAAGATAAGTGCCCAAAAACTGAAAAAACTATGGCTCTCAGAATATGGAGACACTAAAACATGTTTTTATTTTTGTTTCAAAAATGATATTATTGTGTAAAACTTACATTAAAAAAAGTATACATATTAGGTATCGCCGCGTCTGTATCTGCTGGCTCTATTAAAATATTACATGATCTAACCCCTCAGATGAACACCGTAAAAAAAAAAAAAAAAACTGTGCTAAATAAACAATTTTTTGTCACCTTACATCACAAAAAGTGTAATAGCAAGCGATCAAAAAGTCACACGCACCCCAAAATAGTGCCAATAAAACCGTCATCTCATCCTGCAAAAGTCATACCCTACCCAAGGTAATCGCCCAAAAACTGAAAAAATTATGGCTCTCAGACTATGGAAATACTAAAACATGATTTTTTTTGCTTCAAAAAAGAAATCATTGTGTAAAACTTACATAAATATAAAAAGTATACATATTAGGTATCGCCGCGTTCGTGACAACCCGCTCTATAAAAATACCACGTGATTTAACCTGTCAGATGAATGTTGTAATAACAAAACAAATAAAAAGGTGCCAAAACAGCCATTTTTTGTTATCTTGCCTCACAAAAAGTGTAATATAGAGCAACCAAATATCATATGTACCCTAAACTAGTACCAACTAAACTTCCACCCTATCCTGTAAATGGGGCCACTTTTCTGGAGTTTCTACTCTAGGGGTGCATCAGGGGGGCATCAAATGGGACATGGTGTAAAAAAAAAAACAGTCCAGCAAAATCTGCCTTCCAAAAAACGTATGGCATTCCTTTCCTTCTGCGCCCTGCCGTGTGCCCGTACAGCAGTTTACGGCCACATATGGGGTGTTTATGTGAACTAAAGAATCAGGGCCATAAATATTTAGCTTTGTTTGCTTGTTAAATCTTGCTTTGTAACTGGAAAAAAAAATATTAAAATGGAAATCTGCCAAAAAAGTGAAATTTTGAAACTGTATCTCTATTTTCCATTAATTCTTGTGGAACACCTAAAGGGTTAACGATGTTTGTAAAATCAGTTTTGAATACCTTGAGGGGTATAGTTTCTAGAATGTTGTCACTTTTATGGAGTTTCTAGAAACTCTAGGGGTGCATCAGGGGGGCGTCAAATGGGACATGGTGTCAAAAAAAAACAGTCCAGCAAAACCTGCCTTCCAAAAACTGTATGGCATTCCTATCCTTCTGCGCCATGCCGTGTGCCCATACAGCGGTTTACGACCACATATGGGGTGTTTCTGTAAAATACAGAATCAGGGCCATAAATATTGAGTTTGTTTTGGCTGTTATCCCTTGCTTTGTAACTGGAAAAAAAATATTAAAATGGAAAATCTGCTAAAAAAAAAGTGACATTTTGAAATTGTATCTCTATTTCCCATACGTTTTTTGGAAGGCAGGTTTTGCTGGACTGTTGCTGTTTTTTTTTTACACCATGCCCCATTTGAAGCCCCCCTGATGCAGCCCTAGAGTAGAAACTCCATAAAAGTGACCCCATCTAAGAAACTAGACCCCTCAAGGTATTCAAAACAGATTTGACAAACATTGTTAACCCTTTAGGTGTTTCACAAGAGTTATTGGCAAATGGAGATGAAATTTCAGAATTTAAATTTTTGGGCAAATTTTCAATTTTAATTCATTTTTCCCAGTAACAAAGCAAGGGTTAACAGCCAAACCAAACTCAATATTTATGGCCCTAATTCTGTAGTTTACAGAAACACCCCATATGTGGTCGTAAATAGCTGTACGGGCACACAGCAGGGCGCAAAAGGAAAGGAATGCCATATGGTTTTTGGAAGGCAAATTTTGCTTTTTTTGTTTTGTTATTTACAACATACATCTGACAGGTTAGATCATGTAATATTTTTATAGACCAGGTTGTTACGGATGCGGCGATACCTAATATGTATACATTTTTTTTATTTATGTAAGTTTTAAACAATAATTTCATTTGTGAAGCATTAAAAATCATGTTTTAATATTTCCATAGTCTGAGAGCCATAATTTTTTCAGTTTTTGGGCAATTACCTTGGGTAGGGTATGATTTTTTCAGGATGAGATGACAGTTTTATTGGCACTATTTTGGGGTGCGTGTGACTTTTTGATCGCTTGCTATTACACTTTTTGTGTTGTAAGGTGACAAAAAATGGTTTATTTAGCACAGTTTTTAATTTTTATGGTGTTCATCTGAGAGGTTAGGTCCGATTAACCCCGCCGCGTTGCAATTGCGGTTTAAACCCATGACGTACCGGTACATCATGGGTCCTTAAGGACTCGGGAAACATGCCTAACGGTACGTCATGCGTCCCTAAAGGGTTAAAGAGGACCTTACAAAAATACAATAAAAAAATCTAAACTAAGTATGCTGACATGGAGAGCGGCGCCCAGGGATCTCCCTGCACTTACTATTATCAGCTCATAGCCTGAGAGAAAAGAAATTACTCAGGCTATGAGCTGAGTGCTGCATTTGTCCAGCGCTACAGCCTGGGAGAAGGAGATGCCCAGGAGAACAAGAGCAGGCTCCTCCCGGTTGAGCCGAAAATCTGAAGATACCGGAGCCTATACCGGGAGAACGGATCGGCGTCCAGGGATAATAGTAAGTGCAGGGAGATCCCTGGGTGCCGCTCTCCCTGTCTGTATACTTAGTTTAGATTTTTTATCATAATGAAAGGTCCTCTATAAGATGAAATAAGGCTGTGTCCTTAAGGAGTTAAGGACCAGTTGTACCCAATCATTCTACTATAGATTGAAAGAGCGGTCTCATTTTACACTGTCTCTTGTTTCCACATAGATTGCTAGAGAGTCTGTTCTGTTACCTACTGATACAAGTAGCAGCCCCATGACAGAGTGTGGTGTCAGTAGTAAGTTTATGTTGTCGATGTTTATTTTCCCCTTGTTCTGATAAAAAAAATTATATATATATTCTGTCTTTTGAGTATCCGCCTTCACATGGTCAGTATTTGGTCAGTAATTGATCAGTATTGGTAAGGCAAAAACAGGAGTTGGTCCAAAACAGATGACACGTGAAGGAAATATTTAAAGGTCTTCTGTGTTTTAGACCCACTCTGTCACGATCAGTGTGGGGGGTAAACTCCACACTGAACACAGGAGGGAAAGGGAACAGTAACTGGGCCTGGAAACTAGGGAAGAAACAGGTCACCTTCCAGGCAACCCTAAACCGGGCCCTGACTACCTATGAATATGAATAGACCTTGAAGGTAGGAATATTCATAAGCAGGATACCTAGGACCTGATTTACATAAGGCTCTGGAATAAGTATAGGACCAGAGATCACCCATTCCTCCCCAGATGGACGAATGGAAGTTTCTGTCTCAGGCCCAGATAAAACAGGGAATATAACAAATATAAACAAACGTGACACTTAACTTCTGTAGAGATGGAAGAACAGGAACACCAGAGAGGATCTCACACCAGCTCAGCCAAACCCAAACTAAGGTATCAACCGCATAGGTGGGGTGAGACTATAAAGAGTAGAAGAGATGACCACTGAGCAACAGCTGAGAAAGGGAAAGTGGTCATTAACCCTATCAACACTGAATCAAGAGAAATCAAGGAGGCTATTAGATTCCTCCACGCTCAGCCAATCTCCTTGATTTCCTGACATCAGTCATCTGAGGGACCGTGACACACTCCTGCTTTTGGCTTCCAAATCATGATCAAATCCTGATGCAAAACACTGACCATGTGATAGAGGCCTAATGCTCAATTTTCATGAGTTTTGGTTATTTGCGCCTGACATCAGTTATCCTCAGATGGAAAAGAAGTCTGGCATGCAGAACTTTAATGGCCTCTATCATACGGTCAGTATTTAGTCTGTTTTTTGCATCAGTATTTGATCAGTAATGATAAGGCAAAAACATGAGTGGGTCCAAAACATAGATGCCACGTGGTTCCAAAACATAGATGACACGTGATGGAAATATTTGCATGTCTTCTGCGTTTTGGATCCACTCCTGCTTTTGGCGTCCAAATCATGGTCAAATCCTGATGCATAATACTGACCATGTGATGCTCCAAAGACAGGATCTGTTGTGTTTTTCTTTTTTCGGTTCTTCTGACTGATCAGGAGAATGGTACAATAAACTGTGATGTCAACAAGGCCAAACAGGTGCACTTATGTCCAGACTGAAGATGGTGGCAATAACATGAGGAGTCGACACGGTAGCCCAGTCAAAGAGTGGTGAGGTGACAGGCAACAGCAGTGGCAGTAGGAAAAAATGGCAGTAGAGGCAGTAGGTGTGTGGCATAAGGCAGCATCAGAATAGTGGCTGAAGCACGTGGCCAGAAGTAATGGGCCATTTTTTACAATGTTCTGATGGGACAGCACACTGCAGTCAGAACATTACTGCCAGAATTATCTAATCTGATGCATCAGGCACCAGTGTGTGGAAATCCTGGCTGATCCATGTCTGATTTATCTTAACAAAGGCTAATCTTTCAACATTTTGTGTTGAAAGGCAAGTTATCTGTGGGGTCACTATGCCGCCCGCCGCACCTATCACCCGCTCTGATGCCTCACTACTGGCCAAGCAGGAAAGCTTGTGCAGGGCAAACATGCCAACTAAGTGTGGTGTCAGAAGAACCCACCTACTCCTGGCTGTGGGTGTCTGATGTCAGTTGAGATGATGTTGAAGACCAAGTCAACCATTCAAAGATAGCTAGATTGCTGGTCAAAACACGACCACTGGATGACAGCAGCAGCTTTGGCCTGTTACTGCAACTGCTGCTACCACCACCCCTTCCTTTGCTTCTAATTGTGTCGGCTCCAGCAACATTTTTCCCATGGCCCATTCCCTCAGAGGGCCCTGGCACCTGTCTGATGAACATACTGTACAGTAACAGTAACTGTATATATAAAATAAGTTATTCAATGTCAATGTGGACAATGTAAAAATAGACAGCTTATTCACCCAAATTTGAGACTCAAGGCCTAATAGAATTACTGATCTATAAAAATAAGGTGGAAACCCAATTAACAGTTAAATTACACTACCTATTCACCCCAACTTGAGGAATCAAGGCGTAATAGATCTGCTTGTCTATTTAACAAGTTAGACACCCCAATAACAGTACAAATAGTTTATTCACCCCAATTAAGGTCTAATGTAATTACTTATCTATAAAATAAGGTGTATACTACAAAAACAATTACATTACACAAATTATTCACCACAATGTGAGAATCAAGATGTAATAGTATAAAAACAAAGCAACAGTAGACACTGAAGTCCGTATATACCCCAAAAGTTTGTTAATAATAGCAGCAGTCCAGATGACAGGAGCCGGTCCTCTCTCCTGTATGTAATAGTAGAAGAAAATAGGTTCTGGTCCACGCTTCTCCCTGCAAACACATAGCCACTTGTGCACACAGGAAAATTTTTTGTTTATCACAGGCAGACGCCCTGTTCCTCGCTCCATGCTGCCCAGCGAAATCTGATACACTCCAGCACCTTCAAAGAAACACCAACATAGTGCAGCATCCACGGTACTTTTAAATGAAAACCTATTTATTGTACTCACAAACAAGCACTTGATATCAGCATAAAATATTAGTCAGTCCGCTGTCTGCCCGACCCGGGTTTCGCCCAATGGCTTTGTCATGAGCTGTAATACCTGCTCAAGGTAGACACCCCAATAACAGTTAAATTACACTACTTATTCACCCCAATTTGAGAATCAAGGCATTCTAGATATGCTTATCTATTAAACACGGTGGGCACCTCAATAACAGTAGTATTAGACAGCTTATTCACCCCAGTTTGAGAATCAAGGCATAATAGATCTGTGTTTCTATTAAACAAATGGGACACCCCAATAATCGTTACAATAGACAGCATATTCACCCCGATTTGAGAATCAAGGTGTCATGGGTAATGGGGAAGGGGAAGACACCAGATACACACAAAAGGAAATAGACAAAGTCTAGGCCTCAAAAGCTAAGGAAGAGGGATGGTGATCTCCTAGTAATACCTAGGCCTTTCAATAACGCCTGCCAGTATGAGCAGATCCTGATGGTGGAAATGCTCATATGCCGATACCTATGCCCTGCTAAAACTGACAAGCCCTAGGATAGGTAGCAGGAGTTGAGACAGCTGGTTCCTTCCCAGATGAAGTAACCCACGTCTCCCTGAGGTCTAGAACCAAAACACACCAGAGAACAACAAACAGAAAAGGCAACTAGTGCTTAGCTTTGAGATGTATGGAGAAGCAGGAGATCCAAAATAAACAAGCTCTAGCAACTCCAAAAGGAAATATCAACTGCATGGTCAGCAGTGTGAGGTGGACCTAAATAGAGCCTCATCACTGATAACAAGCAGAACCTGAGGAGAGGTGAGATCCTGCCAAACAACATACAGAAAGGAAAACAGAGAGACCTGTCAGATAGCCTCACGTGCATCAAGTCTATCCAATCTATTCATTTCTGTCATGGGAGGGACTGTCACAGTACCCCCGCTTCTACGGGTGACCTCCGGACACCCAGGACCAACCTTATCAGGATGCGCCCTGTGAAAGGCCTTCACAAGGTGACTGGCATTCACGTTGGTTGCCAGAACCCAGATTCTTTCCTCTGGACCGAAACCCTTCCAGTGCACGAGATACTGAAGAGATCCACAAAGAATACATGAGTTCACTATTCTGGCAATCTGAAACTCAAGATTACCATCCACCATGACAGGAGGGGGTGGCAGGGAAGACGGTTTGGCAGGTTCGACATATCTTTTAAGCAATGACTTGTGAAACACATTATGAATTTTCAAAGCCTGCGGAGGTTCAAGATGAAAAGCCACCGGATTAATAATGGCACAGATCTTGTATGGCCTGATAAAACTTGGTCCCAACTTCCAAGAGGGTACCTTCAACTTAATGTTTCTTGTGGACAGCCACACAGAATAACCCACTTTCAGGACTTGACCACTCATACGTCTCTTGTCAGCCATACGTTTATACTTTTTGCCTATTTTATTAAAATTGTTTTAATATTTCCGCCAAATAGATGACAACGAAGAGGAGAATCTTTCTTCTTAAAGTATACCAGAAATCTCAGTACCAGAAAATGTGCCAAACTGCGGATGAAACCCATATGCACCAAAAAAGGCGACTTATCAGTGGACTCCTATCTACAGTTATTTATGGCGAACTCAGCCAACGACAAAAATGAAGACCACCTTTTATGATTCTCAGAGACAAAACATCTCAACTAAGTCTCCAGATTCTGGTTAGTGCGCTCAGTCTGTCCGTTCAACTAAGGATGCAAGGTAGAAGAGTAGGACAATTGGACTCCCAGACGAGTACAGAATGCCTTCCAGAATCTGGAAACAATTTGAGTCCCTCTATTAGACACCACATCAGAGGGAATGCCGTGTAGTTTCACAATGTTATCGACAAACACTTGAGCAAGAGTTTTGGCATTAGGTAAACCTGATAATGGTATAAAGTGCGCCATCTTGCTGAAGCGGTAAACTACAACCAGAATCACAGTTTTCCCAGAGGAATTAGGGAAATCTGTGATAAAGTCCATGGACAAATGAGTCCAGAGTCAGGATGGGATAGACAAGGGAAGTAGAGATCCTGAAGGCAGAGTATGAGTCACCTTAGCATGCGCACAAGTCTCACAAGCTGCCACATAGCCCTCAACATATTTACGTAACCCTGGTCACCAGAATCTCCGGGAAATGAGATCCACAGTGGATCTGCTCCTGGGGTGTCCCGTAAGAACAGTATCGCGATGTTCCCTAAACACCTTGTGTCATAGTTCCGAAGGAACAAACAACTTCCCTGGAGGACAGGAATCAGATGCCTCTCCCTGGACCTTCAACACCACTGCCTCAAGTTCAGGATAAAAGGTGGATAAAACCACCCCATCAGCCAATATCGGAGCAGTCAGTCAGTGCGTAGTGTTGACGGTAAAATCACCTACTCTGCGGTGTGGCAGTTTTTTGTACAGTCTCCGGAGGAGGTGAACATGGCCATATGTAGAATCTGTGGGCAGAAGGTGAAGCGTGGCCAGTATGCCAATGTTGGCACCACGCCCCGCCGTCAACATATGTAGCGTCACCATAAAGAGGCCTGGGAGAACCATGGCTTCGATGTGATGGTCCAGCCTGCCGCAGCAACCGCTGCATCACCCAGTGGCAAGCTGCACCCGATTTCAGGCAGTCAAGGCTCCACCACCTCAGGCAAAGGAAGCTGTCTGTCGTTCCCATTGTCTGCTGGTCCTGATGCTCCTGCTCCTCCTACTGCTCATCAGTCATACCGTCAGCAATCAATCACTGAAGTGATTGCCAAGAGACAACAGTATGTGTGCACGCATCCAATGGCGTAGAAGCTGAACGTGCTGCTGTCCAAGTTGCTGGTGGTGGACTCTGCACCTCTCAGAGAACTGAGGCTTGTGGGGAGCTCAGGTGTCAAGTTCCAAGCTTTTAGTGATGTATTTCATTAGCAAAAAAAAAGTATTCAGCGTTGAGCGCTGCACTTATATTGTCACCGCTGGCCCTGGGAGAGATCAGGTGGCTCTTTTATATGTTCCACCTCTCACTTGTTTCCCTGCGACTAATAGCTCTTCTGTGGAGTGCTCTGCTTGTGTTGTGGTTCTTCTGTTCCAGTTGCTTCTCAAGCTAAGTACTTTTCCCTTTCCTGTTGTGTCTGTTCTGACTATGCCTCAGGGAGACACTAGCTCCTTCAGTTTGGAAGGAGCTGGTTGCCTCTTTCTCTGTTCCCTAAGCTGAGGGTTTGGTGCAGTGTTTCAGCATTCTTAGGTTCCGGTGCATGTGCATTTCTACCTTTTAGATTTGCACATGTTGTTAGCAGTTTAGGGAGAGATATTCAGGGATTGCTAGGAGGTGACCTCTTTTCTTTTCCCTAGTTTTGGGGCCTAGTCGGTTGTTTTGTTGTGGTTCCCTTTGGTTGTCCTTCCTTCCCTGTATTACCCGTGACATATATATGGAAAAAACTTGTGACGTATTTCGGGCAAAAACTAATTTTATTCAGTGTTCAGCACTGCAGTTATATGCGGTAAAATCTTTATTGAAGTATTTTGGTCGAAAAACTAAAATGTATTCAGCGGTCAGCGCTGCGGTTATATGCTGTAAAATCTTTAGTGACGTATCTTGGCGAACTTCGCAACTCTTCTGGGCTCAAAGCTATCTTGACACTTTGTCTTCTCATTGTCTGTAGCTACTAGAGGCCTTGGTCGATGAGCAGCCAATACCGCACTTGCATCAATCTTTCTCCATCGTAACCACATCGTTGAATAAACTGAAGACTGGCGGATTCTCTCCCGTCTTACGTTACGCAGCACTTCATTTTTATTATTAAATTTGATTAAATATTTAATATTAAATTGAACCAAAACTTGATTAAAATTATAAGAAAGTAAACTTAAATTCGCCAATATATTATTCCAATCTTCTAGGGAAATTAACAGAAAGTCAATTTGCCAAGCCTTTTGTGCCGGAGAACGTGTATTATTAAATCGTGTTTTAACCTTCTGTTCTGTCCCATATTCCTTATAAATGAATAGATGAAGCGGCCTCCTCATGCTGCTGCCACCTCCATATTCTCTTGTCGTCTTGCCACTGTGGCCTCCTGATGCTGCCGCCACCTCCACATTATGTCACCTTGCCACTCTGTGGTCTCCTGATGCTGCTGCCACCTCCACACTCAGTCGTTGTGCCACCCTAGGGCCTTCTCCTGATGCTGCTGCCACCGCCTCCTCCACACTCTGTCATTGTGCCATTCTGTGGCCTCCTCATACTTCTGCCACCTCCATACTCTGTCCTTGTGCAACTCAGTGGCCTTCTCCTGATGCTGCTACTGCTGCTGCCGCAACCTCCAGACTCTGTCATTGTGCCACTATGTTTCCTCCTGATGTTGCTGAAACCTCCCTCCCGACCCTGTCATTGGGACACTCTGGTCTCCTCATGCTGTTCCCACCCTCCCCACTTCATGACTGGGCTACTATTTTGCCTTTTGGCCTGGCTGACATCATCATTTGTTTGATTCTTCTTCTGATCTGTCAGATGGAAGGAAAAATAAGCCGCACAACGGATCCTGTCTGTGTAGCAGCTGTAAAGCCTGTATGGTCCCATCTGAATCGGCTTATGATTTGGTAGACAAAACACAGAAGACATGCAAATATTCCATTTACGTGTCATCTCTGTTTTAGATCCAGTCCTGTTTTGTTGGCATTAGCAATACTGATGGATTATTGAGCAAATGCTGGGCGTATGCTCCACAGACAGGATCTGTTTTTTGTGGGTTATTGTTCTGACGGATCAGAGAAAGGGCAAATTAATCAGTGCCGTCAACACAAACTTACTGCTGACACCCTTTCCACTCTGTCGGGGGACTCTACTTGTAAAAGCCTTTAATTGAACAGGTTCTGATTAGTAATGAGCGGCAGGGGCAATATTCAAATTCACAATATTTTGTGAATATTTTATAGAATATTCATCATATGTTCGTGAATTCGTAATTATATTCTTGATTGCGAAAATGAGCAATGTAATATTCGCCTAATGCGCTCGCAATGCAGACGTGGGTCAGTTTTGCTACATTTTCCAAGCTGCTAGAAGTTTCCTGAGACTGGAGAAAATGGTTTGCATGGCCGAACGTTAAAAATGGCTTTATATGTAGATAGAGTTCTTCAATATATTGCTGCAATACGTGAAACTTCACATTTTAGCAGGTATGACTACATAATACTGATTGGTGTACTATGTATTGTTGTGACATCACAGCACTATGTCTGTAGCATGTATGTATAGACAGCAGAACCTATCACACTACCTAACACACTGCACTGTAACAGCTACACTATATCAGGATATAACCTACACTGACTATCTCCCACTAACTATCTGTAATAGTATATATATGTTATCTAACTATCTAATGTAATGAGTGGAAAGCACAGAGCACAGCAATGACACTGCTGTCTCTATTACAACTTTAAAAAAACTGTTGAAAATGGCAACTTTCCTATTGGTTGCTAGGGATGTTGCTAAGCTCAGACAAAGACATTGCAGCCTTCTCATTGGCCCACAAGCAAGAAGCAGGGAGGGATCATGGGTTCAGATGGGAAAAAAACAAAAGCAAATATATATATATATATATATATATATATATATATATATACCAAAGGTTTGGACACACCTTCTCATTCAAAGAGTTTTCTTTATTTTCATGACTATGAAAATTGTAGATTCACACTGAAGGCATCAAAACTATGAATTAACACATGTGGAATTATATACATAACAAAAAAGTGTGAAACAACTGAAAATATGTCATATTCTAGGTTCTTCAAAGTAGCCACCTTTTGCTTTGAAGAAAACTCTTTGAATGAGAAGGTGTGCCCAAACTTTTGGTCTGTAATATATATATATATATATATATATATATCTATCCAGGAAATCCACGGCACATCCTTACAGGTCGATGTTAGGGCCAAGAAGAAGTGCACTCCTTTTACACACAGTCTTCAGCTGATTCCACATAGATGTTAACAGAACTAGTGTTGGGCGCGAATATTTGAATCACGAATATTAATCGCGAATATCGGCACTTCGAGAATTCGCAAATATTTAGAATATAGTGAGACAAATGTTCAGCAACTTGAACGGCACAGCACTATCTGTGATGGCGGGTGCCAGCGGCTGATGAAGCAATCCAGGCTTCAAAAAGCAATATAGATCCAGGAAATCCACGGCACTTCCTTCAGTAAAAAAGTGTTTATTCACCAGAAATGCAACGTTTCGTTTTGCACACTGGAACCTTTTTTAAGCAGTGATGTGAAAGGGGTGTGCACATAACATACTTATAGCATGTTTCATATCAATCAGTAACATAATTAAGTGTAATAAATAACATAATTCATCAAAGTACATGTCATGATGCAAAAATACATGATTAAAAAGCCAGTACAATTCATAATACACATTTAAATGACTTGGATATGTATATCCAAGAACCCGTGTTGGTTAAAGTGAGTCATATTTCGTATAATTCCAACAATCAGCAGTGCCCAGGCGATGTGCATAATTAACTTGATTAAAAACAATAACTGATTCGTGACCTGATCTGGATCCAAGCGGCACAAGAGGGTCTGGCGTGGTACAACCAACACTGGTTCTTAGATATACATATCCAAGTCATTTAAATGTGCATTATGAATTGTACTGGCTTTTTAATCATGTATTTTTGAATCATGACATGTACTTTGATGAATTATGTTATTCATTACACTTAATTATGTTACTGATTGAGTAATATGAAATATGCTATAAATATGTTATGTGCACACCCCTTTCACATCACTGCTTGAAAAAGGTTCCAGTGTGCGAACCGAAACGTTGTATTTCTAGTGAATAAACACTTTTTTTACTGAAGGAAGTGCCGTGGATTTCCTGGATCTATATTGCTTTTTAAAGCCCGGATTGCTTCATCAGCTGCTGGCACCCGCCATCACAGATAGCGTTGTGCTGTTCACAGTTGCTGGATATTTGAATCTCAGTGAACTGGCACGCATTTAAATATGGAATATGGAGGTAACACAGACCCCACTGGGGCAACTTCACCAGACTTTATTTCATATACGCAGGATGATGCTAGCAGGATTTTGGGAGCATGCAGAGGGGACACCAATGGTGCTGGATGCCAAAGGGAATTTTGAGACGGAAAAAAAGAGGATGATCACCTTGGAACTTCATTTAACAACAGTGAGTACTATAAAGTTAATCGTATCCCTAGAGGATTATGTACTCACTGTCAACCTACTAAGTATATGCAGTGAATTTTGCTCTAAGTATGAGCTGATTGCAGATCTCATATTACTGAATATGGCGTTCCTCCAGCTTGATTTGGTGGACACTATCAGACAAAAGGAATTAGCAGAAACCCTTTTAAAGTCATTACTATCTGCTGACTTAGAAGTTTATCTCTCCAAATGTACTCCTTTCTTAGAGAAATTGTCTAAGGAGACGCAGGATACTAAGCGTAACAAATGGCAGAGAGATATGAGAGATTACAGTGTGGACTCGGTATATAACTGGACTGGTGTAAGGAATTTACCACAATACATTAACAATATGGACAGAAGAATCCAGAAGAAAACTTTTGCCAGAGAGAGGAAAGATACAGCAGCACCATCTTCTTTTTTAGAGGTTCCTCCTACTCCGAATGCAAGAAGCGAACTAGGAGAGGTGGGCGAAGGAGATACAGAGAACGAAAGAACCAGAAGCAAGAAACAAATCAAAAAGAAAAATGCGAACAACAAACAGTAGCAAATATTTCCTCACACATTTTAACAGATAAGCAATTGCATGTTCTATCAAAAGGCCTTAGCTTCTGTCCCAGTCAAAAGACGGACTGGATGTAGTTAGAGATTGACTTGCACCAGTTCTTCAGGAAGCTAAAAACATGGTTTTCTACACACAACAGAAAGGCTGATTGTATCACAAGGACTGAATTACAATTGTCTGATTTTGATCTATTTATCAAAAGTGATTTTTCTCCTCCCGTCCCCTTCGGGGCTATTGATGTGTTTGTTAAATCAGTTATGCAGGATATTGATAAACTAAAACAATCAGATACAGGGCATTTACAGCACCCTAATGTGACTGCTGCTAAAAGGGATGCGGTGGCTGCTCTGGCCCGTGACTACGACCTCACCACCATCAAGTCAGCCGACAAGGGTGGTGCGGTCGTGGTCATGGACACAGAGAAGTACATCGAATAGGCTATGAGACAGTTAAATGATCTGTGTGTATACAGAAAGCTGTCTCATGACCAGGGGCGTAGCTAAAGGCTCATGGGCCCTGGTGCAAGAGTTTAGCTTAGGCCCCGGCCTGGTGGTGTGCGATAATGGGCGAAATCTCGTTGCAGCTCTGGGACTAGCCGGTTTGACGCACATCCCTTGCCTGGCACATGTGCTGAATTTGGTGGTGCAGAAGTTCATTCACACCTACCCCGACATGTCAGAGCTGCTGCATAAAGTGCTGGCCGTCTGTGCGCGCTTCCGGCGTTCACATCATGCCGCTGCTCGCCTGTCTGTGCTACAGCGTAACTTCGACCTTCCCGCTCACCGCCTCAATTGCGACGTGCCCACCAGGTGGAACTCTACCTTGCACATGCTGGACAGACTGTGCGAGCAGCAGCAGGCAATAGTGGAGTTTCAGCTGCAGCACGCACGGGTCAGTCGCACTGCGGAACAGCACCACTTCACCACCAATGACTGGGCCTCCATGTGAGACCTGTGTGCTCTGTTGCGCTGTTTCGAGTACTCCACCAACATGGCCAGTGGCGATGATGCCGTTATCAGCGTTACAATACCACTTCTATGTCTCCTTGAGAAAACACTTAAAGCAATGATGGAAGAGGAGGTGGCCCAGGAGGAGGAGGTGGAAGAGGGGTCATTTTTAGCACTTTCAGGCCAGTCTCTTAGAAGTGACTCAGAGGGAGGTTTTTTGCAACAGCAGAGGCCAGGTACAAATGTGGCCAGCCAGGGCCCACTACTGGAGGACGAGGAGGATGAGGAGGAGGTGGAGGAGGATGAGGGTGAAGCATGGTCACAGCGGGGTGGCACCCAACGCAGCTCGGGCCCATCACTGGTGCGTGGCTGGGGGGAAACGCAGGATGATGACGATACACCTCCCACAGAAGACAGCTTGTCCTTACCTCTGGGCAGTCTGGCACACATGAGCGATTACATGCTGCAGTGCCTGCTCAACGACAGCAGAGTTGCCCACATTTTAACGTGTGCGGACTACTGGGTTGCCACCCTGCTGGATCCCCGGTACAAAGACAATGTTCCCACCTTACTTCCTGCACTGGAGCGTGATAGGAAGATGCGCCAGTACAAGCGCACATTGGTAGACGCGCTACTGAGAGCATTCCCAAATGTCACAGGGGAACAAGTGGAAGCCCAAGGCAAAGGCAGAGGGGGAGCAAGAGGTCACCAACGCAGCTGTGTCACGGCCAGGTCCTCTGAGGGCAGGGTTAGCATGGCAGAGATGTGGAAAAGTTTTGTCACCACGCCACAGCTAACTGCAACACCACCTGATACGGAACGTGTTAGCAGGAGGCAACATTTCACTAACATGGTGGAACAGTATGTGTGCACACCCCTCCACGTACTGACTGATGGTTCGGCCCCATTCCACTTCTGGGTCTCCAAATTGTCCACCTGGCCAGAGCTAGCCTTTTATGCCTTGGAGGTGCTGGCCTGCCTAAACGCAGCCGCCAGACATAACGCCTGATTCTCTGCTATGGGACCTCTCTCCTCTGTCTGGGTGCCGGGGCCTAAATATCTGACAATGGCCTGTTCCAGTGTTGGGTGACGTGAAGCCTGATTCTCTGCTATGACATGAAGCCTGATTCTCTGCAATGGGAACTCTTTTTTTTATTAGAAAAATACAAAACTTTACAGACAAGAAAAACAAAACAGAACAGCTTCTCAGCTGGCCCCGCCTCACTCATACTCACATTCATACCAATACCCTATAAAAAACTATATACAAACTATATACAAATGCTAAAAAAGAAATTAAACTTACTTAGCCGGTTCAGCTGTAAAACCCAAAAGGAAAAACTTGACTACTCGTCAATAAAACAAAAACGCAAATAAGACTAATAAAACAATAATAATAATACAAAACAAACAAAAAAATTTATATTTATTCTTTTTTTTTTTTTTCCCATCACCAATTTTTTTTTAATTTTATTTATTTATTTATATTACCTTTTTACTAATATAACACATAAAGCAAAACAAACCTCACCTCCCTAATCTAGCCCTTCACCCATCACCCAAGGCTGACCTTCGCCTCACGTCTCTCTCGTGTCCGCATAGTCCGAGGCCAGCCCTACCTCTACCACCCACATCTATCCCCTCACCCCATTTCCACCCATGTCCGCATAGTCCAGGGCTAGATGCAGGCCTCCCACTTCAATACACACATAAAACACTTAAAAGCACAAATAAAAGACCCCTTCCCTCACCCACCCAACCTAACTAGCCCCAACTCATTCTATCCTAAAAAAAAACAACATAACTATTTAACACACACTGCAAAATATTCTAATATACAGAACTACCCGAAGGCTCAAGCTCGGTCTCTGTAAGCCTTTCTTCAAAGCTCAACATCCCACAAAACAAAAGTCTACGGTGAAAGCATCAGCCCACCACCAGGAAACGTATGAATAGGCTAGGGTACGCTAAAAGCAAAGCCTCTCCAGAGGAGAGAGGCCCTACTGGTACCCAGTCTCTCATACTCCAAAGAACGCACCTTCACCAGGTCACCCAAAATGTTCCCACATACCTCGTCCACTGGGAGGACTTTCTGCTGCGTTGAAACTAAGCATCGTGCATTCCACGTGTAGAACCTAACCACTATACTGACTAAAAAACATGTGCACAGGTCCCTTCTACCAATGTCTCTGAGAACTCCATAAGCCCACTCCGTGTAGGAGAGGCTGGCTAGCCTAGGCCAGCCAATGGAAGCTCCCACCCGTTGGTATACCTCTATTAAAGGGACACTGAAGCAGGAAGTGATCCATACTTTCCAGTATGGAGCCACACTCCTCCCGGGGACAACCCCTTTCATCAGAGTTCCTGTACTTCAAGTTGTCCCTCACATACAGCCTCCCGTGAAAGCAGCGCCAAGCCAAGTCCCAAAACTTCAAGGGGATCCTTGCAGAATTTAGCAACTGTAACCCCTTGTCTAGATCCTGGCTTGGGCAATCCCTGAGGGCCAGGGGCTTCTGGAAGTGGGACAACAAGACCCTCTCGTCAAGGGACCTCCTTGACAGGGTCCTGATCTCCCTCACCTCCAAACCCCACAGGCGGATCACCTTCAGAATCGGGGTGACGTAAGTCGGAAGATATCCGTGAGGCGTACGTAAGTCCTTCACTTGCCCTCCTGTCTCCCATTCCTGGAAGAAAGGCCGAAACCACCCCCGGCAGGAGACTACCCACGGAGAAGCCCTCTCCATCCAGAGGTTCGCCAGATTTGCTTTAACAAAGGTGTTTACAAGAAACACCACGGGGTTGACCATAGATAACCCCCCTAGTCTCCTCATGCGGTAAGTCACTTCTCTCTTGATCAGGTTCAGTCTATTACCCCATAAGAGCTGGAAGAACAGACTATAAACCCGAGTCCAGAGAGGCTCTGGCAAGATACACACGCTACCCAAATAGATAAGCAAAGAGAGTAAGTAGGCCTTGATCAGGTTTACCGTTTCCCTGAGGCTCAAAGACCAACCCTTCCACTGGTCGACCTTCTGAGCGGCGATCTTAAGCCTGTCGTCCCAATTTTGAGTGGGATAATCCCCATGGCCAAAATGGATGCCTAGGACTTTGGCTGACGACTTGGGCCCTGGGAGGGTGTCCAGGAGATCAAAAACTGGATCACCCCCTCCCAGCCAGAGACTCTCACACTTATCCCGATTGATCATGGACCCGGATGCCTCCGAGTAGCAATCCACTTCAGACATCACGTACTCCGCCTCCCCTCTTGAGGATACGAAAATGGTGACATTGTCAGCGTACGCTACTACCCTCAGAGTGACTTCCGGCGCCGCCCGATCCATCCCGACTCCCGCCAACGGTCCACGATTGATCCGCTTAAGAAAGGGATCAATCGCGAACACGTATAAAAGCGGGCTCAAAGGACAACCCTGGCGGACGCCAGATCCAACCTCAAAAGAGCAGCCAGACCAACCGTTCACAAGCAGGAAACTCTCTGCCCCTGCATACAAGATCTTTAACCAATCGACAAACCCCCCCGGCAGGCCATACTTCAGAAGGACCGACCAGAGGTACTCATGGTTCACCCGATCAAACGCCTTTGCTTGATCTAAGGACAGCATGTACCCCCTCCAGTAGCCTGCTCTACTCTGTTCCACTGCCTCTTGGACACCGAGTACAGCACTAAAAGTGCTGCGGCCTGGAACCGAGCAATGCTGAGTCACCAAAAGGAGTTGGGGTGCAAATTTTACCAGCCTATTAAAAAGTATCTTGGCCAGAATCTTTCTGTCCGTATTAAGAAGTGCTATGGGACGCCAGTTCTCAATACGGCTCGTATCTTTACCCTTTGATAGAAGGATCAGAGCTGAGCTCCTCATTGACCGAGGCAGAGTGCCCGAGGATAAACACTCATTGAATACCTCAGTCAAGAGGGGACATAAAGAGTCTTTAAAGGTCTTATAAAACTTGGCCATCCGGGCCTGGCGACTTCTTCAGAGCTAACCCTTCCACCGCCAGGATAACTTCCTCCTTCCTGATCTCTTCTACCAAACCGTCAAAAGAGAGGTGAGCTCCTGACTCAGGGATGACTTCAGCCAGGAAAGCCGACATCCTGTCCCAATCCAGATCCCTCCTCCCCAAGAGGCACGAGTAAAAGGATCTACCGACTTCCAGGATCCCTGATCTGGACCTGCTCAGAGATCCCGTACTATCGACCAGTCCTGTTATTAACTTACTCTTCACTGACATCTTACAATTTCTGTAGGGGTCGGTCGAGCGGTACCTCCCGAAGTCCCTCTCAAAGACTAAAGATGTGTGCCTATCATACTGGCACCTCTTGAGCAAAGATTTCACCCTGGAGATATCCTCGCGGCTACCACCAGTCGAGACCAGATGCTCGAGTTTCCTCCTCAGACCCTGATACAGGCGGTACCTGTCCAGGGACCTGAGGCTCAAGAGCCGGCGGAAGAACTTTGCAGCTCGATCTTTGAATATCTCCCACCACTCTGACTTAGTGTCACAGAGATCCAGTAAAGGTACCTGACTCTGAAGGAAGTCCTCAAAGGATTGTCTCCCCTCTGCTTCCTCCAAGACACCCGAATTCAGCTTCCAATAACCTCTTGCCATTTGGGGGGGATTCTGAAATATTCAGAGAAAACATAATCAAACAGTGATCGGAGAATTCCACCTCCACAACCCTTAAGGGTGAAAAGGTAGCCTCCTCCTTCAAATAAAACCTATCTATTCTAGACCTGATCTGACTACCTCTATAGAAAGTGAAACCCCCGTGGCCTGGGGTATGCCTAATGTGGACATCCTCCAGCCGAGCCTCACTAGCTACTCTATTCAGAAAAATACTATCATAAGTCAGCTGGTTTCTGGTGCCTCCCCTGTCTTAGGGCCTTGTGACAGTATTAAAGTCCCCACCAAAAACCACCTGCCGGCTTGTAAAAAGGAAAGGCTTAATCCTCATAAAGAGACATTTCCTGTCCCACCTGGACTGGGCCCGTAGATATTGATCAGGCGCAGTTCCTGTCCCTTCATGAGGATATCCAAGATCAAACACCTCCCCATTTCTAATTCAATTGCTCGTCGGCATTCTACCCGTGCGGTAAAATGGACCGCCCTGGTCCCCACTCCCTCTTGGCTTTATAAATTGCTGCCAAATCTGGCTCCTGGTCTCTTGCAAAAACAAAATGTCAGCTTCAACACGGCTGAGAAAATCAAAGGCTGTGAAACGAGCCGCATCCGACTTAATGCTGGCGACATTAATGGTCGCCAGAGTCAGCAGAGCGGGTACCGCCATAAAGAGTAATTAAATTAGATGGCCTTCTTCCCATCCTTCTCCCCCCTCCCGGGGCTGCCTTCTAGAGCAGCACGACCTCTCTTGAGGGAGATAGTTTTATCCATCTCTGCCACCACCACCTTCCTCTGCGCACCACTCCTGGCTTTCTCAGTCTCAGGGCCCGGTTTTGCCACCCCTCCTGAGGACCTTGCATCCCCACCAGAAAGGGGCGCGGGGCCCCCTGAAGGCTCTCCCTTCTTTGCCCCCGGCCCCTCACCTTCAACCCCCTCCTCAGCAGAGGAGGCAGAGGTCTCATCCAAGATGAGGTACCGGTTGGAGAGCTCCAGAGGGGAGCCGGTTACACCTTCCCTGGCAATTTTGGTCGGGCTAGATCTTTTTTTAGTACGCCGTTTCCGTCTACTTTGGGACTCTGCCCAACTACCCTCTGCAGAACTTTCGTAGTGCGAGGACAGAGTCTCTTTGGCCCGATCCAGTCTCTCAATCTCCTCCTCCAGCTCGCTGCCCCCTAGGGTCTCGGATCCAAGAGGGGCAGTCGTTTGGGAAGGAGCGGGCATCACCCCAGGACGGGGTTCTTCCCCCTCCCTCTCCGCCTGACGCCTCTCTCTCCGCCTCTGCCGGGACGGGTTGTTCTGGTTCCTCACTGACCCCTTAACTCCACTGCCTTTGCCAGCACCCGCTTCAGCCGAAGAGACCTCCCGGCCTGCTCCTGCATGAGCTCGGGCCGCATTGGCCTCAGAGAGAGGACAGCGACTGAAGGGGTGCCCGAGCTCCCCACACAGGTTGCATCTAATCTCCTCACAAGATGCAGCTAGATGACCTGTCCCCCCACACAACGCGCACTTCTGCACTTGGCAGCTGGCGCTGAAGTGTGTGGGGCTGCCGCACTTGTGACAGAGCTTAGGCTGCCCCCTGTAGAAAACCAAGATCCTGTCTCGGCCAATAAAGGCAGATGATGGAATGTGGGAAACTGTACTGCCCAGACGCTTAAGCTTGATATTAAACGTCCAGGCACCTGACCAAATGCCAAACTCGTCCAGGTTTTTAGCTGGTATTCCCTGGACCTCTCCGTACCTACCCAGCCAGGTCATGATGTCAATACAAGAGAGCGACTCGTTACGGGTCAGCATGGTCACTCTCTTGACCTCACTCTGGCGGGTTATCGCTTTTGCAACGAAACCACGCCAGTCCGGCATGTTCTTCACCAGCTCATATCCGGACCAGAAGAGCTCAAGCCCCCTGGCCGGACAAAGCTGATGTCAAACTCCTTGGATCCAAAAGGATGGATCAAGGCAAAGATGTCGGTTGCCTTGAAACCCATCCCAAGCAGGAGCCCTCTTCCTAGTAGGGCAAGCTTCATCGCTACTCCACTTGAGACAGTCCACATTCCGTCTGGCTCCAGGGCCGGTTGTGGGTGAAGACCAGGTGGTCTCGCCCCCATTCTGTTCTTGGAAGGCCCGAACGCCATGTCTGTTGAACCAGAATGGACATTCCACCTTCTTCCCCTCTACGGAAAAGGAGCTCTCCCCCTTTTTGAGGGCCTCCAGCAGTCACCGCTGCAAGTCACCATTACCAGACCCTGAGAGTGAGGAAGCCAAAGAGGCCAGCCCCCCCCCCCCCCCCCCCCACGGCCGCAGCCACACTGGACGCAGGAGGGGCAGCAGAACCGGCTCCCCCCCCACCTGTTACAACTGTCGCGCCGGACCCCCCTGAGGGGGGCACACGGGGGGACCCCGCCACTTTTACAGCGGACGGCCGACCCCCCTCACCCCCTACAGGATCCGGGACAACAGCCCCAACATTAAACATCTCAATACTTTTATCACTTTCACCCAGGGAACCCACCTGTGCGGTGGCCATCACTATTTCATTGTCCGTCCCCCCCCACACATACTGCTGGACCAGTAGTGATAGTAGGAACCGCTGGTGCGATTGGCAGCACAGCCTCCACAGCTTTTGCGGCTGTATCCTCGGCCTCATTGGCTGGCAGGTGTATTTGTGCCTCTGTTACAATCCTCCTCACCCCCCCTGTACCAGGGGAGGATTGAGGGGATGCAGCAGAGTCCACCGCCCTAAAAACTTTATATGCTGTGGCCAGTTTTTTCCCAGACTTTTTGGCAGGTTTCATTGCTTTCCCTTTTCCTTTATTGTCCTGTCGGTTGTGTCTTGCTGGACTTTTCCCTCCTGCTGCCTGCAGCCGGCTTGTGGCACCACTGCACCCAGCCACACACACTCCAGCCACCGGGATCCCGCTCCGCCCACCCTCGCCCACAGACATTCCTATGGGCGTGTCCACAGGTGCCCCCGCTGCCCCCAACACAGGCGCAGCGGAGCCACCAAGGGCAGGCAAAGCAGAGGACCCGATATCAACTGAAACAGGGGGGGCGATGGCATCCCCCCCATACCGCCACACTTCCACTGTGCACTTATCCAGCGCTACCGTGGACGCGGCGGCAGGCGGGGACACCTGACGCTCGGCCACGCCCCCCCTTCTCTGCCGAAACCTTCCTGTCTAGCTCCTCCCTCTCTTCGCCACCCTCGCTACCGCAAGCGAGGACGGCGTTCAACGCCTTCTTAGCTCCTTTCCTCTCCCCACTCCCGCGCTCCGGTACCACTACAGAGACCGTGCTAGGGGGGTTAGTGGGTGCTGCGTCCTGAGTCGACCCTGCAGTCGGCCCGGAACACAGCTGGTGAGGCACATACACATATCTCACCTCTAGTGAAGTCTTCTTTGCTTTGTTATGACTTCTGCCTATTGGATCCTCCTCCAACAGATCGTCGCCAAAAACAAACCCTTTCTCACGGATTCTTGGAGATTCCAGGTGATGGATCTCCTCCATCAGCTGTCCGCCTGGGTTACTCTCGCTGTAGTCCTCCTCCGAACTCGCGGGGGGCAGACTCGTTCGCTGGCACCTCTGTCCCGCTGGCAGGCTTGCTTCCAAACTCTGCTCCCCCAGGTCTTCTTCTGGCTCTTCCTCCCAGGACTGCCTTGCCTGGGTTATCTCAGAGAACATTTCCTCGTTCTTTAGCTTCTCTTGAAAGGGACCACTACCCTTCAGGATAACCATCCTTCTTGCCTCTTGTAGTTGTATCTCTTCTTTTAGGTTTTTAATCCTGGGCGAAATCTCTGGCCTCTTAATCTTGGAGGCTTTATTTGCCTTAACTCATTTCTGAGTCTTTTTAGCAGCTTACCAGTTTCTTCATACTCCCGGAGGTAAGCCGTGATACAGGAGCTGTATGTGGTGACTGCCTCCTGAGGCCTCATGTTGCCCCAGTCATCTTCCACCGCTCCCAGCCCACCTCCCAGGAGCACTCCACTCGCCTCTTGGAGGGTTACTGTCCACCCTCCCGGACTGGCTGGTGGTCTTCACAGCATCACCCCTGGGGGCCACAGGGGACACATCCACATGACCCCTGCTGGATCTTCTGACCCCCGGGGCGGGAGATGTAGCAGAGGCCGGTAACTCACCTCCCCTACTCCCCGCCGGCCTACCCCAGGAAGCAGGATCCTGGACCTTGCCTGAGCGCATGGCCCAGGCCCTTACCAGCTCCCTAGGGAGAGGCAGGGCCTGGGCTGGGGAGAAAGGTGGAAAACCTCCCCACAAGCCTGGGGCCTTAACGAGGTGGAAGTTGCCAGGAGCTGCTGCACACACACCTTCTACCTCAGCTTCAGGAAACAGACACGGCCATGCCTGATTCTCTGCTATGGGACCTCTCTCCTCTGTCTGGGTGCCGGGGCCTAAAAATATCTGACAATGGCCTTTTCCAGTGTTGGGTGACATGAAGCCTGATTCTCTGCTATGACATGAAGCCTGATTCTCTGCTATGACATGAAGCCTGATTCTCTGCTATGACATGAAGCCTGATTCTCTGCTATGACTTGAAGCCTGATTCTCTGCTATGACTTGAAGCCTGATTCTCTGCTATGACTTGAAGCCTGATTCTCTGCTATGACTTGAAGCCTGATTCTCTGCTATGACTTGAAGCCTGATTCTCTGCAATGGGACCTCTCTCCTCTGTCTGGGTGCCGGGGCCTAAATATCTGACAATGGCCTGTTCCAGTGGTAGGTGACGTGAAGCCTGATTCTCTGCTATGACATGAAGCCTGATTCTCTGCTATGACATGAAGCCTGATTCTCTGCTATGACATGAAGCCTGATTCTCTGCTATGACTTGAAGCCTGATTCTCTGCTATGACTTGAAGCCTGATTCTCTGCTATGACTTGAAGCCTGATTCTCTGCAATGGGACCTCTCTCCTCTGTCTGGGTGCCGGGGCCTAAAAATATCTGACAATGGCCTTTTCCAGTGTTGGGTGACATGAAGCCTGATTCTCTGCTATGACATGAAGCCTGATTCTCTGCTATGACATGAAGCCTGATTCTCTGCTATGACATGAAGCCTGATTCTCTGCTATGACTTGAAGCCTGATTCTCTGCTATGACTTGAAGCCTGATTCTCTGCTATGACTTGAAGCCTGATTCTCTGCTATGACTTGAAGCCTGATTCTCTGCTATGACTTGAAGCCTGATTCTCTGCAATGGGACCTCTCTCCTCTGTCTGGGTGCCGGGGCCTAAATATCTGACAATGGCCTGTTCCAGTGGTAGGTGACGTGAAGCCTGATTCTCTGCTATGCCATGAAGCCTGATTCTCTGCAATGGGACCTCTCTCCTCTGTCTGGGTGCCGGGGCCTAAATATCTGACAATGGCCTGTTCCAGTGGTGGGTGACATGAAGCCTGATTCTCTGCTATGACTTGAAGCCTGATTCTCTGCTATGACTTGAAGCCTGATTCTCTGCTATGACATGAAGCCTGATTCTCTGCTATGGGACCACTCTCCTCTGTCTGGGTGCCGGGGCCTAAATATCTGACAATGGCCTGTTCCAGTGGTGGGTGACGTGAAGCCCGATTCTCTGCTATGACATGAAGCCTGATTCTCTGCTATGACATGAAGCCTGATTCTCTGCTATGACATGAAGCCTGATTCTCTGCTATGGGACCTTTCTCCTCTGTCTGGGTCCGGGGCCTAAATATCTGACAATGGCCTGTTCCAGTGGTGGGTGACGTGAAGCCCGATTCTCTGCTATGACATGAAGCCTGATTCTCTGCTATGACATGAAGCCTGATTCTCTGCTATGGGACCTTTCTCCTCTGTCTGGGTCCGGGGCCTAAATATCTGACAATGGCCTGTTCCAGTGGTGGGTGACGTGAAGCCTGATTCTCTGCTATGACATGAAGCCTGATTCTCTGCGATGACATGAAGCCTGAATCTCTGCTATGGGACCTCTCTCCTCTGTCTGTGTGCCGGGGCCTAAAAATTTCTGACAGTGGCCTGTTCCAGTGGTGGGTGACGTGCCAGTGGTACAGATACAGAAGGGAGGTAGTTTCATACATCCAAAAACTAAGGCTACATACAAAATGTATCATTATTTGACATGCGATTCGTCTTTTGTGATCAGTGTTGGACTGGGGTACCTAGGGACCACCAGTAAAATTTATTTTGGGGGCCCACTGTACGGATACATTCAAATATAATAAATAATCTAGCTAGTTTTTTATATGAACATGAGCTGGTTGATGTGCTGTAAATTGAATATATGTATGTAGTGTACTAAATCTAATGTGTTCTGTGCCACTTGTGCAGGGGGTGGGAGACTAGGGGCCCACCTTGCTCAGGGGCCCACCGGGGGATTCCCCTGTACCCCTGTGGGCCAGTCCGAGCCTGTTTGTGATATATGTGTTGTGGTGCCCTTGCTCATTAATGTATGTAGGAGAAACTACACTTGATTTCAAGACATGTTTTAATTACCATCGTTACACCATCCATAAAAAGCGTATGGATTTACCAGTGTCAAAGCATTGTACAGAAATGGGACATGGTGAACGAGACATTAAGTGGATGCTCGTGGACCATGTCCCACTATCACGGAGAGGTGGGAATAGAGTATTATCCTTAAAGAAAAGAGAGATCTTTTGGATCATGAAATTGAATATTTTAAAACCAATGGGATTAAATGTTGAGTTCAGACCTTGGATATGTACTTAGATGGCGTTCTGTCTGGATGTGGCCCCGGGTCCTGTTTTGTCTATCTGCTAGTTATATGTGGGATGCTTGGAAAGAAGAATTTGTTTCTAATGCTTTTCCCTGATTATGATTATGTTTACTTGCAGATTATGTAAAGCTGAGCGTTCGGTGGACACAGAAGTTATTGGGATGACTTGAAGCCGGATTCTCTGCTATGACTTGAAGCCTGATTCTCTGCTATGCCATGAAGCCTGATTCTCTGCAATGGGACCTCTCTCCTCTGTCTGGGTGCCGGGGCCTAAATATCTGACAATGGCCTGTTCCAGTGGTGGGTGACGTGAATCCGGACTCTCTGCAATGGGACCTCTCTCCTCTGTCTGGGTGCCGGGGCCTAAATGTCTGACAATGGCCTGTTCCAGTGGTGGGTGACGTGAAGCCTAATTCTCTGCTATGACATGAAGCCTGATTCTCTGCTATGACATGAAGCCTGATTCTCTGCTATGACATGAAGCCTGAATCTCTGCTATGGGACCTCTCTCCTCTGTCTGTGTGCCGGGGCCTAAAAATATCTGACAGTGGCCTGTTCCAGTGGTGGGTGACGTGAAGCCTGATTCTCTGCTATGACATGAAGCCTGAATCTCTGCTATGTGACCTCTCTCCTCTGTCTGGGTGCCGGGGCCTAACTATCTGACAGTGGCCTGTTCCAGTGGTGGGTGACATGAAGCCTGATTCTCTGCAAGGAGACCTCTCTCCAATTGATATTAGTTAATTTGAATTTATTTTATTTTTATTTTAATTCATTTCCCTATCCACATTTGTTTGCAGGGGATTTACCTACATTTTGCTGCCTTTTGTAGCCCTCTAGCCCTTTCCTGGGCTATTTTACAGCCTTTTTTAGTGCCGAAAAGTTTGGGTCCCCATTGACTTCAATGGGGTTCGGGTTCGGGTCGAGTTCAGATCCCGAACCCGAACATTTCCGGGAAGTTCGGCCGAACTTCTCGAACCCGAACATCCAGGTGTTCACTCAACTCTAGTCTTGACACTCAGATTAAAAAGGTGGAGGAAGTGAATAGAGAGCAACTACTTAACATCAGTAGAAATAAGGTTCAGAAAACCAATAGAATTCCTCTAGTGACCAGGTATACAGAAGACAGCTACCATGTCCAAAATATCATCAACAAGCACTGGCCCATTTTAAAACATGGTCTTAGTGAGGTTGATGAATTTAGGAATGCACCCTTGATGTCTAACAGGCGACCCAGGAATTTGAAGGACAAATTGGTCCATGCTGATGTAGGCCCAATTGAAAAAGTGGGACAAACCTTCTTAAAAACTCCTAGGAAGGGATGTTTCCCATGCTTGAATTGCATTAATTATAAACAGATACAGAAGGGAGGTAGTTTCATACATCCAAAAACTAAGGCTACATACAAAATGTATCATTATTTGACATGCAATTCGTCTTTTGTGATTGTGATATATGTGTTGTGGTGCCCTTGCTCAAAAATGTATGTAGGAGAAACTACACTTGATTTCAAGACATGTTTTAATTACCATCGTTACACCATCCGTAAAAAGCGTATGGATTTACCAGTGTCAAAGCATTGTACAGAAATGGGACATGGTGAACGAGACATTAAGTGGATGCTCGTGGACCATGTCCCACTATCACGGAAAGGTGGGAATAGAGTATTATCCTTAAAGAAAAGAGAGATCTTTTGGATCATGAAATTGAATATTTTAAAACCAATGGGATTAAATGTTGAGTTCAGACCTTGGATATATACTTAGATGGCGTTCTGTCTGGATGTGGCCCCGGGTCCTGTTTTGTCTACCTGCTAGTTATATGTGGGATGCTTGGAAAGAAGAATTTGTTTCTAATGCTTTACCCTGATTATGATTATGTTTACTTGCAGATTATGTAAAGCTGAGCGTTCGGTGGACACAGAAGTTATTGGGATCCTTGCCACACAGGATGATGCTGGACAACTATTGAATTTATACAAGATGGGATATGGTGATGGGAACTGATCACTAATATGAGGTCGCTGCCTTCTTCTGTTTGTTTGTTTGTTTCATCTGTGTCATGGTCTTACCTTCTTGCTGTTCTCCTTCGTTTGACATGTGCTGGCGGCCATCTTGGTTTCTGGGTTTCTTGTAGCCTCCCACCCTGCGGCTTCTCCTTCCCACTGGGAGGAGCTGGATGCCTAGCTCATATATATATAGGAGGTCTGTGGCTTCAGTTCCTTGCTTGGTCCTCCTGTGTTCACATGCTTCTAAGACTGCAGCTGCTTCTGGTTCCTGATCCTGGCTTCGTCTGACTACCCTTCTGGTTCCTGATCCTGGCTTTGTCTGACTACCCTGCTGGTTCCTGATCCAGGCTTCGTCTGACTACCCTGCTGGTTCCTGATCCTGGCTTCGTCTGACTACCCTTCTGGTTCCTGACCTCTGGCTTCGCAAGACCCTGCTTCGGTTTAGCCATCCGTTTGGACTTTTGCCTTACAGCTTGATTTTCAATAAAGCCTTCTTATTTCCACTTATCTCTTGTTGTACGTCTGGTTCATGGTTCCATGACAATCTGGCGTTCTGGAATTTAGCCTTGGGTACCTATTGTACCTTTTTGACAGGGGTGAGCTGCAGATAATCATTAGATTAACAAAGGGGATGTGGACTAGATACGCTAGAGCCCCGTAGTATTATGGGAGCCTGATGCGCGTCCATGAAAACCCATGATGACAGTGTGTGATGGGGCCACCTAGCATTTGTGTTGCCTGGATTGCTGTATGTGGTGGTTGATCCTCCCTGCTAAGATACTTTTATTCTACTGTATTGGGTGAGGGGTGAGCAGGACTAGATACGGCATTTGGGGATAAGTGCAGTGTCGCCTTTGATGCCCTCGGATACAGCTGGTGGGATTGAGCACTCTCAACAGATGTTGATAATTCCAACAATCAGGTAGAGCAATTTTATCTGCACCTGATGCCTGTTGAATAATGATAGTTCCAATAGAGATGGTGTCTCCATTATCCGGAACTCCAGATGACGTTTACACTTTGGGAAGAGCGTAACTACCAGAGTGAAACAGTCAGATAGAGAATTTTGATCTTTAGAATGCAGGACCTTAGTCACGTGATGGTTGTCGTAGCAACGTGTACTAATATGCCTCACGTGACTCTAGGATCCCGATCACCTGACTTCCTAACTTCCTATCAGCTGACTTGCAGGTCACGGAAGACTGCCGTTACTAGGAGAAGCTGCGCAGGCGCAGTTGTGCTTGCACCACGCCAGACCCTCGCGTGCCGCTTGGATCCCGATCAGGTCATGAACGCTCAATTATTGTTTTTAAACAATTTAATTATGCACATCACCTGGGCACTGCTGATTGTTGTAATTATATAAAATATGACTCACGGTCACTTTAACCAACACGGGTTCTTTGATATACATATCCAAGTCATTTAAATGTGTATTATGAATTGTACTGGCTTTTTAATCATGTATTTTTGAATCATGACATGTACTTTGATGAATTATGTTATTTATTACACTTAATTATGTTACTGATTGATATGAAACATGCTATAAATATGTTATGTGCACACTCCTTTCACATCACTGCTTAAAAAAGGTTCCAGTGTGCAAAACGAAATGTATATTCTAAATATTTGCGCATTCTTGAAGTGCTTATATTCGCGATTATTATTCGTGTATAAGGAGTGCGCTTCTTCTTGGCACTAACATCGATCTGTAAGGCTTAGTTCACACTTGAGTTAGTTGGTCAGTTTTGGCCCCGTGACTGCCCTAATAAGTGAAGTGTGCAGTGATTCTAAGAGCGACGCCTGTCATCTACATGTCATACGGACTCACAGTATTATTTCACTACCAAAGCAGACTCCCTATGCCTGTTACTACAAGGTACAGTGTTCTACACCACTAAAGAAGGATCTTAGCAGCCAGGAAATAGATGTTTTTAAAAGTAATTCACCGCAAATATATTCGGATCGAACGAAATCGAAAAATTCTGCGAACTGGCAAATTGAATTTTTTTAAAAATCATCTCTATTCATAAGTTTAAGTTTAAAGTAGTTTAAGTTTAAAGTAGTTTAGATTATTAACAATAATTGTTACATATATGGCCTGGCTTTCCACATTCAGGCGTTTTATATGCAGTTTTTGAAGTCTTTGAACGTAGAAATCCAGCCCTATGTGACAACAAAATGCCAGTAAAACCTGAAGAAACAAGCCATACTATTTATATCTCAATTAAACTTGTTCTGTTCTCAGATCAGCCTTTCCTAAAAAAACTAAAAATGAAAAATGTAAATAATACCTTACCAAGAATAACAAATTAATAATGCTATCAGTTTACAGCATCCTAATTGTTGGCCTAGAAAAGCGCAATCTAGGGAAAAACTTATGGCACATTTATACATGCTCAATGAGCAGACAATTTTTGGGAAGGAACGTTCATTCCCAATAATTGCCAGCTGGTCAGAGGTGGTCTAGCATTTAATTTAAATGCTACAATCACCTCTACTGTATGGGGACAATTGTGTGATACTGATATCACCTGTGCCGATACTGCATTCTTGTTTCTGGGCAGTAGATCATGGCAAACATTTTTCACCTGATAAACAAGCATTTGCTCATTCATTGGGTGATCGGTGGCACCTTTACACAAGCCAATTATTAGGAATGAGCGTACGTACCAGATATTCTGTCCAATAAAGTGTAAAGGGACCTTTAGTTGTGAGTCTGCTACACCACTGATAATCCCTCGATTAAATGGGTGGATATAGGATTATTCCCAAGACTTAGGCCTCTTTTACACGAGCATGACGGATTAGGTCCGGATGCGTTCAGGGTGCATTCAGTGAAACACGCACCATTTTGCAAGCAAGTTCAGTCAGTATCAGTTTTCAATTTTTTTTCTGCGCGAGTGAAATGCGTTTTGATGCGTTTTCCACATGCGTGATAAAAAACGTGATGGTTTACAAACAACACCTTCTAGCAACCAGTGAAAAACTCATTGCATCAGCACTTGCTTCCGGATGCAATGCGATTTTAACTGAAACCCCATTCACTTTTATGGGGCCAGGGCTGTGTGAAAAACGTAGAATATAGAACATGCTGTGTTTTTCACGCAATGAAGAACTGATGCGTGAAAAAAAAAAAAAAAAAAACACTTATGTACATAGACCCATTGAAATGAATGGGTCAGTACTCAGTGCAGGTACTATGCGTTCACGTCATGCATTTCACCAGCGCTGAAAACTCGCTCATGTGAAAGGGGCCTTAAAGGGGTTATCCAAAAGTATTAAATTCCCCCCATATGCCCAGGCCCCCCACACTAAATATACTTACCCTGCTCCCAGTGCCATTCCTGGTCCCCTCACCGCCGCTGCTACTTCTCCCAGTGTCCGGATTAAAACATCCGGTGTTGGGGGGCAGTGTGCAGCCAATGGCAATCGGGGGGGGGGGGGGTGAGCCTCCCTAGCATCACCGGGTATATGGGATGTGTAACACCCCAGAGTTGTCTTACTATACTCCTCTACCCCGCTACTGCCCTTCAGGAGCCATTATAATGTCATTTGATGTGATTTTGCTCATGTCATTCACAAATGTGCATAAAACTATGTTTAAGGTAACTTTTTCCTTGTAATGTTCCAGGTTGACCAGCAGGTGGCAGCATCATTGGTAGGGATAGTTTTAATGTTATGGCCGTTCAGAGTGAAACAATCCTGTTCTGTTCTGCCCCCCTGCTTAAGGGAAGTGGAGGTTCCCACATCATGCAGCAAGGGAGGAAAAAAAACCTGTTAGAACCAGTTCTAGCTCTCCCTGCATAGGGAAGACAGAAAGGAACAAGTCTCATGCTGAGATTTGATCAAATTCCCAGTCTGAACCCTGCAGCTCAGCTGGATGACACAAAGCAGAAAGTTACAGACAACTCCAGTTCCAGGAAGAAACCATACCCTGAGAAGATAACTGAGTAAAAGTCCAGAGACCCTAGGAGAAGTCATTCCTCCTCAGCTAGTCAGTCCCCCATACAGCAGAAGATAGAGAGTGCAGAAGACCAATTCCTGCCACAGTTTAGAGCTACAAAGCAGACATCTTTTCCTGCAAGCTCCAGGTTGATAGAGCAGAAGATAAATCCCTGCCAACCATTGGCAATACCTGCTGGGACCTAAGACAAAAGCTGTATCTTGCTTGGATGAACGTTACAATCAGTAAATACAAGTTTGAACTTCACCAAAAGTCTCGATCTCAATTTCTGCTGCAAACTCCTCTATTACTCCCACTATCACTACCCTCAATTTATTGCAAGTGAGCCAGGAGCCAGGAGTCCAGCCGTACCCAGGTAGGAGACACTGTTTACACCATTACCACTACCATACAGAGACATTACACCACTCTGATCAGATGGCCAAGAGAGGAGAGAAGGCGCTCATAGGTGAGGGTAAACAGATAGATGTCCCTTCCCCCCTAACCAAGATGAGTGAAGTTACTCACCTGGTTTGGTTTGCACTGATTGTGGTGCAACCTTGGTGGAGGGAAGTTTGAAGAGTTGAGGTTGTCTGGGTTGGTGCTGCCGGATGGTGTCCGAAGTAACCCTGGGCGGGGGCCAGACCGCCACTTGGGTGGGTATTGGAATATAAAAAAAGATCTCGTCTGCACTGGATACGTGCGGCGAGCCAATGGACTTATGGCGCAAATCACAACCCGAGCTTGGATACGAGAATTTTTTATTTTGAAAAGACGACGCGTTTCGGGGTACTCGGGACCCCTTTATCAAGTCTAAAAAAACATATATGGTTGTTACAGCGGTCTGTAGTGAATTAAAGGTGTAAATAATGTAAAAGTATAAATATACAAAAATTCATATTAATATTAATAATTGAACAGTAGCTGAAACTGTGTGTGTACATACGTGCGTACAAGCACACATACACGCATTTATATCTGTATATATAGAAAATTGTTTAGATGCGTGGATGGATCAATGGATGAAGACGAAAATCTAAACATAAACACAAGCATAAACGTAATATGTATCCATAAGTAATAGATTGGTTCAGTGTTTTGGCTGAATGATTATTTACACAAGTGATAAAATAGAGGATAAAAAAGAAATATAGAAAATAGATAAAAAATGGCTAAAGGATATGGGTGAAATAGGTTATAGATCTAAAAAATAAATAAAATAAAAAGCTGACACAGACCCTGTTTGGGGTATATATAGCTATATGGGACTGTTTCCTGGTTGTGTACGGGTCTATATGTACGCAAGAACAGA